>NC_047655.1:8592623-8683388 GCF_902201215.1 Prunus dulcis | reverse complement strand
ATCAACAATCTTCTATTTAGAGATTATTTGAGGGACACTCTTTCTTTGAGGCCCACTATGAATTTTATTTCAACGATCAAAACTATATGTTTTTCAAGTCTTCACTCATAGATCATCCTTGCAAAAACTTAGACAAATATATCGAAAACCGTTAAGACATCTAGTTGTGCCCAACAAAATCGATAAACAAGGTGCTTTAAGAAAACACAAAAATAAGAATGGTTTAATTGAGTGGTCCAATGGATTCAGATTCAAGTGATTTTTTTACAAAAATGATCTTTGAATGAATACTTAAAAAATAAATGTTTCCGAACATTGAAATATAATGTGGAGTGAGCCCTACAAGGTTATCCCTCAAATAAGGAACCCCTCAACTGAAGACTCTAAAATACACATATATAAACCATCAAGCAAAGCCCAGAGATTCAATGTTAAAAAATTGATAGCCATCATTTTCTCAAGAGAATGGTCAGCCTTAATCCACTAACTTTGTTTTGAATTCGAATTATGTCGCAAATTGTTATCCCTGAAAAAATCTTGCAACCCATGACCAGTGAAAGAAACAAATTAAAGGAAAGGAATTGTTGAAAAGATTTCAGTTCTTAGAAAATCATGCCTGAAAATTCAAAAGACCACCAGAAGAATCAGGTTTGCGTAGAACAACATCTAAAACAGCACCGGTAGCACTAAGAATCCAAAGTGATCGAGAAGTCCTTTGAGATAATGAAAACATCACACTGACAACATCCTGTAAAAAAAAAAAATTCAACTGTGACAGATAGAATTAAGAACAAAACGATTAAGACTAAGTAAAATCAAAATGACCTTGAGACCTCTCACAGATCTAACATTACCTCACCAGTTTGAACAGTCAGTGCATAATGGTCTAGCTCACCTTCACAAAAAGAAGTTGTAGATATGTTAAAAAAGAAGTGTGTTAATCTATCTGCTTGCATAAATTAAAAGTACTCTTTGGTCTTCTGCCCTTTTAGATTACTCTTCATACTGATCATTAAGGTATCCAAGAATTCTGTTGAGTTTCCTATAGACATATATATATATAACAAACTAAAGGAATGGGATATCTAAAACTTACACAAAATGGGATTTCTTTTGAAGATCATGCAACAAAGTAACTCTATATATATGATAATTATTAAACTTATAAAAGTAACTCAACTAAATAGATATTAAGCCATCATATTTGCATCATCACCAACTATATCATCAATACCATATGTCATTGGTGTTCCCATTTTTCTCTTCACACTAATCTCTTCTTCTTCATTGGAGTCTAAGTTGCTTCCGGACTCGCTTTCAATCTGTGAAGTCTGAGGAGTCTGAGGAAAATAGTCCATGTCTTTAGGGGGCTCGCCTCAATCTGTGGAGTCTGAGGAAAAGAGACCATGTTTGTTTTGCTCTTCGATAAGTTCAATATGTTCTGCAAACAAAGAATCAAAAGGAAAGTTATCAAGATGATAAGGAGATAGGTTGTGTGTGCATATGAACAAATAATAGTTTGAATAATATAGTTTGGTTTGTAAAGACGCCATAAGAGTGTTTAGTTTTTTACTATAATGGAGGAGAACTCTAGTCCCATGTCTAGATGATGGGGCCCGAGATTGTTACCATAACCATACCATATCAAAACTAGCTCCTCTGGGGTTATGCACTGAATTTTCAAGGGAGAATGAATGGGAGGAATTATTTTTTCTTCGCTTAAAACAGAGGAAGAGTTGAAGGAGGAGAAGAGAAAAGGTAAAACATAAGCTGTCACGACCCTCCTTCACTAGCAAGATATTGTTCGCTTTGGGCCTAGACCCTCACATTTTATTCCTAAGCTCAAGCTTATGCTATCTTGCTCAAATGGCGATCTTGCCCTTTCTTGCCTTGCATCCTTCAGGGCTCAAAGGTCTTACAATCCACCTCCCTTAGGGCTCAGCGTTCTTGCTGGCATACTTTCAATCGAGGTCTTGCTCTTATACCATTCTGTTATGATCCAACTTAACTAGCAAGATATTGTCCGCGTTGGGTATGGGCCCTTACGGTTTTGTTCCTGGGCTCAAGGTTATGATATATATGTTGCCCAACATGCCTCTTACTTGGGAGTCAAGTGCCAATACATATATGGCACTTCACCTTTCCCTCCTCGAGCAATGTGGGTAAGTACCTTCCTTTATTTTCCATAGCCTTTTTATACGTGTTGACATGTTAGGTCTTGTCCACTTGGCGATACATAACAACTTTCTTGCCAAGTGGAGATAGCCAGAAATCTAATCCATACTGGGTTCCAACCAACAACTGACACGTGCAACTAGGAGGATCTCCATAAAATTACCAATGCGGCGGCTCCCCCATACCGCCATAATTCCCATATTGTCCTAGGTGAGGTCCAATGAGCATTTGACAAGTGGAGAATAGGGAGTTTGTGTGGCAATTTTAGAGAAAAGTGACTCTGCTACTTTGGGTGTGTTTTGTTTTGGATAAGGACTAATCAACGACACTTGACGAAACTTCCAACTCCTCATGACACATTGCCAAGGGTAAGGTGACCTTATGAGCCCAGACCGAGGCGAGCCAACCATATCGTGTCTCGGGATTCTTAATCAACTCGTGCCTTTGTGAGTGGGAATGCGGATGAAAGTGGTGAAGGTTCGATGTCATAATGTTGAGCTCGAATATGGTTCTCGCTTCCTTGGTGTAGGGGCTTTTTCGTTCTGGCAGTTACAAATGGGCTAGGCTACCGTAAGGAGCAAATGGGTAAAATTACCCCCTCTGTCTAAGTTCAAGAATCAGACCCCAAGAATGCTTCGAAAGGGTAGTGAAGCCTTAGGAAGCACCCTGCTTATCTTCACCAACAAAAACAATAGCTGCTCACAGATAGATTCTTAGCTTGGCATGAGAAGCTTGTGGCATGGAAGCAATGCAGCCATGAGTTTAGCCTTAAAAAAAAAAAAAAGAGGGATGTGAGTTCCTATGAGAAACAGGGTTTTTAAGACAAGGGGGAAGGGATTCTAAAAGGGTTTGTTGAAGAGAGAGAGAGAGAGAGAGAGAGAGAGATGAGGGAATAACAATGGGTGTGTTGAGTAGTTTCCGGCAGCTTGACGAAAGCTTTGTCAAGCTCTGGAACGATTTACCAGAAGAGAAAATAGGATAAGCTGGAGGAATGGGGCTCAAAATTGCAGAGGTTTTAGGGATGAGAGATGAAGCTTGCTCTCTGGATCTGTGTGTGTAGCTAGTGGTGAAATAGTTGGTGTGGTCGTTTGATGGGTAGGAGATGGCCCTTTTTATAGCCGCTGGAAGCTCCTTCTTTCCAAGAAACCCTAATGGTTTCTCTCCAATTTTGCCAAGTTTCCCCTTTCATTTCTCTTCTCTCCCTTTGACTCATCCCATTTTGTGAAATCTTCCTCTGTCCAAACATAGAAAGACAAGATTTTTGGGAGCTCTAAGGCTTTCCCGCAGCTGCTTCAATAATGAACTCCCATTTTTGGCTATCTCCTCACCTTCTTTCCTTCCTTCTTCCATGGCAAGAGCTGGTGGGAGAAAGAAATGGGTAAGGGTGTTGGTTTGAAGGGTGCCTCTTCTCCTAGCAACCTGCGCGCTCTAATACCCCCTGGTTATTTGAGTGTTCTACCTTAATGTTTGTTTTGCCCATGTGCTGGAGCCTCCCAGCAGCTTACATACATGAACATTTTTTGGCTTTTATCGTGGCCCTTGTTTCCAGCTAAGTGTTGGAGGCTACAGATATTTTTCTTGGTTGCTTAGGCCTTTCTAAGGTGATGGGTTAACCTATTAAGGAAATGGGCTAATTTCCTAGAGTATTGGGCTATTTTTCCTAAAGTATTGGGCTATTTTTTCTAGAGTATTAGGTTTTTTTCTCTTCTTTATGCTTACCCACATATTTGGGCTCAAGAAATGGGCTTGAGTTTCAGGGCTCCCAAGCATCCTAAAACTTCCATTTCTCGGCTCATCAATGGGCCTCATGAAAGCTCGTTACCATCCATACCACAACCCACTCAGCAAGCCCCAGGCATTTGCGTGGCTTGGGCCCACTTAGGCTTATAGCATGGCTAGGTGCAAAATAAGGGTTTTCTGCTAGGCATGGCATGTCTGTTGGCGTGCTTGAATTTTATCGCTTTGAAGAGGGATATGACACTTGACGGGATAATTAGCTTGGGCTCGTAGAGCTAGTGCTTATTTCAACTCTTAGAGTGACATATTGCATACTTATTTGGCATGGCACATGGATCATGACTCGTGCAAGCGTTCATGATGAATTTCGAGTGCTCCGAACCGGGTCTTTTCTTAATAAGGTATCGCACTAGGTATGTGACGGCGATAGTAGCAAGGTAGGTGACGGCGACAATAGCAAGGTAGACGGTAGTGGCGGGCTAAGATTATAGGTTAAGTGTATAGTGCAACGGAAATAGGTAGTGTTTAGGGTTAGGGTAGAGACGGATCAAAATACAGCAACATCATCGGCAATGACCATAGCAACGAAAAGCGAAACAAACAAAGGCAACATCAACGGCAAGAATAACTTCAACGGCGATAGTAGAGGCAACGGCAATAGCAACAGAAAACGGGCAAAGCAAGGCAAGGCAAGGCAATGACCACAGCAACGAAAAGCGAAGCAAGCAAAGACAATATCAACAACGACAGTTCTTCCATATCAACTTTAGCTAATTCACGCAGACACACATTCTCTTCACTCTCCCTCTCCCCCTGAAGAGAATGGGTCATCGAAGTCAAGAAATAAGCAACATCTTCATGGGAATACATCAATAAACATATCATTTTCACTCCCCCTCCCCCCTTGATGAGGAGGGGAGAAGAGTACATAAATTTCAAGGAAAACACAAGCACGGGTCACAAGAAAACCTAAGCTCTTATACCATGTCAAACAAAGTATGGCAAATATTCAGATATGCTCATATTTGTTAATATTATTATTCTTCTTCAATATGGCGGTATTTATACAAGTACAAAGATGTGTTAACTCTAAATAAAAGAGGAAATATATCTAAATTACAGTATGAAGTAAATCTCTATTACAATAGGACTAAATAATAATTGGTAAGTAACCAAAATTTTAATGAAATAAGGAACCAAAATCCTAACTAAGTAAGGACTCGCCAACATGTTAGTCGAAAGTATGGGTGGTACTCTTTCCTACCCCGGGGTTCTCCTCCCGGAAAGGTTTTAACGAGACTGTCGTTAACATATTGGTTCTCACTATGTATTGTTTCATAGTTTTTTAATGGAACATCTTTTTTTAATATCTTTTCTTCTAAAAAAAATAAAATAAAATCCTTAATTAAGAGTTGCTTCTTAGGTGGGGAGTAGAGTTAGCTTGCAACATTGGTGGTTTTCCTTCTGAGTAAAGTGGGCGTCGAGCTATCATTGTTAGTTGTAGGAGGGTTTGGGGTTATGAGTTAACTAAGTCACTAGTTGAGAAGGCAACATTGTTGAGAAAAAAAGGGAATTGGTGTGGGGGTGCTTGGGATGTGGGCCAGTTGGCAAGCTGTGATTGGTGTGGAGAACATTAATGTGCTAACGTTAACGAAACGGAAGGGTTGGAAAAGGCTATGCTTTCAGGAATAGAGAAGAACCCCTGAGGGGCTAAGGCAGGAAACTGCTATGATTCAGGGCTGTAAAAGGCCTATGATGCAGCTTAGGCCGATGAGGTACCTAGCCTCACTTTTGTGTTGCAATTTTTTTATGCAAGGCTCGACCAAAATAAAAGTAAAACCAATGAGTGCGAACACATAATAACAATAAATAAAACAACAGTGCTTCAATTATTGGAGAAAATGGGTGATCTTCATTGTCCAAAAGGGTCGCAGTACATGAATCCACCAAGCCTCTCCCCCGGCTTGGACAACAGGAAGAAGTCAGGAAGGTGTGCAAAAGAAAATGGAGATTGCCTATACCAAACATTAAAAGTCGAGTGCCCTAGGTGTAGTACATCTTTTTGTGCTTGGTGTTCCATGGGTGTAATGCATAGGAATGAATTGAATTGGATAACTCACTAGATTTAAAGTATATTGAATTATTTTTCATTTTGAGGGAATTAAAAGGAATAAGTTATAAGATGTTGATATCCTACCATTGTATAAGAGATTAGATGAGATAAATCTTCTTCACGAGTGATTCATCTTATACCTTCAACTTAGAAAACATTTATTCAATTCTTTATTCAACATATCTTAAATCTAATGAGTTATCCAATCGAACTAATTCAAAACACCAAATGATCCCTTAGTTCATTAGAAAACATTATATTACGCATTGTTATTGACATGCATGGATGATTGCATCATTAAAGGAAAAAAAAAAAAAAAAATTGGCTACCTATTGACTGAGAGTAGAAGGAATAACCCATTATTTTCGAAGTTAAGAACCGAACTTCAAAGCAAAGGTTTAATGTTCGGCTACAAAGAGCCAAACGTAGTCGACCCTTGCATCTAAATATATGTTGCGCCTAAAAGCATCTATTAAATAGATGACAAATTGCCATTTGGATATAAAATGACAAGAATTAAAAAACAACAATGTCAAAATTGACATCCCTTAAAGCTTGATGTCAAATGTTGTTTTAATAATTTTCAGCCATGAGCCCCATTATTATTTGCTATCTTTTAAAGTTTAAATAATAATATGGGCCTCATTTACTTTTTAAAATATAGTAAGGTAACGTGAGATATGACATTTCAAGTGAAATTAAAAAAAAGTTCACTTGATATAAAAAAAAGCCAACTGGATCTAACCCAGTAAAAAAGGGCCTTGACTTGCAGACTAGAGGTCTCAAGTTCGAACCCCTATAGCATCATAGTTGTGTGTGTGAGAGAGAAATCATCATCTCCTCTAATTTAAACTATCGCTTGTACTAAAAAAAAAAACGAAAAACAAGTTAAAAATTGTCACCTAAGCCATCACGTCTAAATTTGACATTTTACATATGATCTAACTCAAAAACGATAGCAAAATATTTGTAATTTATAAAAAAATAAAAATCAAAAAATCAAATACTCACCTAAGAATGAACCAATTAAGAAAAATTGTTGTATGCTTAATGTTTTACCGTACGGAGTCGGGATGCACATATCCATTCAGTTCTTGAAGCCAAATATTGTTGCACCTAAAATAAAAAGAAAAAACACCACCCACCTAAGAATACATCTAGAAACCCCAAATACAGTATATAAAAAAAGGTACAATGTTCGGCTACAAGGAACCGAACATCATAGATCNTATTCAATTCCTTGCAGCCAAGCATAGATTGGGCCTAGCACAGAAAGAAAAACCTAAAAAGAAGCAAATCCAAAAGCCCACATAATAATATTTCTTCTATATCTCAAAACAATTTTCTATAGTCGCATTATAAAAAAAAAAAACAAAAAAAAAAAACAATTCTCTATAGTTAATGACTAAATAATAAAGCACCAAAGAAAAACGAAACATGTTATCTAAAATCATAAATAAATTAAAAGTAGTGTTTAATGTTAACATACCTTTTAATCGACGATAAATGAAACAGGCGTATGAACTTTCAGTGTAGGTACTAGTCAAATAGTACAATGGCTTTACGATCTTGAGAGAAAATATAGTGAGGATTTTGAGAATAAAGAATAGATGGAGGAAGAGATATAGGTGAGTTCTTTTTTCTTTCTTTTTTTTCCTTTTTTTTGAAAATATAGTGAGGATTTTGAGAATAAAGAATAGATGGAGGAAGAGATATAGGTGAGTTCTTTTTTCTTTCTTTTTTTTCCTTTTTTTTGGTGCAAAAGATATAGGTGAGTTCTTGGGGACTAGAAGAGTGTTTGGTTCGTGGATATTAGAACTAGTGAACTAAGGGTATTACAGTAATATTGAAGATTATTAAGATAAGATTGATATTGTTTTTCCAAAATTAGCGAAATTGGGAAATGGAGTAGGTGGCGAATAAGCACGTGGGTAGCAGCAGTGGCAGATTCATAATTTGAAAGTAACCCATAATTAATGTAACCCACAAAATCATTAAATTCAACAACTTTCCTAAAATCAAAGTCGTAATTAATTTCAATAAAATCCTCAAATTATATATCATTCCTAAGTTAATCCTAGAATTCTCGATTTCAAATTAAAACTAAAATTAAGATGCATGCACGTATTTGTATTTTAGGAGAACCCCAGGTGAACTTTGGAGACATATGCTGCAAAGAGGTAGAAAATAGGAGAGGAGAGATCAGCTGAGCAGCTAAGAAAAGAAGGCTATAATTTAATTTTTTTTAAAATTAGAAAAACCCAAGTACAGCCGGGCGGCTATATTTTTTTTAAAAAAAGGACCCACCTAGCCCATGTGTCAAAAATTGTATAGCCGCGCGGCTAGACTATTTTTTTCAAGGAACCAAAGTATAGCCGCCCGGCTATACTATTTTTAAAAAAAATTTAAACAAAAAGGAATATAACAAGGCGGATATACTGCTTTTTTTTCTAAAAAGGAACCCACCTAGCACCTAGGTGCCCATGTGTCAAAAATATAATAGTCGCACGGCTATAGTATTTTTTAAAAATAAAAATTAAAAAAAATGGAGTATAGCAGCTCGACTCTACTATTTATTTAAAAAAAATGATTACCCGCTTAGTGCTTAGGCGCCCACATGTCAGAAATGTATAGCTGCACGGCTATACGATTTTTTATACGAAAATTAAAAAACAATATAGCCCCGCGGCTATACGATTTATAAATAAAAAAATAAAAATAAAGGACCCGCTGCAGCCCACTTGTCAAAAACAGTATACCCAGAAGCTATACTATTTTTTTTTTTCAAAAACTGTAGTATCGCCGCACAGCTATACTATTTAAAAAATAATTAAAAACCAGCGTATAGTCGACCGGCTATACTCTTTTAAGGAAAAAAAAAAAAAGACACACCTAGCGATTAGGAGCCCATGAACAGTATAGCCGAGCGACTACACGATTTTTACCCAAAAAAATATATATTTCAACCCGAGTACAGGCTATACGATTTATAAATTTAAAAAAGGGACCGGCCTAGCGACTCTGCTCACATGCCAAAAACAGTAAAGCCGCGCGGCTAGACTATTTTTAAAAAATATTTAAAACATAGTATAGCCGGGCGGCTATACTATTTTGAGAAAAAAAAATTAAATGCGTATAGCCAGGCAGCTAGACTGTTTTTTAAATTAAATAAAACCGAGTATAGCCGCTCGGCTATAATAGTTTTTTTTTTAAAGCCCTACAAGTATAGCCGTGCTACTATATTATTTTTCAAAATAAAAAATAAAAAAACAGAGTATAGCCGAGCGGCTATCTGAACCGATAGCTTGGACGAAGGAAGTTTTGGTGCCAACACAGAACCACCGAGCTGGAATTTTCGGTTTCGGTTTTTAGGGAGAAGAAGGCGAGGCGACGAGCGAGGAGGCTTGGTCTGGATCTCTAGATCGAGATAGAGAAGTTGGTGTAAGATAGATGCAAAAAGGAGAAGAAGAAGAGAAGAGTCAAAAACCGATGGAAGAAAAAAAAAAACAGGTGAGAGCAAGAATTGGAAGAGAGACGGTGCACGGGAAGAAATGTGGTAGGGTTTCAAACCTTAATATACACTAGCCTCTTTGCATGCGCTTCGGTGCCTGCGAGAGGCTTTTTTAAAAAAAAATTAAATTTTATTTTAGAATTAAAAAAGATAATGGACAGTTGTGTTCAATAAAAATATGATCCATTATCTGATTTTTCTTTTAATTTTTTTTTTAATATGAAAATTATGAATTTACCATATTATCCTCATTTAATTAATAATTTCAATCCTTAATGTTTGCATTAACCAATGACATTTTCTAGCATTTTGAATGTTTCACTATTCTCTGCCCTTTACTTTATAAATTTATATATATAGATATATTGAATACAATTGGATGGAAAATTATTAAATACATTCATTGTGCATTAATAACATTAGAAGCATTTTTACCTTAGTGGTTTAGTGCTTAAAACTTGAAGGTTAAGGTAGGGGGCTTTAGCCAATGGTTTCCCACCGCAGTGGTGGTGGATTCCCCCTCCCCATGGCACTTAAGATCGAATCATAGTGGAATTTCTTTCCTCGAATGTAACCAAAAAAAGCATGAGGTTTTAAGTCCACTTTTTTTATTCAACACAAGCAGGCTCTCATCTGTTCCATGTCTCGTGAGAAAGATATGTACAAAAGCCCTAATAATTTTCTTCCAATTTTAAATATTATTTTTTTCCAACAATTTTTTTGTAAAAATATATATAGTACCATGTCTCGTGAAAATAACGAATATAGGTGTGGTGTGGGGGATGGCAATACCCTTGATATATATTACTCAAGAATTGTTTTTGTCGAGTGGCTTTTAGGAGAAGGTAATGTTAGGCTAACCACATTTTTATACCATATTGTATACATAAAGATGGTACACAATGTGGTATAAAAATGTGACCAGCCTAGCATTTTTCATATATCAAATCAATCCTTCAGGTTCGAACTCCCATGACATTCTTATATTCGTGTGAGAAACTCTCATCCTTTTAGTTTAGATTATCACTTGTATTCAAATTAACATTTCAGATCATCGACCACAAAAAAAGACCCTTCAGATCAGAAAGATAAATTGCAGTGATTGCGGTTACAATTTTCAGTTGATCTTCCTTCCAGACTGCTGTGAACTTCACTTTGAAATTAAAGACATGGCCCCTTATGCCACAGCATAAAAAGAAAATAATAATAATAGTCATTTTAGAACCCCATTCCACTTAAATTTCTCTATAAAGAAAAACAAAATTAACAAGCAAAGAATAATGTATTGCAGATCTCACTCTCTTACTCTCTCTGTCCCTATTTTAAATCAAGTGGGTTCGCTACCACTATAAATCAAAGTCTATTTTTTGGGTTCACCAGATGCGGGGCAAAATTTCAAAGGAGGAGCACAGAAGGATGCTGAACTTAATCTCCATCATTCCATTTCATCTAAATGTCCAAATTGTTCTTTCCAGTGAACCGATGCTTCTTCGGGAGTCCGAAAAGTCCAGATGTGAGACTTCGCTTTTTCCCGGGTTTCCAAAATTTCCTGCATTAAGAAAGTCTAGTTTGTTAGTACCTTGAAGAATCATGTATATCACAAGCCAAACTGAATTCAAGCCATATTCCTAAGTGCCACATAGCTGTTAATTTTGTCACAAGTAGTTATTGACAATCACCAAAAAAGAAGCTCTTAGGGAAAGGAAAGGGGAAAAGGAAAAAGAAAAAAGACAACTTATTGAAAACCGAATCATAACATGGCGAGTATTAGCTTTAGGTCAGACTCAGGTGTATTATAAAGCACAAACTGAAAGGATGGCTTTTCCTACATTGCCATCTTATACATGAATCTGCCATCACCACAAGGGGGAAAGAGTGAAATGGATCTACTCTTTCTAGGCACCAACCCAATATAAGAAGCCACAGTTCCTTGCACGCTTGTAAGCACCAATTGAAAGAACATGTGACAAGAATGATCAAAGTCCAATAACAAAACACTTCCAACACTCGAATACATCAGAATTCATAAGGAACAAATAGAAGGGTGGCTCTTCCAATAATTTTTACGTATATGCCAAACATTTAAATAATATGTACAGATATGTAATTATATTAATATTATGTGGGTGTGTGTTAGGAATAAGCCAGTATAGCAACTAATCCCATTTGTCAAGTCTGTTTAGCAACTATATAACCGGTGTGTCAAGAACTTGAGAAAATAGAGGCAAAAAACAGACAAGATGAAACTGAAAGTAAAATTAGACTTTCGATTTCTGAGTTCCATAATGAATTATGACACTACAGAGGCTTAAAATTACAGCTCGTAAACTTGTGTTCTTTATAGTTATAGCAAGCCCACATAAAAATTATCTAACTCACTCAACCGAAACTAACAGATCCATGGAACTAGCTGACGATTTAAAGGCTTTGCATATTCTACATTAACAGCAATCAGCTGAAGCAGCTATTACTGCTATAGAGCAATGTCAAGCTGCTAACTTTATGTGCATCCTCAAACAGATGGAGGAGAGTCGCCATCAGTTTGCTTCAATGTAAAATAAATTAGTAGAGGACATAGGCTTGGTGAAACATATCAACTAGTTGATCCGTGCTCGAAATGTATTTTCCTTCTTATTGGAAAGGAAAGTCAATCAATCAACAGTGCGAACTACGCAGACCAATTACAACAATGAAAGCTAGACTACAAAACAATACAATTCTTCCAAAACCAGGGCCTCAACACTAAACTTGGTATTAAGTATCAAAGAACAGCTTCTTTCAGTCAATGAAGATAGCCAAAGAAGATGCATCCCTAAATTCAGAAGACGCTGAATGACCAAAATCTAACATATAGCACCACCTCCCCTACAACCAAACAGCTTATGCCTTTCAATAAACAGAATTATAACCAGCTTGAATTACCCAATTCACATTTCCTTCCCTAAACAATAGTACTGGAAATGAACACAACACACAAATCCTTCCGTTCTGAACAAACTGAGGGTAAATTTCAATTGGTTTGGTGAGAAAATGAAACAGTGAACTAGAAACCTAGTTGTTGATTTACTCTCTTGGATTGAATGTCTCCTCGTAGCATAACCAACTTTTTCATGAAGCCTATACTAAAGCTATTTCTTCCAAAGAAAATTCGATTTGGATGAATGAAAATTATCTCACGTTGAAGGCTTGGTGCCTTGATATCTTCTCTTTTACTTCCTTCTCTCTTCTCCTCCCTATTATTCTCTATTTCTCAAATTTCTCTAAACTTAAATCAACCATAAAATTTCTTTCTCCAGATCTTTCCGAGTTAAAAAATTTCTATCATCTAGTCCGCCATAATGCCACACCCATCATTTAGACAAATAAATCCTTCGCAATCCAATGTGTATGCTAGAAGTACACATTGTTTAGCTTACATTGTAATTTATGCTAATTGTAATGTTTGATATGAGGACAGCAAGCACATCCAAAAATCCTTGAAAACTACAATCTGGAATGATAAAGAATTCTTGCATGAAAATTTTAGCAGCACTGATCTGCTAGGCAGATGATTGATTAAAAATACTGCAGTGGCATACAAATGAAGCCAGAACTGAATGTGTAAAGATGATTTAGGCAATAAACTGACATCAGTTTCAATAATATACTTCTATTTATGTTCTGCTACTCCATTTTGTAATTTGTTGTGGCAGTAAATGGGATCTTCTATGTAGGATGTCACACCATCAGTCCCAAGTACTTTTCATGTTGGGAGACACCAATTTCTCCACATAGGCCTTAAATTAGGAGAAAAACAATAAAGCAATGTGACTTATTATCCGAAAGAAATATCCAAGCACATTTTGTACAATCATCAAGGAAAAAACAGTATTAAAAACCAAAGAAAGAATTGACAGGTGCAGGGATCTAATCATCAATATGTATTAATTGAAGAGGAATCCATTAACCCGTACAAAGGGTGGAAATATATAACCAAACAAAAAATCAAACCTGCACTTCAGATGACCGTTTTGTCTTCAAACTCAAACAATCAACAAGAGAAGTCCATTTCCCAGAACAGTTATCAAGTACCCCAAGTCTATAATACTGCTGCATCTGATGCACTGGAGCTGCCAGAACATGAGTGTCCATGAGATTAAAAGCAAGAAATAGAAATAAACAGGCAATTAAAAGCAATCACAAAAATAGAATGAGTGAGGTAGGACACATCCAGAAAAAAAAATTAAAAAAAATTGACATTTATAGTGAAACTTTATCGCTGTGTGCAATGATCACGAGCAGCTATCAACAAGATTTAAAGATGAACATAAATAGAAACAACTGAGCATAAAGCAGTCTAACATGAAAAAGAAACAGTCACTGAAAACTACCAAAGAATCATCAAGAAAATTTAATTGCAAAAGAAAACCCACCAATAACTGATTTCAGAAGCTAGTGACTGTCAAGTTTGAAGCTTCTTAAGTGGGCAGTAACCAAAATGAACAAATTACCAAGCTTTTTGTTGTTTTTTTGTTTTTTCGTTTTAGCAACTATTAAATAACATCTTCTCCACAAATTCAATAAAATCCGAGTTTAAATCTACCATGTTGTACATTAGATTCATGAACAATTACCAAAACCCATGTAACTTTTAAATTAAAATTGAATAAAAAGAAACTGGAATCGTACCACATGTAATTGCGAAACTATTGTGTCAACAGAAATGAAATGGGAACAGCTTATGTGATATTTAACAACAGAAAGGAAAAAGAAAGCGAGAGCGAGAGAGAGAAGGCAAAGAGGAAGCTTACAATAGCAAAACCAGAGAGCGTCAAAGCAGGTGGAACACGATAATCTACGCTTTGGAGCTAAAGACCCTTCTTCCACTGAAGACATACTCTCGACTGAACGTTAGGATTAACAGAGTGCGATTGAACTGATCCTCTTCTTTTTCACTGCACAAAGAGAACGACCAGATCACCTATTCATATTGACCAAAAACGAAATCGCCTATTCATGGTTTTTTTTTTTTTTTTTTTTTTTTTAATAATAAACTTTTTGGTGCTTATTCTTCGTTTTTATCCGCAAAACATTTTTTGGGTGTTTTTTCCAAAAATTTTACTTTTAAAAAGACAGGTTTTTTTAGGATCAATAGTTGCCAACAGGGTCACAGTAAGAAAAATGGTCTTGGTTTGTAAACTAGATGTCTCGTGTTTGAACTCCCGTAGCATTAGTTGTGTGTGTGAAAGAAACCCTTTTTCATGTGGTTTAGACTATAACTTGTACTAAAAAAAACAATAATTTTTAAGTTTGCACCCAGTTTGCATTTTGGTCTTTATTCAAAAAATAACTTAAAATGAGGGAATTGAAAATTACATAAAATTCTTAAATTACAAAATTTAGATCTTAAATGATGAAGATTGATACCCAGGTTGGATAAATCATAAGAAAACTTGCTTACATGGACACTAGTCAAATGGATAAATCCACAAAAATAAAAAAATAAAAAAAATGCTAGGCATACCACATTTTATAAACCACTTGATAAACCATCTCTCTAATAGAGGTAGACCCCAGTATATTGGTAAACTCCATCTCTATTAGGGAGATGGTTTATAAGGTCATCTAATAATGTTGACTCCCTAGCATGACCCAAAGAAAAGCTGTGGGTCATGCCAAAGAACTAATCTATACAATAGATTAGATCAAATTTAAAAAAAGGAGTTCAAAGGAAAAAGACTATAAAGGGAGTCATCCCAATAACAGTACAGCGAACATGGGCAAAACCTTTTCCAGTGACATGAGCTAGCCAAAAATCTGAAACGATTTAGAGAGAATTACTCCCAAAAATAACTTTTCTAAAATCTCTATCTACTATCATAGTTGTCTTGAATCTAGTCCAACTACATCAAGACAAACCATGTAGCTAATCAATATGATTCTCCTAAAGAGACTACGAAACCCAACAAAACTCAACCAAGTTTATGGAATTATGAAAGAAAAATAACATAGACAACTCATAGAGTTTATAGACTTTATTGAACAAACTATATCAAAACTAAATAAAATAAAATAACGCTGCAAAAGGAAGCACAATCACCGATAATCTTCCTCTGGGATATGACATAAAGAGCGCCATCTAGTTAGTCCAAGGTCACAGCACACCAATGAGCAATGGATTTACCATGACCAAGTCGCAACATCTCATAGAGCAACCCCTCAAGATGAGGCACAACCAAAGTCAACCCATACATGACATAATATATCTACCAAAGGAAGAATGTATCGACATAGGTCCGGATTATGAAGAAATGTTAAAAAAATATATTATTTAAAAAAAAACATAAAACTCTTTCTAATTAATGGAGAACTTGAAATAATAAGGACAACATTTTTTTCACCATGTTGTGATTTAAGAATGTTAACCACACACATGTCATAATCAAAACATTTCATTTCCTAAATCCCAATTTAAAAATGAACTCAATGAACTCAATGAAAATCAATTAAATTGGGGATCGTTTATTAATTCATATTTATCAAACAAATCGATGATTTTGACAACAATTAAGATTCTCACGATGAACCGTCCAATTATTTGATACATATAAATAACTAAATGACATCAAATTTGATTGATTTTCAACAAATATAATATTTAAATAGTTAATTAAACCTGAATGGTTCCATATACGTGTATGGTGAAAATTCGTTAATCACAACGAGGTGGACAAGACTTAAGTTTTGTTTATTAAATAGTATAATTATTTGTTTATTCTCTGGTATCATATCATGGTTACCCAAACTAATTAGAAATATTGTGAACCAGTTTTATCCTTAATTATAATGCAATCGAGGGACCTAGTTTGTCCTTAATTACAACGCAATTCAATCCATGAAATCACCTAATGTTGGAATCAAAATACTAGTTCTTTTCTCAAACCCCAATTTCATTCATAGTGTGACTATCTTCTCCCTAATTGTTTCATTGGTTTTTTTAATGGATAATTATTAGAGTTTGTATAGAAAAATACACTTTCACTTAGTCCCACATTGGAAGGGAGTTGTTTCCTTTTATGGTTTATAAGCACCAACATTTTAGAAATAATAAATAAGGTACGAGCCTAGTGGAGAAGATAAAGTTGGGCCTCATCATAGTGGATATATATATATATATATATATATATTATATTTAATTGTCAAAAGATGGGGTTCTTGGGCTAATTGTTGGATGAAGAGGTATCAGGCCTTTACATATTGACAATTCGTCCAAACCATAACATATAGAAATTGAAATTGCATAATCATTCTCACACATAAATACTTCCTAAGAGAAAGCATATCATTGTTCGCCAGAAATCAAAGTCATAGTGCTTAGGCTTAGATTTGTGATAGTTTAATCATGGTGGATAGACTCTTATCGAACTACAAGCATAAGGGTATAGGAGAAATATTGTCTAAAGGACACTACAACTTTGTAGGACTCTATCATCTATTCAAGTTTGTATTCTGTAATTCATTCTATTGCTGTATTGATTTGATTATATATATATAGAGTATATATTTTGTATTGTTTTGTTCTATTATTTGGTTATATTATGATTGTTCTCCAACAATAATAATATTTTTTGTCAAATTAACTCTATTCATTAAGAGTGGGAAGCATTAAAAAGGTAGAAATCCCAAACCAAATGCAGCCCATCACTAACATACAAGAATTCTATAGTGATGGCCTTATCTAAGGTCCTTAGATGAGGCCCTATCTCTTAATCATTGTATCAAATTAGTTAGTTTGATCAAATGGTTAAGAGATAGAGCACACCATAGAGCACAAGGCCTAACATAAAGATACAAAACATAATTTTAACCAAGTTAAGGCCCAAATAAACAATAAAAGCCCAAAAACACATTACACAAACAAAACAAAAAACAAAAACAAAAACAAAAACCTAGATCTAGAACACATCAGCAGCCACACCACTTAGCATGCCAATTACACCACCTGACAGGACCTGACCCAATTTCCACTTTGGAATTCGAGCCAAGTTCTGTGCGTGTCCGACACCTGGCGAATGTCGGGCACAAATGACCTTTTTACCCTTCTTACTTCAATTTTTCTTTAAATTTTCCTTAGACTTCTGCCGAAAATTCGGCAGAGTCTCCCCTGTATTTTGACCAACCCCAAAACTTTTCACCTGTCAAACAATCTCAGAAACCCTACCAACAGCCAGACTAAGTTAACAAACAGATTCCAACCTCAGTTCCTTATGTTCAACATGATATCAGAGCATTTTCTAGGGTTTTCAAGGTTGCAAGGATTCTGCACAACTTTACCTTGGCGCGGAAACTATGATTGGCCCGGTGGTAGATCCCGCGTCCTTCTACGGCCTGGGGGCGAAAAACAGGTTGAAAATGTGAGTGGACCAAAGCAACAATAATGTTCTTCAAAACAATTCTCATAAACATAATATCCCCCATGGTATAATAAATTTAGCTAAATAAAACTGAATACTTACTTATTATATCACGCGTAGTCAATTCAAGGCATTCTATATCAGTCATATTCAAACTTGAAAGTTTCATACAAACCACTGAATTCAAAGCTTTCATAAAAGTACTGAAATCCAACGCGTATAAAAACTCTGTACTCAGATCTTTCATAACTGAACAAATATAAAGGGATCTATATCTGAAAAATCAGAAAAACTGATTTATAATAGCTGAAAATCAACATTTAATAAAGAAACTCATAATCCTTTGAAAATACCACCAGTATGTACCCCTGTCATTTCCGTCAATTCCCTGGCAGGTCTCGGGCGTCCCACAGACTTACCCGAGCCGCAAACTGGCGAAATCAGGGGACTATGATCAGCCTGTCCCGCCGGCAGATTCCTTGATGACACCAAGTCAACTCGAGTCGCTCTGGCAGGATGCAGGGGACCGTAGTCAGCCTGATCCGCAATCCTGGCAGGTCTCGAGGACACAGAGTCAGCCGAGCCGCAATCCCCGGGTGTCAAAGGGACAACAAGTCCGCCCCGCTGAAAGAAATCCGCACTTCACGGCGTCCTGAAAGGCCCCACGAACTCGTGAGGCAAGTCAAGTGCACTGACTGAACTATAATCAGACTGGATGTCCGGAGACATCGGTCCGACTCTGGGTAATCACCATAAAGAAAAACGGGTACGAGGTGGTTTTAAAATAAAGTCCTTGTAAAAAGAAATATCTGAATAATAACTGTAAAACTCAAGTCGTGCTGCGGTCTTAACTGATTCAAAACTCAAACTCTGTTTTTGTAACTGGTAAATAAGCAGCACCGACTTATAGAATTATTACTGTACTGCTCATATTCAAAATCATATTAAAACTTACTCAAAGACTGAATGAAGAAACTTACTCAAATAAACTCAAATATAAAACTCATTTATATAAAATCATTTATAAAATCTATTTTATATAAAAGCACTTCAATTCATATAAAAGCACATCAAGTCATTCATGAAATCTGATTTATGAAAGAAGGTCCACTCACGGATGGTCCAAGCTAATTTGACCCTTTGAAGCTTCCTCATGCTGATCGGCTGGACCTCTGATGCCTTACTTGATCGATTTGGTGGAGAAACGAAGGAGAATTTCGAGCTGGAAGTTCGGGTGGCTTTGCAGGAACCTCCGTCGGAAAACATGGTTTTCCGGCCAACTCAGGGCGGCCCCGGGGTTGAGATCGGTCAGGTTGTGACGGCGACACGAAGGTGGACCTGTAGGTACCAACGGCGGAGATCGGCTCGGCCTGTGGTGGCCGGGCTGTCCCTTGGAAGGCGAAGGGTCGCACGACCCCATATCGCGCGAAGGAGAGAGAGGGAGGAGAGAGAAAGTGACGGGGAGAAGAGAGAGAGGGGGTATAAAATCTGACTTTTGGCCAAATTACCATTTTGCCCTTCGCAGTTTTTAGACCATAACTTCTTCGTTACAGCTCCAATTCGGGTCTACTCCGTGTCTACGAACTCCTTTCGCCGCGCTCTACGCAATGGCGTAAGCGAAATTCCCAAATTCTTTCTCGATCAAAAAGTCAAATTTTCCCCATTAAAATATGCGAGGGCAATTTGGTCATTTTGCTAAAAGATATTTTCCTTACCTTTCTAGATATTTCTTTCTTTTTTTGATATTTTGTTTTGGGTTCTTACACCACCACCATAGCAGATCCACCACCAACACCAAGAAGGAGTAATTAGTACCAAAAATTCAAACGGAAGATAGGGGTGAGCAAGCCACCAGCGCGAAAGCACTCCCATAATCTAAGAATCAAGTGCAATATGCACTGTAGTCACATCTTCATACCACCACACGGCACCGAGGAAGAACAATAAGAGTGGCGAGACCCAACCGCTGCCCATGGGTGGACGACATCAAAATAGAGGGGATATGAGGGGAGTGTAAATGTGAGAAGTACAGAATGAAAAGCGAAGATGGGTGGGGAATAAAGGAAAGTGAGAAAGGGAAGATTTAGGGTTTCAATGGTTGGGCACATAGTAGGGAATAAAAGAGAAAATGTAAAGAAAAAGAAAATATGAGGCAAGAAGCCTCAAATATGAGACAAAGCTCAGGGAAAAAGCACCCATTTCAGGTGGGGAAAAGCCAACGACTCTCAAATTGAGACAGTTATCTGTGAAAAAACTTATTGCCAGAAATCATGAAAGTCGTATAAGAATTACATTTAAAGAAAATAAAGGTTGCATTCAAATATGTTTTTATCGTCCCAACTGGTTTATATGGGAATGATTATTGACACTTCAAAAAAATAATCTTTCACGCATCTATTATAAAATCATAAGGGAGAAAGTGCACTTTTAAGGATGTACGATGACTTTTTAGAGTGCTAGTTTCCTAGATTAATTGTTAAATAAAATAATATGTCAGAGTGTTTAGCAAGAGAAAAATAAAATTCATGTCTCTAATTTGTAATTAAATTTAGGAAGATTTTAGAAGAACAATGATGTTTTAGAAGAAAAATGATTTAACACCATCATATTTAAAAGAAATTAGATAAAGATAAATTGAACTTAAACTTAGATTGTGTGTCCTGTGACTCCTCTCCCAACCCCAACCCTCCATTCCAAAATTTTAATTACCAATTTCGTTTGAAATATTTAATTTATTTTGGTACAATTTTCTCTTATTTATTTGAAACCTTGAAGAATTTGGCGGGGAGTTTTATTAGAGGGAAATTGTTCCCGCCATTTTGCTCATAACTAGTGAGTCATGTTCCTCTGCTGTGAATGGGAATGGGAGAACAACAAAATTTGCGACATTAAACACGGGGGACTTTAATACGGTCTGGGATCGGATTAATCTCTGAGTTAACTCATTCCAACTCTGAGTCAACTCTATGTCTCGCTTATACAAACTTTTGGGTTTTCTTTTCCACTTTTTAATATTAGTTATGGAGGGCTCGATTTACTGCAAATGTAAGCTTTTCACTATCGTACAATTGGTTTGATCAGCTGACAAATGGAAATATCAACCGAAACCAAATCATGGGTTTGCCTAGTGGGTGGTGGGGCCTATATAAAAAGCAAATTTTTGGTTTTTAAAGAGATAAATTTTTGACTTTCTCCTCAAACATCTATTCTTGTAATTTTAAGAAGTGGGTTCACATAATTGTTTAGTCATGTTTTTTCCCCCTTTTTTCAAAATTTTTTTAGTTAAGAAACAAACATTTCAAAAAAATCTTCGAGGAATCTTTACATCATATAAATCATAACGTAACTCCATTGTAAAATATCAATTGAAAAATTTTCAAATTAACACATATAGGTGAAGAAATATGACCGTATTTGGCCATAATATATGCTACTTGATTAGATTCCCAATAAACATGTTGTATCGAAACTTGATTAAAGCCCTTTCTATAACTTTTTTCTACCTTTCTATAACTTTTTTCTATTCTATGTTTTTTCTCACTATATTTTGTTATGATCCAAGTTTAATAAATTTAAATATTGGAAATGGATCATAAACTAGGAGAAATGGTCTTATGTTTATGGTTGCTATGAAAATGGACATGTGGGAAGAATGATAACTATTATGTGACCTACTATATCTCAAAATTTTCTTAGTTCAACAAATTTCATATGAAATTAGTTTGTAATTGTATCGTTGTATTCATGATGATCTAACTGTTAAAGTACAAGTCGTTAGATTAAAGCTCTTAATTTTAATCTTCATTACAATAAATCAATACCCGTTTCAGTATATAATCATAGACTTAAGTACAAATTATTGAGTTAAATTCTTTTTGAAATGTTAATCATAGATTAGCTAAGGATTAAATGTCAATATTTATCATATGTATTATTTTAGTACTACCTCTAATGAATAAAGAATAACAAAATAAAAATCTGGCTATTATCACAGTTTGCCCAATAAGGGCAAAAATCAGAGCTTACAATTATTTATAAGGCGGCCCCGCAGCCGCATCATAGTGTATCATAGAGCCGCAACGAAAAATCTCATGTTACAAATATTTTTTTGCTACGAAAATAATATAAATCATCCGAGTCAATTCCAACTCGTCCAAGTGCAGACTGATGACTCGAAAACCGAGTTCCGAGTCACGGATATCGAACGCGTGACAATTTAACTCGTGCAGGGGTAGTGGGGAGAGGCAGTTGTTTTGTCCCATTAGGGCTTCTCTCTCTCTCCCTCTCTCTTTGTGCCTGTCTCTATCTCTCTCGCCAAGCCCCAGAGACGTCTATAATGGCGGTTATCGAACCCTAACAAGGTATCGCAAGTGTGCATATATTTGTTCAATTTCTGAAACAGCAAAATATACAACATTTTCGAAAATCAGCGTTATTTTTGTTAAAATTTAGTTCAAATCACAAAAGATTTACTCCTCTATTGTTTTTGTTATTGGTTTTATAGGATCTGCACGAATCCTGGGTTTGGCAGCATTTTAGGTGAAGTGTTTTCGCAATCTTATGGCTTAGGTCTAAAAGAGACCCTTTTATTTTTTGGGGGAACCTTAGGGTTTTTTTGGCGGTTGATTTCGGGTTTAGGATCCGATCGGATTGGCTAAAATGGACCCTCCGGTTGTCAAAAAGAGGGGTCGTCCTAGGAAACGGAGAGCGGAGGATGAAAATGTTGCTGATGATCGGAAAGCGGGTCCTGAAACAAAGAAACGGGTTGTGGAAACAAGGACGATGGTGTTGCTTGGTAGATATGTGTTGAAAGACTTCGGAACTAGTGGAGTTTTTCTTGGGAAAGTTGTGTATTACGAGGCTGGATTGTATAGAGTTAATTATGAAGACGGTGATTGTGAGGACTTGGAGAGTGGTGAGATTCGTGGCATCCTTGTTGGTGATGATGATTTTGATACTGATTTGAGTGCTAGGAGGAAGAAATTAGATGATTTGGTGTCAAAATTAAGTTTGAAAACTGCAGTTGGGTTGGATAAGAATGTTGTGAAATCGACCCCTGAGGTGGATAGGGTTGAAGCACCTGCGTTGAGTGAGTTGGGCGGTGGAGTAACGATTGAAACTGATGAGACACAAGTTGAAGGTGATGCGGATTCGTCTAGTGATTCATGTGGGTATGCAAGGGATAGGGATATGGATTTTGATGTTGAGCCACCACCTGTCCCGCCACTGCAGTTGCCGCCCTCTTCAGGAACTATAGGCGTGCCAGAGCAGTATATTTCACATCTTTTTTCGGTTTATGGTTTCTTGCGATCATTTAGCATCCCCCTGTTCTTGAACCCATTTACATTGGATGATTTTGTGGGGTCACTTAATTTCCGTGCTCCAAACACATTGTTGGATGCAATTCATGTTGCTTTGCTGCGTGCCTTGAGGCGTCATCTTGAGACACTCTCATCCGATGGCTCAGAGGTAGCTCCAAAATGCTTGAGGTACTTATACATACAACTCTCAATGCCTCTAGTTGATTGAATCTCTTACAGTATCAGTATATTGAAGGAGCCATATGAGCATGCAAGTGCATATGGCGTTAAACACCCTTTTCCCTTGTATTATGTTTACAACCACAAAAATGGTTGCAGCAAAGAATTATCTATGTCATACTTATTATATCTGATGTTTTTATTTATAGTTCCATCACTAAACTTTCAGGATCATGTTTACAATTTATCTGCAGGTGCATTGATTGGAACTTGCTTGATACTTTGACTTGGCCTGTTTACTTGATCCAGTATGTGACAATTATGGGATATGCAAAAGGACCTGAGTGGAAAGGATTTTATGATGAGGTTTTGGACAAGGAGTATTATTTATTATCAGTTGGTAGGAAGTTAATGATTTTGCAAACCCTTTGTGATGATGTCTTAGATACTAGAGATATAAGAGCTGAATTAGACACGCGCGAAGAATCAGAAGTCGGAATAGATTATGATGCAGAAGTAACTAATCCTCTTGTAAGTGGGCCAAGAAGGGTGCATCCCAGATATTCCAAAACTTCTGCCTGCAAGGACAGAGAAGCTGTGGAAATTATTACAGAAGTTCATGAGATAAAATCATCTGGTAACTCAAATTTAATCGGTTCCAAAGGTGCGAAAGGGGATGCGGATGCTACTGATGTTGATGTGGATCATAACTCCGATGAATGTCGGCTTTGTGGCATGGATGGGACCTTAATTTGTTGTGATGGGTGTCCATCTGCTTACCACACGAGGTGTATAGGTTTGATGAAATTGTCAATACCAGAAGGGTCCTGGTATTGTCCTGAGTGCACAATTAATAAGATTGGGCCGGCTATTACAACGGGAACATCCCTTAAAGGAGCACAAATCTTTGGCATTGATTCTTACGAGCACATCTTCATGGGTACTTGCAACCACTTACTGGTGTATGTTTTCAACATCTTTGGTTTTTAGTTACCTATTGTTCTGTTTGTTACGCATTTTAATTAGCGATGAACCCTTTTTTCTAGGGAATCATTGTTATTGGCTTTTAGCATGCTGTATTAACTCCATCCCTGCCTTGGACTTTTTCTTCAGTTCTGTCTTTATGTGTTGCTCTTATTGTCTTCTCATTCATTTGGAATGTCATTCAACCTATCCTGTTGCATGCTCATACTCTTTTGTATGATTTTTGCAGGGTCAAGGCAACTATCAAGACGGAAGCATGTCTTAGATACTACAATCAGAATGACATTCCAAAAGTCCTGAAAGTTCTGTATGCATCCGGGCAACACACAGCTTTTTACATGGGGGTGTGCAAGGCAATTTTACAATATTGGAATATTCCAGAAAGCATCTTATCTTTCTCGGAAATGAGTGAAACAGAGATTAAATTAGCAAATATAAAGGAAGATGTGAACTTTTCTGCCCAGTCACTTAATTTGTCTGACAAGGAAAATCATAATGTTACAGTCGATAATGTGGTAGTTTCATCTCTAGAGACCTCCTTTGATATGATTCAAGTTGATAGCACTGGTGACAGTACACCACTGGAGTGCCTGCCTACAAAGATGCAGATACATGCAAGGAAGAAAATGAAATCAGGTACTTCAACTGGTTCTGGTAGCCAGCAGGCTGATCCATCTGACTTGACCTACCAAAGCTCAGCTGACAGATCAACTGCAGTAGACCTCACTACTTGCGCCTCAGGGAACATGAGTAGTTGTTACAATGGGCATGCAATGCATCCTTCAGTGACTTTATCAACACATAGTGAAGAAGGCAATCGTGTAGATTCTGGAAAGGTTAACTCTGCTTCAGTTGTCAATTGTGCATACATGGGGGCTCTTTATAAACCTCAGGCGTACATAAATTACTATATGCATGGGGAGTTTGCTGCATCTGCTGCCACCAAATTGGCTGTAATATCATCAGAAGAAGCTCGGGTTTCCGATAGTAATGCTTTAGCAAATCCCAGGAAAGTTGCATCTGCAAACAATTTATTACAAACAAAAGCCTTCTCATTAATAGCCTCACGTTTCTTCTGGCCAAGTTCTGAAAAGAAGCTTGTGGAGGTTCCAAGGGAGAGGTGTGGTTGGTGTCTTTCTTGTAAGGCTCTAGTTGCCAGCAAGAGGGGATGTATGCTAAATCATGCTGCCTTGAGTGCCACCAAAGGTGCTATGAAGATCCTTGCCAGCCTTCGTCCAATAAAGAATGGGGAGGGCAATCTTGTAAGCATCGCAACATACATTTTATACATGGAGGAGAGTTTACGTGGTCTCATAACTGGTCCCTTTGTCAATGAAAATTATAGAAAACAATGGCGCAAACGAATTTATCAAGCATCAACTTTCAGTACAATAAAAGCGCTATTGCTTGAAGTAAGTTTTTTAAATTCCTATCATATCTGGTTATTTGGCATAGATTCTAATTGACTTAGTAATTTTTCTCCTAGGCATTAAGTAGCTTTGTACATTTTCATTAGGACATTTTGTTGCAGGATTATATGCAAATTTATTCCCACTTATGTCTTAACTTTGCTGACCTGGTTTGAGTTTCAATTTGAATCTCAAAGCCCAGTAGATATATGGAAAGTATGAGGATCCCAAGCACTTGTACAATGCTCAAATAAAGGCTTGTGGGCAACGAGTAGGTTGGAGCCTTTTCTTGAGCATTATATTAGTGAAGCTCACCATATATATTGAGGGAAGGGAAAAAAGGGGTCTCTTTCCTCGCCCGATGGTAGAGCCGACCCCCTATCACCTTCGGTGCCTCCTTTTGGTCCTTCTCTTTCCTACCCACTTTGAAATTCCTACTGTGTATAGCAATTATATCATTTTCTTTCAAATTTAACTTTTCAAATTAACTTTTCAATTTCATTGATCAGTTCCATTGCACTTGCTTTGTTTTTATTTTTTAGTAAATATTTTGTAAGGTTTACATGGCTTATAAGTGCAATCACCATTTAAACCATAATGTAAACTTTTGATTTCATAGTCGTTTTCGGGAACCATTAGTTTTTGGTTTTTGGTTTTTTAGTTTTGGTGTTTTTTGGCTAGAGATAGATGAAAAGCATATGGGAGAAATGAGGGATGAAGAAATGTGGAGGGAGGGTGGTTGGAGGAGGGATCTGGGGGAAAGTTGAATGTTTGAAACAAAAACTTGAAAAAGAAAACTACTTAGAGTTTTTTTTAATTTCATTTTATATGCCATTTCATATGCATCTCTTCCACATCCCTCCCACCACCCATATTCATTTCCTTTCTCCCATATACTTCCCTCTATATCTAACAAGAAAAAAATGAAAACTAAAAATGGAATGGTTGCCAAACGGGGCCTGAACTTATGTTTAATCTGTAATCGCAGTATCTTTGTGAAGTAAGCCTCTTGCATTTTTATGATTACGTGGGTTGCAGTTAGTGCCTATTTCTGCTTTTATTTAACTTTTAGGGAAAAACAGTATCTTGTAGCGTAAAGTTCAATGTACAACTGGCTCCTAAGTATGACTTGGTGAATTGTGTTTCAAAAGTTCATAAGATGCCCGGAAGCCAATTATGCATCTCTATATTAATTTTCTCCCCTAAATTGTGACCTCGTCCCTCGGTTTATTCAGTAGCTTTGTATCTCTCTTATATCTGGATGTATTATTTTGTTATAAGTATCCATGATTATGAATATGTTGTGACAGATGATTTGTTTCTTATCTGCAGCTTGAGGCAAATATCCGAACCATTGCTCTGTCTGGGGAGTGGATTAAGCTGGTGGATGATTGGTTGGTTGAATCTTCTGTGATTCAAAGTACGACATGCACTGTTGTTACAACACAAAAACGTGGACCAAGCAACAGGAGGGGCAGAAAGCAGAATGCAATTCATGAAGACAAGGATGATGATTGCAATGACAAAAGTTTTGTCTGGTGGCAAGGTGGGAAGCTATCAAAGCTTATATTCCAGAGAGCAATTTTGGCTTGCTCATTGGTTAAAAAAGCAGCCCGCCAAGGTAATTTTGCATCACTTCCTGCAGAACTAGCTGGCTTTCCCCCCTTGTTATCTTTGAATTGTAGACTGTTTTATTTCCAGTGTTTTAATACACAAATTCGGTGGAAAGGGAAGGGATGTGTACTAATGGCTTTTTTTGTGGCCCATTAGGTGGTTGGAAAAAGATTTCTGGTATAGTTTATGCGGATGGCTCCGAGATTCCTAAAAGAAGCAGACAATCAGTATGGAGGGCTGCGGTTGAAATGAGTAAGAACGCATCACAGCTTGCTCTTCAGGTTTGTTATTATCTTGCAAATACCCAAGTTCCTTGCTCTCTTCGCCCCTCCACTTTCTTTATATTTCTCTTTTGGCCTGGAAGCAGATTAAATTTTGGTGGTCTGTAATTGATAACTTAAGAAACTTCAATTGGAATTTCACCAGGTTAGATATCTGGACCATCATCTGAGATGGAGTGATCTGGTTCGTCCTGAGCAGAACCTCCCGGATGGGAAGGGTGTAGAGACAGAAGCTTCTGCTTTTAGAAACGCAAGTATATTTGACAAACAATTTGTGAAGAACAGTAACGTATATGGGGTTGATTTCGGTACTCAAAAGCATCTGCCTTCCCGTTTAATGAAAAATATAATTGAAATGGAGCAAAATGAGGGTGGAAATAACAAGTTCTGGTTTCCTGAATTGCGGATTCCTTTATATTTGATTAAAGACTATGAAGAACGTTTAGGTAAAGTGCTTTTTCCATCAGTTGAGGAGCATTTGAATGTGTTCTGCAAGTTACAGAGAAGGCATTGGAAGGCTCCCCGCCGGGACATATTTTTCTATCTTGTGTGTAAGAGAGATAATCTGGACTTGTGTTCCTGCTCTTCATGCCAACTGGATGTTTTAATGCGGTAATCATTTCATACCATTATTCTTTTTTAATTTTTAAGTTATCTACAGTGCTGTGTCGAAATTCACTCATCTTTTGCATGTTGTAAAATTCAGGAATGCGGCCAAGTGCAGTGCCTGTCAAGGTACATTGACACGAAAACCTTCTTTTAAGCTTCATGAATATGGTGTTATAATTAGAAAAAGTGGCTTTGAATTCCTGATAACCTCTTCTACCATGTTTCTAATCTTTCCAAATATTACAAATATTACATGAAGTGCTAATCATGTGGTCAACTACCAACTTCCCAAAATTATAGGAAAATTTTCATCATTGTTTATATTTCTGCCATATTTTTGTCAGGTTATTGTCACGAGGAATGTACCATAAGCTCAACAGTTTCTACAAAAGAGGAAGTTGAGTTCTTGATCACTTGCAAGCAGTGCTACCATGCGAAAGCTCTCTCTAAAAATGAAAACTTTAAGGAGTCTCCAACTAGTCCTTTTCACTTGCAAATACAAGAATATCATACTCCTGTGACCGTCACCAGTGTTGCAAGGCCTAAAAATTACAGTCAACCAGTAACAGATGTCAGAGCACAGGACACTCGTTCTGAGATAAAACAGGCAACTTCAGACTCTCAATTGGCAGGAAAAAAACAACGCCGCAGCATTTGTTCTTGGGGTATTATATGGAAGAAGAAGAATGGTGTGGAAGCTGGCACTCATTTCCGGGTTAATAACATACTTCTTGCGGGTGGTTCGGAATCCCGTGGGTTGTATCCTGTTTGCCACCTGTGCCATATGCCATATCAGTCAGATATGATGTATATATGTTGTGAAACTTGCAAAAGTAAGTTTGCTCCGACAAGTCCCATCTTTCTGGCAAAATTGTTTTCCTCTTTTGTGTGTGTCTAAGATGGATTCTGTTTGTGATCATACAGATTGGTACCATGCTGATGCTGTTGAACTGGAGGAGTCAAAGGTTTCTGATGTGGCGGGCTTCAAGTGTTGCAAGTGTCGCAGGATAAAGTCACCTGTGTGTCCTTACACTGATCCTAAAGATATAAAGATGCAAGAGAGCAAGAAAGTTCGCACTAGGCGTCCAAAGCAAGAAACAGTTGGAGACGACTCTGATTCTGCAACCATTTCTGATTCTAAATTTTGTGAGCCTGCTACTCCAATATTTTCCATGGAAGAAGCATCCATACAGGAACAGGATGGTGATCCTCTTCTTTTTTCGCTTGCTAGAGTTGAGCTAATTACAGAGTACAATTCGGAAGTTAATGATCAATGGAATACTGCTGGGCCAGGGCCACGGAAATTACAAGTGAGAAGGGGTGTTAAGCGTGAAGAGGATGTAGATGGCTTTCCTGAGAGTAACATAACTTATGCTGGAATAGCTACACCTGGTGAAACAAATTACCAGTCAAATCCTATGGAGATTGTGCCATCCCCTCATGTTGAATGGGATGCTTCCATTAATGGCGTCGAAAGTGGGATAATGGATGACTATGAAGATCTAAATTACGAGAACATGGAACCACAAACTGTCTTCACTATCAATGAGTTGTTGGCACCTGATGATGATGATGATGGCTTTCTAGATGGAGGCCAAGCATTTGCAGATGAGTCAGGAAATCTGGAAAATCCATATACAGTGTTGCAGGATGGAGGCCCTGAACAATATAACATGGCTACTTTCACTGATCAATCAAAGTCTACTATTTCTGTAGAATCTGATGTGAATATCATGCAATGTCAGATATGTTCACATGCAGAACCAGGCGCTGATCTGTCTTGCCAGAACTGTGGGCTATTGATACACAGTAATTGTTCTCCTTGGATTGAGTCATCTTCTGGTAATGGCAGCTGGAAGTGTGGCCAGTGCCGAGAGTGGCGGTAGATGTTCTTGCCATATTTCTAAGGTCTCTGTTTTGTAAACGATCTTCAGGGGGAGTTCTCCCGGACGAGAAAGTTGCTGGGAAACGACTGTTGGTTGTCGTTAATTCTTTTGATTTGTTAAAGGTGACATCTGATATGGAAATTTCAGTTCTCATTACTTTTGATCCTGGTGGTCATTCTTGATGTGCTTCCGATTGAATGATGATATGGTTGTTGCTTCCTGCCGAGTTCTAGCACATTCAGTTCTTTTGAGAAGTTTGGGAAGTTGAATTGTGACTTCCCAATTATATAGTTTGTTAGGCACCTCCATGTTAATTAGGAGGTTTGGAGCTCCAACTGTAAAGTGGCTAATTTTTCCCTGATCAGAAAATGGGTTATTGTTTCCCCAGCTTCATATTTTTGTCTGAACTCAGTTCAGACGATAAGCGGGTTTTTGGTGCTTATCTGATTGAATTGCTTGTATAAATGAAATTCCTACCCAAATTTCGTTGTTATGAAATCAGGTCATATTGAGGTGCTTTTGGCTGTTGTAGAAAGTTCTTTTGTTGCGTTTTTTTCGTAGTAGATGCATTCCCTTTTTTGTGTAATGTTAAAAGAAGACTTGGCCCTACAAGGTTTAGAAAATTGGCATCCTTCCTTTCAGACTCCAGGTGGGCTGCTGGATAGCTTCCATTTCGACTATTTAATCTATTTCTAGTTCGAAAAGTTGTTACTGGGCTTAGAAGAAAGCATAGGAATGTGAATTATATGGTCTTAACGGTCAAAACCCAAACCAGCGCCCTAGCCCTAGATGATGTCTTAACGGGGCACATTCTTGGTGCTTAAGCCTAACTAGGCGGGCAGGTGTGAGAGTTGGCTAGGACAATGAGACCATTTCCTTGCACTCAAGTTCAAATTCTCCTTCTCGTAAATTAGATTTATTTAAAGTAGTTTACTATCGCTCATATGGAGAAAAAAAAAACCCCAAGCTAGGTGGTTTCTATAAACAAATAAACTAGCAACAACAAAAAACTATAACTAAAGTACAGTAATTTCGTGGGATTACACATTTAACAGGAATTCAATTGAGAAAAAATAGAAAGAAAAAAAATTAAGAATTAATTCACTTGACAATATTTGGTGACTATTTGGATTGAATTATGAGGTAGGATTGAATTTCATTAGATTACATTAATCCAATCTTGTGTATGGTGGTGTTGCACAATATTAAGTTAAGTGGCTGGATTAAATTTTTGAGTTTGATTTTTAATATAATTGAATTAAATTGAAATTTATTACATTTAAAATAATAATTCTGTGAATAATATAAATAAATAAACATTTTTAATAAAAGATATGTAAAAGGTAATTTTCTAATAAAACAAAAATCCACAAATCCCAAAAATAAACTATAAAATAACCATAACCTATGTAATTTCCACTGTAACTTCAATTAAAATTACAAAGGTAAATATAAATTCAGAAACTTCAACATGAAAAAAAAAAAATCTTCACTTGAACTCATCAAATTCCAAAAAACAAACAAACAATAAAAATAAGATACTATGGAAGTATGAGCAGAATGACATTTTATGACTTATTTTATAATACAAGCGATAGTCTAAACTACCAAAAAAAAATAAAAAAAAATAAAAAAGAGGTTTCTCACACGCGCTACCAAGGTACCATGGAAGTTCAAACCTAAGACCACTTGTCAGCAAGTCAAGACCCCGTTAACATAACCAATTTTAATATAGTTGGACAACCTTGGATTTATCAATTGTTTGTTACAATTATTCATGATGTTCTGACAAATAATTGTAACGAACATTTTTTTTTTAATGAAATAATTGTAACAAACTTCAGGGTTTAGGTTCTTAAAGGAGATATCGTTTTCACTCCCAATAAAAATTAGAGATTAGAGTTGCCTTCCATCAAACTACAAACACATTAATTATTTCCCATTTCAAAAAGAAAAAGGAACTACAACTACAAGATCAAATAAGACAATAAAATCTTGTCTTCTAGGATTGCCATTTAACCCATGAGCATATATAACGGCTAGTTTTTCCTGTTTGCTTCGGCCCCAATTAACCTTCGGTCAACTATCGGTCAACTTAGAATTCCTTTATATACCCGTTACCCTCCTCTCTCGCTTTTCACTCCTTCACTGTTTGTTTCTTCAATTTCGTTGTTCCCATTGTTGTTTTCTTTCAGAGTTGAATTAACTAATGGCTCCTCCTCAATTAAAGTCCAAGAAACCCAAGAAGATGAAGATGAATATGAAGTCCAAGAAACCCCAGAAGGTTCTTAAAATCGACGCCAATGGTGGCTCTGTTCTGAAACCCGCCTTGGCCAGGAGAATGTCCACTCTGAAGAAAATGGCCAGCGAACTCTCGATATTGTGCGACGTTGCCGTCTGCGTGGTCGCTGTTGGGGCCGACAGCGAAATCGAGACTTGGCCGGAAAACCAACAAGATGCGAAATCAATTCTTCTCAAACACAAGAATCTAGGGAAATTGGGAAAGAAAATTGGAAAGGGTTCATTCTCGGGCGGAAAGGGTACTGATTACAGTTTCTTGGACACCATGTTAGAGGGTTTGAATGAGAGAATTGGAGTTGTGATGATGAGGGATGGTGGTACCAAAACTAGAACAACTAGTACCTGCAGTTTCATGGAATTCTACGAGAATATCATGGGGACTAGTGTGCTACCAGATCCACCAGATCAACAACAATCAATGTTGCTTGTTGATCAAGTTCCTCATCACCAACAAGAAGATTATTGCACCACAAATTCGGATGGTTTCTATTTGGATGATCTTCATATTGCTGCTGCTGCACCAACTCTGAGCAACATTGATGATTATGTGAGTTGGCTATTGGATGATCATAATGATATTGGTTTGATGGAAGATTATATCCAATTTGGTGATAGTGACTTGGCCCCTCTCCCTCTTGAATCACAAGAGCAGCAGATGCCTTTGTTGCAGCCAGCTCAGATGGATACTAATAATTCTGATTATCTTAGTTGGCTGTTGGGTGGTGGTGATATTGGTTTGATGGAAGATTATATCCAATTTTGTGATAGCGACTTGGCCTCTCCTCTAGACTCACAGCAGCAGCAGCCTTCTTCATTGCAGCTACCTTAGCCTACTTACTAGTTGGCTTCGAATAATCAGAATTCAAGAAATCTTGTTTTTCTCATATATTTTTAGTGTTTATTCATTAGAGGGCAAACCTCAGTTTCAATGTTTATCAAGTTGAAACTCGAGCTTTTGTATTCTCTGCACTACGTGGACAGCTAATGAGAGAAAAATTGTTACCATTACATTGTTAATGAAAGAGCTTTTGTTTACAGTTTACTTGCCGCCTTTTTACTTCCTTTTTCTTAGTCCCAATAAAGAAAAATGTATCAGATTTTTTTGGTTCAAAGTAAATTACCTTAAGGGTTAATCACTGATCTTTTGAAACATCACATTACTTATCACCCAATAAATTTTCTTATTGAAAACATATTTATGCATTAACAACCAAATACAAAATATTACAACTAATCTACTTCATGCTGCCAATATCTTACATTCTGTTCTGTCAAGTACTGTGTAACTACAGAAACCAATCCACTGAAATTGGTAAGGGAAAAAAATGTGAAAGAAAAAGAAATAAAAATACCCTCACCCCAAAACCGAGAAAACTTCTCACTTAGGCACAATTGCATTGTACAGAAAGAATTTGAAAACCCCGACCAACCCATGGAGAGATCCACTCAAACACTAAGCCGTCCGCACAAATTAGCTCACACTTGATTCCGCCAGCCCTTGCATCAGGATTTTCTCTATCCACCTCTTGAACTTTGGGCGAGAGATACCGTTGGGTAGGTTGTATAAATCAGATTTACGAGTGTACAATGAACAAATCCTCATTTATCATCTTCACTTTGTCACAGCAGACCGGCTAGCATAGCCCCGGGATCCGTTAATGCTGCAGCTGGACTGGTTGGCTGAGCTACTGGATGTGCTGGTGACACCGGTCCAGGTGCACGAGGGGATATAGGGATGCTACATAGTTGTTCCTTGATGAACTCCTTCAACCTGTACATCACCCGGAGATCAGAGGAATCTATCTTCCATCGTTGTAATTTAAGGTTAGCAATACATTATGTAGATACATACTCGAGTGTTAATGTAGGGTCCCCTGAAGAAACTGTCATACGCAACTGGGTTCTGTCTGCTGGATCTGTTTCTATTCTAACCTGAGTAGCCAAAAAGAAGCTATTGAATCACCAACCTTTCACAATTCTAAAGCAAAGGTCATGTGATAACTCCTAAAAATTACTTACAAGAAAAAATATCAGTACTTCATATGATTCCTAGGAAAGGGAAAGGTCAAGCAACATAATTTTATATCTATATTAATAAACTGAACACTGGAGTTTCAGCTCTGTCCTAATAATGAAAGTGGTGGCATCAAGTCCACCAATTAAAGTCTCGAAGCAAACATATAAATCTTACCAAGCAAAGCATGGCCCGTGTACTTTCTGAGTAAAACATTGTGCTTGCAACAAGGTTATTTGGATTTGGATCCTGAAATAGAGAATACGTTAGTGAACACCTTTAATAACTAACAGATCACAAGGAAACTTTCAGACATAGAAAGGGAACTTACAAGTGCTGGACAAACCATCAATCGCAAACTGTTAAGTAGATTTGCCATCTCGGCAAGTGGCATTGGTTTGACACCTCTAACCTGCACGGTTTACTGGACAATATCACCACGTTGATAAATACAGAACCTTCGGTATGTATAATAATTTAGCCTTAACCTGGAATTGGCAATAAGCCAAATGAATAATGCTACATTTTGACCACAAACAGGTTAGCATGTGTTTCCTACTCTGATAGTGTAACAGTTAACAGGCTATCTTCCTGCTTTGCTACTTACAAAAATGAAACCCATCATAACCTTCCAATCAGAAGAGGATGGTAAAGGAAAATGTCAATCACTGGATACAGGACACAACTTATAGTATATAAATATGAATGAATTCACTTTGTCAATATAAATGTTTGTCAACCATTTTTAACCATAAATGGAATTTCCTCAATCATAAAAAGAAGACAAATGCGACATATATCACACATACCACTTCTTGAAGCTTCAGAGGTGGTCCTGATAGTGATCTCCACTGAGGAAAAAACTCTTCAGCAGACACTGGTATAGGCTGAAGAAATTTATTCAAGACAGCTGGGAGGCGAAGCTTGACATTGACCTATGAAAGGATTACTATAAGATATATGAAGACACAAATATGACCTATTTTCTGCTTCATTGGCCACAAGAAACCACAGGATTTTAGATTTAAGTACCATATTGTTACCGAACTTGTAGGAGAAGTCAAGAACCGCTACATCCCTGCTTGGACGGAGATTCACAACTTCAAGTGGGCATTGTACCTACACAACCAAAAAGATAAAAGAAAATAAAAAAAATATAAGGACTAGGAAAGGAAAAGAATGAGTGAGAGAGAAGAGACCTAAAGGCTCATCAACGACCACAGATTAATTACATGAATAAAAATTATTACCTGTGCCCTGGGAGGTATAGTGTCTGGTACTAGTGAGAGCTCCATTTTGAAATGGGAGGGAGGCAATATTATAGCCTGAACTGACACAAGTGGTGAAGTATTTTTGTTTCCCAAGAAAAGAACAAGACATCCTTGATGTACCCGCCACTCTGCTTTAATTCCAATCTGGGATAACATCACATGAATATCACTATAAGCCCAATAACGCCAAGCTGAATGTTCACAATCTCTCTTGCAAAGAAAGAGTAGAAACTATCGAGTCTAAATACAAGAAAATAAGGGTACTCATTGGGGAAAAACCTGAATATTAGGATCTTCGTATAGAACACCACTATCTTTCAAGCACAAAGCAAGAAATCTTTCAGCAATATTTCCTATTGGCTGCAGGTTACAATTAAAAAATTAGTTACATGTATTAGTAGCACAGAAATCTAAAATAAAATCTGACTAAGTTTTATACATAAAGAAATATAACAAATATCCTATCAGGTGCAGCATAAACACTTTTTTTTCCAGTTCAGATGGAGGTAGGAACAAGAAAATCAGATAAAACATCTATCAGGGGAATTCAAACTCTAAGAACCAAACAAACATACACAGAAGTATAACTGAAAAAAGGACAAGAATCAGAGGCAAAAGACATTTAGCTAACTATAGCTTACTCAACATATTTAACAGCTCAAAAAACACCGTTACTACTAAAAACAAAATATACTGTCAATTTCTGATGGACAGTCTTGTTTACAGTGCAGAACACATTGCAATTGGAACAGATTCAGGTTCTGCCCAACATGCTAGAACTTTGAAGCAATAATGCACCCACCAACGATTGGAGAGAACTGCTATAGAAAGTACCTGAACAGAATTTTGCTCCTCGCCAACAGGCACTATGGCTGCGGCATCTACTGCATTTGAATCGCCTCCTACTCCAGGGATTACACTCGGTTGTGATTGAACAGCAGTACCAGGAGGGCCTTCGATAGCCAGTGGACCCAAGAGATCACCAAGGAGATCTGCTGAAGCAGGTTGAGGATCAACTGTACTCAAAGTACCATTTTCCTGAGATAACGCTTGGTCGGTTGAATTGTGATCCTGTAACGATATTCAAACATACACCAATTTCAATCAAAACTGGATATAATCTTCGGATCTGAACCTACCTTTTGCAAACCCTAAATTTAAGAAAAAAGAAAAAGCAAAACTAACCGCGTTACTGCTCATGCTGGGAATCTTTACAAGACCGAGCTGGTTGACAGGTGGGGTCCCATTAGCAGGACGTTGGTCAGTGACAACCAAAGCATTTGATGTTTGCTGGGCCCGCAACTTGATAGCACTTTGTTCTGCTGTATCAACCTCAGTATCTTCAGCCTTTTTTATCAATGCAGACTACATATGAACAAAAAACAACGTTAAGAGTTGGTTTCAATAATTTCCAAGAATTTGGTACTGTTGTGAATAGCATGATTCTATAAGCTTCTTCTGAACGAAACTGCAAAACAAATTACCTGCCGCTCAGGAAATTTAGGCATTTCAGCCAATATATCCACAAGAGCTGCACCTCTCCTACTCAAGGCAAGGTATTCAGCAGCTCGTTGTTGTATCTCTACATCAATGCAACTCTCGTACCTGAAAGAAATAAATAGTATGCTAAAGAAAAGCACAGAATTTGATGTAAAAAAATTAACCAACTTGCGAAAAGTAATGGTGCAGAGGACAATCTCACTTGTTGAATATTGCCCAAATCTGATTTTGTAGTTCTGCATCTGGAGGTTGAGTGTGCATAAAGATCTTAGCATATGTTGAAAGAAGAATAGGAATAGTATAAGTCCTGCAAATATAATACACACTCTAAGATAAATACAGGAATTGTAACTAAATTTAGTAAGAATAAGAGAAGGAAAAGTTTTTAAGTGCCCTTACGATACAGCAGGAAGCTTCTCATGTATGACGCTAAATAATTCCTTTGGACTACACCCAGGCCGTCTGGCCAAAAGGTGGCCAAATTCTCCAATGATATATGCACTGACCTGTTGCATGTGAATTGAATCCAAACAAATCAAGACATTTATTTTCCTAAGATGGTTACGTTTGGTAGAAATATATGCAAGAGAAACAATAAAGATTAAGGTGAGTTCAAATTGAAACAGATCTCTTGAGTAGCATATGTGCAAAGATATACAACCTAGAACCAAAACCATAGGACTCTTTTTTTAACATAATGAGAATCAGCATTAAGCATTTCAAGCTCACAATTCTCGACCTCCTTAATCTTTCTATTTTACTTTATTTAGAAGACATACCAATTATATATTATTTCTTTTTATTTTTTAACAAGAGGTCAAGAAAGTACAATAGCAGTGGATAACTAGTCCATTGAACAAATCTCTAACATTCAACTACCTACTCAGCACTAACACACCAAACACAGTACAAAGATAAAAAGTCTCAAGAAACTGCAGCCCAACCCCTTCCCCAGAAAAGGGCACATAAATGAGGACAAATTTATTTCACTAAACTCATAAAACAAGAATCCCACACTCAACAATGCACTCTTTCCCACAAGAAATCGACGTCCTCTCAATGTTTTCCTTCGAGAATCCAACACTCTTACCAACTCGACCACCTAGAAGATGACCAAGATATGGAAGGTTGATAACAGTCGCCTTTTTTCCTACCACTAAAAGCACAATTTCTCTCAATAAAATCTGTGCAAAGTTGGAAGCCTCCAACTCAACCTTAAATTTGGGTCCTCTCCTTTCTTGGCTATCCTTGGTTTTAAATAGAAATGAAAGGATTCTCTCATCCTGTTTGGGTAGTAAAATTAAGAAATACATAATAACCGTTGGGTTTCTAATAGATGACTTAGATTTAAAAACAATGGTTTCCAAGACAAGGAGAAGATCTTAATCTAAGTTCTCAACCTTACACTAAACAACTTATGTCTCAATTCCTTCTTAACCAAGAAGATGATATGCAAACATTATGCTTATCAATTGTTCCCGCTGGACTGAGAAGAAGGATAGATGGTTTACCATCAACCAATTAAATAGAATTTGCAAGAGAAGGTTCCATCAAATTCTACTTGCCCATGTTCCGGAACCTCTTCAAAGTTAAATTACAGCCCATTGAAATGGAAGAGGAGACCCAAGCCTTAGGCCCCCTCTTACCAAAAAGTCAAAGAAAAAAAGGGAAAAAAAGAAGAAAAATACATGGAGGAGGGGACGACAGATTAGCAATTGAAATTTGGCACATTATAAACAGATGATAATCTAAAATATACAGAAATAAAAACCATAGAGTGATCACCCACCCAAATTTTCCAAAAATCTAATTCTCCCAAAATTTTCAACAACTAATTGAAGAAAATGACAAAAGAAACTAATTCCTTGTGAAATGTCTTTCCAAAGATTTGGACTTTAACTTTAACCTCCACCGCACCTTAAAGTCCTACCTACTGGCATCAACGCAATCTCTAGCTCAGATGACTGCATGCCAAAAGAATTTCCAAAAGAAAATTTCTCAACAAACTTCGCTAACAAGGCCAATTCTGACCTCCTTATGTAACTAACAAAAAATCATGCTCTATATATGGGTCATGAGCTCTCATGCAAATCATGTGCACAGCAATGAAAATACAATTCCTAAATCATGCAATCATGATAATCATGGCTCTATATATAAAGAAATGTTCTCTTTCAAGATTGAATCTGGACCATTGATCATGTTGATTTTTTTCCAGAAAGTGTGGTTCCAAAACATCAGCATATGTATGTGTGTGTGTATGCGTGTATAAAACGTTCCCACTGATCCGGCATATAGTATTATCTTTCAGATTTAGATAAAGCTTGCATAGAAAACTTAATCATAGTCTATACACACCTTAACCATTGTCTCATGTATAGCAGGTTTGTCAAGATACTCTCTGGCTTTTGCTGCTGCATATGGCTGATCAAGTGCATAACATCTCAGTCAAATAATTACTAGAAAAACATATCTAATAAAGTAAAAATGCAGCAAAGCATTCTGACCTGTAAGTCTTCGTTATTTGTAACAAATTGCACAACACGAAACCATATATCATCACTGACAAAATCTCCAGCTTTGTCAATTAGTTGAAGAATCACATCTACATACCTGCATGATATCAATATGCAGAAAAGAAAAAATGATAGGATCACTATGCATCCAATTAATAAGAGGTTTACCAACTTCCCATAAGTACTTTTACTTCCACACATAACAAAGGAAACTCCCAGAAGATCCAAAAGAAGTACAAATAACTAAATCACAGAATTCACCACCCAACAAAAACAAAATTATTGCAACTTTAAGTTTTTAAATAAGTATATATTACATATACATATAACAATATGAACAAAAACTCAAGTCAATTCACTAATCCTAACTAATTGAAAGTTGAAATGCAGAATGCATTGTCAGACCAAAAACAAAGAAGTCAGATACATTGATCCTTTTTCACCTCAGTCCCATCATAGGTAACCGTGGAAATGGAAAATGGTAGTTTCAAAGTAAAATGACACATAGAAAGTCGTAGTTTTTTCAAAGTAGAAACAGAAAGAGAAGAAGACAACAAGATGATACAATCAAGACCAAACAGACACTGAGCGTTTTCAAAAGATCATGAAAAATCACTCCTCTTGCATAATATCAAACTAGATATATCTTTATAATCCAAAAATGTGTTTAATTTAAACAAGAGTCATTGCAATAGAGATTGACCGTCTACATTAAAAAAATTCTGTGTCTTCGTCTATTATTCCCTGCTTCTCTATTTCTCTTTTCTCTCTGCCATTAACTACTGGGATGTGATTTCCCCACTCCCTTTTTCTCCACTTACACTCCCTTCGCTTTTTAATACTTTTTAATCAATTTTGTTATTTCTTTTTCCTATTCTACCCTTACCCTACATTGATTTCTTTTTACTTCACTTTTATATTAGTTCTTTTTCTTTACCCTTAATTTTCCAACTTGCACTCCATTTTTAGTTTTTTTTTTTTTTTTTCCTTTAATTGAGTAAGAAATTAAGTATTTTGTTTCCCTTTAATACTGAAAACGAAGTGTAAGTTGGAAAATTAAGTGTAAAGAAAAAGAAATAATATAAAGTGAAGTAAAAAAGAAATTAATGTAGGGTAAGGATAGAATAGGAAAGAGAAAGAACAAAATTGATTAAAAAGTATTAGAAAGCAAAAGGGGGTGTAAGTGGAGAAAGGGGGAGTGGGGAAATCAGATACCTAACTAAAATGTGATTTAGAACTACACTTGCTTAATAATTTATATTCGTATGCCTGTTTTCAGATTTCTCTACTGGTGTATTGGTCCCATGCCCTATCTCGTTCATTGGAGAGCCATGTTCATTAAAGAAATGAAAAAGGAAAAGAGCCAAATGAGAGCCATGCTTACCATGACAGATCAGGGGCAAATTTTTCGGCAAGAATGGCAGCTTTAAGTGACAATTCCTCACGCATTGCAAAGTCCGCTGTGCTCAGATACTGAAATGCAGATGAAAGTCAGTGGTACCTCATTTTTTGATTGAGAGAGAATAAATGTCTGCTAATATAAAACAAGAGGCAATCTACTAAAATCATATACAACCAAGTAGTACACGCACAGAGTATCTGATGTACCTGCAATAGTTCTTCAACTATATCTTTTGCATTTGAAACATCGCACATTCCATAAAGCAAGTCAAGAGCACGCCTACGAATACTGAGGATGGAATTTGATGTTAGTGACCCCTTAATGGTGTTAGATGTATAAAACTTAAGCAAAAAATATAAGAGTGAGTGTGCTCATAATATCCTTAGTATAATAAGAATTTCTTCGTTAGGACAATTAACTTCAGGAAACCATGCCCAAGAAAAATAAATAAATTTGCAATGTTAATACTATGGGTTAGAGACATGTGCAATGCACGGATAAATGAACTAAGTGATTATAGTACAGACTATAGAGTGAGCATGATGCCAAAATCAATGAAAAGATGGAATGCTTCAATAGATAAAAGATGCTACAAAAAAGGTAGAGGTCATGTAAGCTCCGAGAAACTTGCATATTTTGATGTTTTATTAGTTGTGAGCCCATGGAATCAGGCCAAATGGACCTAGGAACTAGTATTGCTAAAGGATGGCATTGTTATGAATGAAAACAAAATTTCTCGTCTGCTTGTAAACCAAATACAGCCAGATAACAAATTTAACCTGATATCTGGATCCTTCAATGAGGTGATGATCTGAGCCTGATGTCTCTTGATGATATCTTGCACATCCGTCACCATTAACATGCGCGTCATATTTTCCTACATGAGCAATTTCAAATTTAAATCATGCAAATTTACAGTAGCCACCTATTTACCCTTCTAAGTTTAGACATTCTTCCTCTGCACGCTTCAGTCAGGGATTGTGTTAAAATGAAAATGTGAAAAACCAAAAGATATATTTACTGAACTATTGTTATTCATTTATTGATCCTTAGCCTAACAACGAAGCCAGAAATATTTTTTCACCACTTACCAAACCAAGATATCGGATATTTGGTTCTCGCACAGCAATAAATTTTCCAAGCAGTGCAACACACTGAGACATCATTTCCTTTTCAGCATCCAGATGCATGACCTAAAATTGGGCAATAATAACACATAATACATAAGATCCCGCTGCCTTTAAAAAGGAACAGATAAGACACTTGTGTGTGGGCGTGCCCGAAAGAAAATGAAATAAAGTTTCAAACATTTCCTAGTAAAGAAATATTTCCAAAATGATTTCACCAGCAGTGTTATAATCTCAGATGACAGCACAACCCAAATTTACAGAAAGAATAGAGCGGGAAGAATAATGCAGACAATACCACTTCCACTTTCATTGCCTAGCCATAAAATTATAAAAGCCCTTATATGATTCCACATACATGCACATGCATCTCTGTCAACGTATGCACACATTGCGTTCAACGCAAAAGACAAAATTTCAATGGAAGTAAAAAGTAACTAGAAGGACCACTGGAGTTCCAAAAGTATAAAAAAAATTGTCAGCCAATTAGGGGAACCTATATGCATGTATAGTTTTAATAAATGGTGTCTAAAATTCATGATCATACATAAAAATTATTTCAGAAAACTTACAAGAGCAAGGGCTTCAAAGAGAACAGCATGCGATGCATTGTTCTTATTAACATTTTTAACAACATCGGTACCCATCAATATCCGTTGTAAGACCTGAAACCACCAGTACAAGGTTTAATAGAAGCATAAAATATAACACCACAACTGATAATAAGTTCTTGACAGAGAATGACCTCAAACAATGACCGTCTGGTATTTGGATCTTCAACAGTAGGAAAATACTGAAGAGCCCTCATTGTCTTAACCTGTGCAAAAAAAACACTTGTAAGAAAAACATGAACTTGTTCTACATTCACCAAATGCTACAAATTTTCCAACACATTTAAGTGAGAGAAACAGTGTCCTAGTAAATTGTCCAGGCAAAACAAGAAAATACGAACTATATTCTCAAGAAGCTAAGTACTGGCAGCACTACAAAGATGGTTCAAAGTCATTGGAATTTTAAATCCCAAAAAGTTAAAAAGATCTTGCCTAAAAACTATAGTGAACCAAAGAGGAAAAACTGAAGCCAGAACCAAATTTCCCGTTGTTTAGCATGCTCTAGAAGGTTGGGCTGGTTAGCACAACTAAGGCACATGATATAAAATAAAATTTAAAAACATATTATTATTATTATAAGGCTGATTAAGTTATAATCTATGGAGCAAGGATGCTGGGTGATGTTACTGTGACCCATGAAAAAGTAAAATGACAGCATTGACTGCAATTGGTGGAAGCTTTAAAAACAAGTGGAGTAGTTGGCACATTTAAAAAAGGAAAAAAAAAAAAAAAAAGCAAAGAGAGAAAGCCATATCAGTTTAATATAGACATGACAAGATTAATCTGTTTCGGAAGGAAAAAGATAAATCAGGCGGCTGATTTTATTTGGTATCCAGTACATACAAAAAAGTCTGACGAATTAAACAAAAAGAAATTTACATATTACAAACCTGAAGCCAGGGAGATGGGATACCATAGTAGGTGTACTCTTGTGGAATATCCTGGTTCCTAGCAAGCCGTTCTAATATTTTAACGCATTTTGGAAGACAACTCCAGTAAGAATCATGGTGGTTTGATACAAGGGCTACTAGAAGGCTCATAGATGATGTCAAAACACCAAGATCGCGTTCATCTAAAAGTTGTGCCATCCGGTCAGCCCTAAAATAAAGGGAAAAAGATAGACCAATCAAATAAGCACGGAAGGCAAAAGTAATGTTAAACATCATGTAGTGAAGAAAGTAATACGCGAACATACCAGCCATCTACATTGACAACATCAGGATTTTTCCTATACAAGCGCAATAGACATAGTGCGGCTTTTTTTCTCACAAGTGGTCTGTAGCTGCTAGAAATCTACATTAAAAAAACTTGGTCAACAACATCATTTTCTATTAATTCGAGCCAAACAGAAAAAAGATTGCAACTTACAAGTAACTTTTGAACATCAGGTGCTAATGACTCTGCAAATTCTCTTCCGCCGATATTCCCAACCTACAAAGTCAAATACAAATGAAATAATGATGGTACATTAGGCATAATCTAAGAGCAGTAAATTTTTTTAATGAGGACACAACAGGAGAGAACATAAGAAAGACAAAAGAAGAAAACATGGAAGCAACAGGTTTAAAGAAACAAAAACAGAAAGAACAACTTATCCAAATGAAGATTCAAGATATCCCAAAATCAGATCAAACTACAAATATTATTAAGACCTATTCAATATTGACATAGCATATAATCATATAATTCTGGAAGACAAATGCATAAAATAAGATCCCTTTTGACCATTATCACATAGAACTTTAAAATCAAAATGAATAGTATGTTTTGAAAACTGAACAGATATTGTCATACCATAGTCAATGCCAAACACTGGAAAGTCTCGTTACGACCGATAATATCATTGCGCACGGTATTTATCGCTAATCTCAGAAAATCATGGTTCTCATTGAGCAGACATGATGTCACAATGTACCCAACCTGCAGTCAATTAAAAAGTGAGATCCTTTCTTCTGTTTTTTGGACAATGAAGATAAGGCAATATAATGGGATAAAAGAATTAGCTACTGCCACTGAGGTTGATCGCATATCAGAAGAGAAACGTGCATTTTAGTTTTTTTCCAAAGATAAATTTTATATAATTGGTATGCAAAAGTACCGTATTAAAACTTTACAGAAAGAAAACTGATGACCCTGAGATGAACAACGTCTATCACTGTTTCCATCCGTTAATGTACAAAAAAGAAATATGATGAGAATGGGTTTACTTCCTAGAACTGCAAGCCATTTTGCCATAAATGCAAGGAAAATGGAAGATAACCAAACTCAAGACTAGTCGTTTTAATATTGATGTGAAAAGAAGATATCACCTGCTTTTCTGGATACTTAGGCGCAGATATTAAAGAAACTGCTTCCATGTGACCAAAATCCACATCATAGCCCAGCATATAAATGTAAAGCATTTTCCAAACATACTTCTTCTTTTCATAAGGTGACAAACCCTGTTGAAAGAATTCAAGAAAATTTCCATTAACCAGTCACCCTTTTTGGTTTAGCTGTTGCACTTCTAACTAAATAGTGAGCAAGCAGTAGAGAGTGAGGTATGTGTAAGCAAATGGACGTCCACCATATAAAAAGATGGTACAAGATCATATTTATACAAAATTGATCTACGTCTCAACCTATTTAGTGGAATCTATGCAAAATCAAAGCAAAGACAACCTAAGATTTGTGCAAGATAACTAATGTCAATTTTCATTACCATTAATGAGAGTCAGAGAAAACACACACAATCAATGAATTTGCTAACTTTATATAAGAAACAAGATTTCACTAAATAGAATTAAAAAAAGTACAATTCAAAGGACGAGATATCCACCATATCCCAGAAATGTTGTAAAAAAAAAAAAAAAGCCTATTAGAAACAGCACTCCACCTAAATAACAGCAGCCCGCCAGTCAGCTAAAGTTGCATAACAAGAATTTCCCGAAATTCCGAAGAAAATGGAGCCCATAAAGATGCCCAAACCAAAAACCAACTTTATCCCATAAAATCTCCATCTCCTCTCACCTAAAAGTATCAAATATCCTCCTATTTCCACCAGCCAAATTACCCAAAACATAGCCATCTCTCCCTAAACCTTCACCCTTCCTCCTCCTCCAGGAAAATTGGGCCACAAAATAAGGCTGTGCAGGGTGCTGGAAAAGCATCACCAGTAATAACAACACACAAGGTAGTACACGATACTTGTGCCTAAACAGAGAACAATAAGTTTCACTTGACACCATAGAAGAAGCATCCACAGATAAAGGGGAAAAAAACTTAGATAGAGTTTCCTGAGATCAAAACTGAATCAAATAATACAAGTGCACATCTTTGGTGACCCAACCTAAAATCCACACAGGTGGCACAACAGTCTCTGGTATAGCGCTAGCACAAAGCATCTTCGAGAAATCAATTAATTTCCTAATACCCAATCATTTAAGTTGCCAACTTTGCAGTCCAAGAATAGACCATTAAATCCTATGATGCGTTAAGAATGTGTGGAGAAACTAAACTGATCGCTGACTCAATAGAACCACTAATTCTACCAGGCTGGTTCAAGCACTTGGATGGTAATGTGACACATAGCATATATCATGAGTGTGCACAAGGAGTAGAAGAAATGAACAATGAGAAATCACCATCACTTAAACTGAAGCCAATTTCCAACAACAACATTGAAAGTAACAAAAAAGTAACAATCAAATACAAACAGTAATGACCCCACTGTCATATAACCCTAGAATTAAAATAATAACCCATAAAGAATAAACATAACTTTGTTTAGTCATCAAAATTAATTCAATCTAAGACAAGATACACAGGGAAAGGACTGAAGATCAGTGAGTGAATCGGGGCAGAAGATGCGGGTACATAACAATTTATAAGATTAGAGAAATCTTATTCCTTTAAAGAAAAATGCAAAAAAAAAAAAAAAAAAAAAAACCCTTCCCTTGTCCATTGGTAACCTTGTTCAATACAAACTGTGCCTCGAATTTCTTAAAACTTTGGGGTCTGGTGATGCATGACAACATTTTATAATCATCAATATGCAAGAGTAAGTTTCAATATATTCATATCTCAAATTTAATACAAATTTAGCTTGCTTGTGTGGCATACCCCTTTCTAAGGAAACACGTCTACATTGACACATCATTTTGCCATTATGGTATTTCAATCATTCCAGGTAATTTCTACCTACTTTTATATCCTTTCAAATATATTTGACAACATATATAAAAATTGAAACAGTCATCAAGTTCCCTTCACATTTGAATTCAGTGATGGACAGCAACAATTCATATTCCAATTACAGGACAGCCCAAATGTGCTTATAGAGAATCTTCAATTCAGCATAAGAACATCTAGGTATAGGTTGTTGAATGGATTCCTTTCAATCTTGGTTTAAATTTTAAAAATGGATGTTGGATGACCAAAGCACCACAAGCAATAGAATTGAAATGGGGGAGCACTGACTCCTTTTAGGTGAAGGAATGCCACAACCAAATAAATAGCTACGTCAAAACTATCCTCATGTGTTCTCCAATCTCCCTAGGCACAGACTAGGATGCATTTCCCATCTTATTCACTACCATAACAAAAATCCAGTTCAATATTTCAAAAAATTGTAGATAACATACACAAGTAGTAACATCTCAACTCAAATTTAATCAGATTCAATGATATCCATCTAAAAGAAAAGCAAATGAAGGTGAACGCCCCTGGTTCATGCCTATCACTTGAAGTCCATCAACTGAAACTGTACGAACTAACATGTTCCGTTCATTGAGCTATTTATATTAAACCCATGGTATAATAAATCCAAGGAATATATGTAGTACCAAATTCCTACTGCCTCTCCACAATAATGAGTCCACATAAAAGCCATTTCTAAATAAGCTTGAAAACCAAAAAAACCAATGCTGATGCCACCCAACTCTACGCAGATAATAATAGAACTAGGTAACTTTTATTTTCTTAATTATAAATCCACCTCAAGCTAAGTTCACATTTTCGCTTCCAATTACTAATACAAAACCCGAAATCACAAAATTTTAGTTTCCTTTCATTTCCCAGACTTTCTCAGCAGCCCAACAAACACCCAAGAAAACCCAAATCCCAAATTTAAGCAATGAAGTCATTCCACCATGGTCTAGATCAAAAACCTCACTTCTCTTTCATCCCCCAAAACTAACAAAAACGAATTTGCAACACGAGAATACAAAGGAAACGCGAAACCCTAAACCTAAGACAAACCTTTTCGTTTTTGAAGCGTGTACGGACATTTCCAAGCTCCTTATCGACCCGGAGCCTCTCCTGCTCTTTGTTCTGGCAATTCCGAATGTCGCTGATGAAAACAGAGAGGCCTCGCATGCCTGACAAAGCCATGACTGCTCAGATCCAGCCCTAGCGAGACACACACTCACAGAGAGACAGAGAGAGAGAGAGCCACCACTGCTCAGCTCCCCCCAAATCGTCGGAGATCCTGGTGGGCTTGTATTGGATGGATCTACAGACTTGCAGAAATTGAATACTGTTGGTGAAGATCAGCAGCTCCTCCAATTACAAAATCGCAAAAATGGGTTTGATCTAATTCTAATGCCTCCTTAGAAAGAGAGAGAGAAGGAAGGTGCACTGAGGAAATTTGAGAAAAGAAAAGCCGTCGGTCAGTGCTGGAAGGAGACGACTTTTATTCACCGTGACCAATTGAATCATTTCATTTCATGACATTTTCCACCTAATACTTCTTTGTTTCTTCTTCATTTTCTTCATTTCTTTTTTCTTTTCTTTTTTATTTTAATGTTTTATTTCTCTTCATCAATTCTCAGACAGAGAGGCAAAATGTAATCACTGTTTTTTTTTTTTTTTTTTGGGGAAAATAATTGCAAAGTGTAATTCAGGTTTTTAAATTTTTTTTTTTATGAGCTTGTTAATAATACATATATATATATATATATATATATATATTTGTGCTGTGGGTCTTTACTGTTTTATTTATTTATTTATTATTTTTATTTTGACCTTTTACCCAATGCCCAATTATGCATGTGATTCTTTTACCTTTTACCTTTTACCTTTTACCCAATATGACATGGCTTTTTTGTCTAATTTTGGATCAACGAAAGGATTTATGATTTACCAACATTTCTATAGATTTAACTGCACTGCCAGGTAGGATTTTAATTTATAAATTTTCGAAAAATAATTATACTGGTGTCTGCTGGTTTCGCTTGTTATTAATTCACTGTTGCTACTTGAATTCAAGTCAATTTCTTGCGAGGCTTATTTAATTCAAAGAATTCAAACAAAACCTGAATAAAGGGCCCAAAAGTGTTCCATTAATATTTCAACCAGCCCAGTAGGGCCCACCAAATGGAAAATAGCATGGAAAAGACCCAAAATTAATGTTATTGGAAAGAATTATTTTGGAAAAACAAGTTCCGAAATAACACGAGCACCACCTTGCGTTGTTATGGTTTCATTGAAAAATAACCTACCTTATAAAAGTTTCTTAACAATTTTTGAAAATAAAGGTGCTCCTCTTTGCCCTCCCATTTCGTCATTAAACGTTGAGCCATGCAATACATGCATATTGAGAAAGAACTTGGGTTCCTACACTAGATAATTTGAGTACCAAATCAAGGTATGCTTGACAATGGCAGTAGCCCATCGGATGAGCATGTCTATTTGGATGGTAATCAAGTCGAATAGAGCGATCACAAGTCCTAAAACCTATTATTTTCTAGAGTAAAACCTATTGTTTTGCCTCAACTCACATTTGGTGTCACAAGTGCAGAGAAAATAACCCACAAATTAAGGTTACTTCATCAAGATTATTAGATCAATTTCCATCACAAATGTAGTTGCTTGAAGCATTACGGATAATTTTATTTTTATTTTAAGTAATAAAATAGACATTAACAAAGGCGATCCAAAAATGATCAGATTTCCGTTTGATTGGCATTCACTCCATCCATCTACCAACAAAGGAACTCCATATAGGCTATTGCCATTAATTATAATCAAATAAAAAATACAAACGAAATGACTTGGTACTCGATCTTGAGTCCGTCCGGTGTTGTCAGTACCAAGCCTGCTCCGCATCCTTGTTGGTTTGCCGAACAGTCGACGTGCAGAATCCATACGGGAGTTGAGTGGTCAAAGCATTCGGCGTCTAGCTCATTCGGTAATCTGGTCTCCGTTACCGGCTCGGGCGTCGGCAGTGTTGTTGATGGGGTAAGTTCGGAGATGAAATCGGCAATAGCCTGACCCTTTTCGGCGGGCCTCGGAATGAACTGTATGTCGAATTCTCCGAGTTCGATCGCCCACTTGATCAATTGGCCAGAAATTTCTGGTTTTTGGAGCACTTGCCGGAGCGGTTGGTTAGTCAAGACTTTGATTCCGTGCGCCTGAAAGTATGGCCGGAGTCTTCGGGCTGAAACCAAGAGGGCTAGGGCAAGCTGTTCTAATGGGGGATATCGAAGTTCTGCGTTCTTGAGTGCCTTACTGACATAGAAAATCGGTAACTCAGCTTTCTCTGGTATTCGTATCAATACCGAACTCACAGCAGTGTTAGATACTGAAAGGTATAGGGAGAGAATTTCTCCAGGCAGTGGTTTTGATAACAGGGGGCTTTGCTCATGTAGTTCTTTAAGTCTTGAAATGCTTTATCACATTCGGCAGTCCATATGATATTCTGTTTGCCCCATTTCAAGGCTTTAAAGAACGGTACACATTTGTCGGTAGCCTTTGATATGAAAAGGGTCAAGGCGGCCACGCGTCCGGTAAGGCTTTAAATGTCCTTCATCGTTTTCAGCCTCTCCATGTCAATGATTGCCTTTATTTTTTCGGGATTCGCTTCGATCCCCCTGTGACTAATCATGAATCCTAGGAATTTTCCAGAAGATACACCGACGGCGCATTTCATTGGGTTCAGTCTCATCTGGTAGTCTTTCAGTATGCCGAACATTATTGATAAATTGTGCAGGTGTTCTTCGGCAGTTCTGCTTTTTACCAACATGTCGTCAACGTAAACTTCCATGATGCTGCCGATGCACTTGGCGAAAATTCTGTTGACAAGCCTTTGATATGTTGCCCTGCGTTTTTTAGGCCAAACGACATGACATTGTAACAGTACAACCCTTTGTCCGTTATGAAGGCGGTGTGTTCGCTGTCAGAAGGGTGCATGAATATCTGATTGTATCCGGAATAGGCGTCCATGAAGCTGAGCAGTTCGTGGCCGGCAATAGCGTCCACAAGCTGGTCTATCTGTGGCAACGGAAAGCTGTCCTTCGGGCAGGCCTTGTTGAGATCGGTATAGTCTTGGCACATTCGCCACCCACCTGTAGCCTTTCATACCATTATCGAATTTGCCAGCCATACCGGATACGCAGCTTCCCTGATGAAGCCGATGGTTTGCAGTTTGTCAACTTCTGTATGCATGGCTTCGTATCGTTCGGCATCGTACGAAACGGCGCTTCTGCCTGACGGGCTTATAAGCGGGGGAAATGCTGAGTTTATGGCTGATGATCTCTGGGGCGATGTCGGGCATATCTTCGTAGGACCATGCGAACACTTCCGAATGGTGCCGCAAGAAATTTATGAATTGCGTTTGGAGGGCAGGAGTGAGTCTGGTGCCGATTTTAACCTGACGATCGGGCTGCTCATCGCTTAAGGTTATCGTCCCCAGTTTCTCGGCGGGTTGTGTGTGAGGAGTTGGGGACTCATCTCTTGGGTCGTCAACTGGTCCCGTACCGTTCGGTACCTCCTGCACAGACATGGTCTCGTCGGGGAGTTTGAAAGAGGTTGCCTTGAGGGCCGTGGCATAGCAAGTCCGCGCGCTTAGCTGATTTCCCCGGACAGCTCCTGTGCCGTTGGGGGTCGGGAACTTCATCAATAGCATGTGGGGGGAAAGATGTGCCTTAACCCTGATGAGTGCTGTTCATCCAACTATGACGTTGTACGCTGTCGGGCAATCAACGATGAGGAACTGATCGTATACCGTTGTTTTCCTTGGTGCAGTGCCGAAGGTAATTGGCAGTTTTACGCTACCGACCGGTTGGACTAGGTCCCCAAAGAAACTTAACAAAGGTGTCAACTGCCGGTTGACCTGGTTGTCGTTTATTCCCATTTCTCGGAAAGGTTCGGCAAAAATCACGCTTACGGAGCTCCCGGTATCGATCAGTACTCGTCCTACATCGTAGTCGGTAATTTCTGCTCGGATGACCATCGGGTCGTCGTGGGGATAGAGGACTCCCTCTTCCTCCTCTTCGCAAAATGTGATCGGTTCCTAGTGAACTTTCGGTATTTCATGGTGCCGATTAACCTCTATGCCGAATACCTGAGGAAATTGTGCGGCGCGCACATATTGCTTCATTGAACGGTTGCTCATTTCCGAGATGGTGGGGCCACCGCTAATAGTACTTATCATATTTATCTGCCGAGTTGGGTTCGCTGCCGGCGCCGGCGGCTGCCGAGCGATATACTGATCTAGCTTCCCTTCTCTGATCAACGGTTCGACAATCTTTCTTAGGCTTATACAGTCTTCCGTATTATGGCTGTTGTGCTGATGGTATCGGCAGAATTTACCGGTATCCCGGTTGTCTTGCCGATTGGGTCTTCGTAGATTCGGCTTTGGTATTATTTCTTGCTCGTTCATCAGAACGGCCTCCTAGGTAGTGTTCAATAGGGTAAAGACTTCATTGCCGTGATCACGATTCGGCAGGGGCGCTCGGTTGTCGTTGCAACCATACCTCCCTTTTCCCTTCTTCGGAATTCTCTTCGATCGGCACGGTTGTCTTTCCTCTTATGACCTGCCGAATATGGGTCGTCCCTCCCGTAGGATGGTGCCTATGCCGGATAAGCGGTTGGTTCTGTATCTTCTCGGCGTGCCGGAACCCCGAGTTTCGAGTTGAAGTATTCAGCTTTGGCGTGGACTGCTGCCTGCTTCATCAGTTCGTCGTACGTGCGCCAGTTGCTGCTGTGTACTAGGTATCGGAAATGCGAGGACTGAAGGCCACTCTTGAAGGCGTTGTAGGCTGCCCTATCTTCTGTTTTCGAACACCTTGAGTATTCGTGACGGAAGCGCGCCGCGTATTCTCTCAACGGTTCGTCCTCTCGTTGCCGAATCGTGTACAGATCATCGGCAGAGTAAAGACGGTCCGTTTGGATCATGAAGTGATTGAGGAAAATTTGCTTCAACTCGTCGAAAGAATCTACTGTTTTCGGCTCCAACCGGTAGAACCAGTTCAGGGCTGCTTCGGTAAGGGAAGACGGGAATAGCAAGCATTGCCCTTCATTGCTCAGGCCCTTGCACCCAATGGCGGACTGAAATGAGTGGAGGTGGGTTAAAGGGTCCTCTGTTCTGGTATAGAACGGTATACGCAGTTGCTGCACTTCCCTATCCTGCCGAGAACGCCGGATGCGCCTAGTGAATGGTCCGGGCCGAAGCTTCCCCCATTCCGGTTCTTGGGAGCGAGCTTTGTCGTTTTCCATTTTCTGGACTTTCTGAAAAAGGAGTCGGACAACAGGGTCTCGGCTTGGGATTTCCTCGGAACCATAACCTTCCGAGTGTCTTCGTGGGCTCAATGAATTAACCCCCGAGTAACGAGAAGGCGTTGCCGAACGGTAGGTGGAAACTCGGGTCGTGGAAGGGATGTATTCGGATTCCGACTCCTCTGCGGAGTCCAGCCCTCTGACCTTCCGAATAGGCGACTTGCTTCCTAGGACGTTCATCCGTGAGTCCTTTAGTCGAGCGCTAATCCTGATTGGAGACCTCCGTCTCTCTGCCTCCCGATCGTTAATCCGATGTCGGCAATCGGAGTAGACCTTTTTTGGGACGTGTGGTTGATCCCTGGGTGTCGGAACTACCAACTGTTTGGAAGGTGCGGGCGTTGCTCTCGCCACCTTTCCGTATTTCCTCTTCCTATGGGGGGGTCTGCAAGCTCTGGGAAGAGTGAGTTGTCTGGATGTTCTGCGTGTGCTGCTGGTGGAGCAGCTGCTGGGTTTCGTCTACTTTGGACGAAAGAAGGTGGTTGTGTTCCTGAAGCCTCGCCATGTCCTTCAGCAGGGACGCGATTTGGGCTACCAGCTCGGCTTCGGCGGTTGTTTGGGTTGCGGGGGCGTTTCCGAAGGGAGTGCTTGGGGGTAGTGCTGGGCTAGCTCCGATCTGCCTTCCGAATGGTATCCCTTCTTCCGATAGGAACGTGGGTACTGAGGTGGTCCCCATGTGTTTTGGGGATAGTGGGTTGATGGTTTTTCTGGTTTCCCACAGACGGCACCAAACTGTTGATGCGAAAAAGTGGTTCATCACGTATTTCGTCAACTTAGTGATGTTATGCCTTCGGCAGGTGTCTAACTTCAGAAGTGTAAGTACCTGCAAAAGGACACGTTCGGTAAGACCTTGGGGCACCAGTGTGGTACCAGTCGAAGGCTCTCCGATGCTTTTGTAAGTACGATTTTAGTAATGTTAACTGACAGATCAAGCGGTAGCGTACCGTTGGTTTCTCTCCCTTTCTTTTGAGGATAGGGGTCTTCTTATATAGGCCTTGGGAGGCGTGCACTATGCTCATATTTCCGATGTGGGACTGTAGAAGCGGATTGTGAGCATGACACGTTTCCGATATAGCAACGAGTAAAAAGGAAACGATCGGTAGGCACCATGCCGAAAGCCATCCATGATCAATAACGATCCTATCCACGTGTTCGGAGGACATAGGTCGTTTATTTAGGGTATAAACAAGCCTGACACAACATGATTTGTATTTTTGAACGGGCCAAAATAAGGTAATTTTGGGCCGGCCCAAGTACGGCATGAGCACGGCCTAATTAAGTAAGGCCTCACACAGCATGATCCATATTTTTGAACGCGCCAAAATACGGTAATTCGGCATAATGAGTTGGGCCAACCTGAGGCTTATTATGGGCCCTGTTGGCCCTAAGCCCAACGAGCCGGCCTTTTTAAAGCCCACTTATTCAATTATATTTATTTTATTTTTAAAATACATAATATAATTATATTTATATCTTAAATTCAAATCTATTTCTTTTCTTGAATAATAATAATAATTATATATATATATTAAAATTTAATGTTTTCTTTATAAATAAAATAGTGATTTTGTTTTTCAAGTTTCAATTTTTAAAATTCGAACAATAATCTAGTCATTTTTTATTTAAAAGTACTTCAAATAAAGCTATTGCATTTTTGACAACAAATAATAAATCTTATTAGTATGTACATAACATAATTGTAAAAAATATTTAAACGAAGTTTTTGGTCAATATGTTTTCTAGAGTAAAATGTGTGTTTTTGGTCAATATGTTTTGCCTCAACTCACATTTGATCACTGTTTAATTTTTCAATTTTAGTCATTGTGTTTTATTCACATTTGAGCATTTATCTCTTTCTTTTGATACAAGAAAGTTCAAAAAGAGAGAAGAATGCTCGAACTGTTGTGGCTTAAGGCGTAAAGGTAAATGGTTTATACACTACAAGCTCTCACAAGTGTAGAGAAAATAACCCACAAATTAAGGTTACTTCATCAAGATGATTAGACCAATTTCCATCACAAATGTAGTTGCTTGAAGCATTACGGATATTATTTTTTAAGTAATAAAATAGACATTAACAAATGCGATCCAAAAATGATCAGATATCCGTTTGATTGGCATTCACTCCATCCATCTACCAACAAAGGAACTCCATATAGGCTATTGCCATTGATCATAATCATATAAAAAATACAAACGAAATGACTTTGTAAGTTTTGTATTAGACCTAGCTACAAATCATGTATTTGCACGTGAATATCATGTGGAAATTAGCTCAACCCGAACACAACTCATGTAGTTAACACGATCCAGAAAAATAATGGATTATACGAGACGGATCCACAAAAATAATGAATTATACGAGATGCCACGACCTGTTTCACCCATTAACACTATTAGTTCGTTTCAAACCGTGCAGAACATTTACCCATTTCACCCTTTAAACACCAATTTCACTCATTATAAAACTATAAAATATACATTTTTAATTAAATAAATAAATCACTAGTAGAAAACTTAAATAGAACATGCCTTACATTATCACACTAAAACATGAACATATTTTAATTAAAATAACCTAAATCCTAACATGTTGAAACTGGGTATTAATATGAAAATGAAATGACCCGTTAACTTAACAAAAAAAACTTCACCTGATAAAAAGAAAAAATAATAAGCGCAGCGTGGGTACAATGTTGGGTGATGCAAACAAATCAAAGGGTGTCTTTATGGCATTGGGAAAATCACTAGCCAGTGGCTGTGAATCCATGGTAAATGAAAGTCTTACCAGGTTTTCAATTCGGGGGGTTTATGATTACTATGGTTCAGTGAAGATAGAGGTAGATGAGAGGCAGATCATAAGATGCATAATTCATGAACACAAGGCATTGTTTCTTATCACTAACATAAGCAATATATTATCAAGCCCCCAGCAAAATGATCTAGCCCCCTCCTTTGGGGGTGATCTATAGCAGACTAAATCTGAGTCAAAAATATAAAGAACATACACAACCATTTAGCATTTGAGAACCGGAAGCAAAATCTGTCACTCTATAGTTGGTAATTAATTGGTATGCATTGCTGCTGCTATTGCACTCCACTCAATTTAGCCCAATCTACGAATTGCATACCGCCGTAGATATTGTTGGCAAATCGTACACCTATGGTAAATGCCATTGCAACAGGTGGCACACGCTTTGCCAACGGTGATGCTTCAACAAGCCCTTCCAGACCGTTTACAATCTGGTAACGAGTGTTGGATGAGACAGCAAGAAAAACACCTGATTCAGAGAGCAAAACAATTAGCGTAACAAGTGGGCGGAGGTTGTACTACGTACTACATCAATGTTATCTTTTAGTGCAAGCACACTAGCAAATAACGTTATAAAGAAAACTGTATTGTGAAGTCAAAAGTATTGAGATCGACTCCATTTACGATATCAGAAAAAAGGAATCAAATGGCAGGAATATACTGTGCTCTTCATTTTAAGTGCAGATTGCAGAAACAAAAGTTGTGTGCAAGCATCATATAATAACATTCCCATATCATAAGATGCGTATCACATTAAACAGAAAGTGTTATCCTGGATAGCCCATCCTACAGGAATAACAACTAAGTCACTGTTTATTAATATACATGTTTATTTGACACACATACATACTTATCAATTACAACGGTTTAAGTATTTTATTTTTATAATTTAGTCAAGAAATCAAATTTATGTATGTCCAGAGTATTTTTATTCTAGAAAAAAGCTCTCTAAATTATGTTCTAAATGAGCACCAAGGTAAATAACCACTACTAATTATTTATGGAACGATCAAATTCCATGCTTAATACTTAAGTTTCTTTACTAAAAACTTTGAAATTTCGTTCGGATTTATCAAACCAGAACAAGGATCTGATTTATTTGTTCAATTATGTTTATGTATTCTTCTAGTTTAGATTTTATTCCTTGATGTCAGTACGAAGACAGAGCCGTTTGCATAATAAATGGACAAAAGTAAACAGTGCAATGACTATAAAGGTTTCAGACTTTTAAAAAAAAACTTGATGAGGGAAATAATTGAAATCAGAACAAAAAGAACAGGACCTACCCCAAAGAGTAGCACTTTTCACAAGAGGCGGCACAGGTATGTCCTCTTCTGTCTTCTTTATGCTCCTGATGATAAATAAAAAATGAGAGAGAGAGAGAGAGAGAGAGAGAGATATATATATATATATATATATATATATATATATATATATATAACAGTCAGTCCCCTTCTATTGAGGGATCCCTCAAATAATTTTATTTGAGGGATACCCTTAAGGGTCCCATACGAATTTTTTTTCAACAATCCAAACCATCGATTTTTTAAGTCTTCATTCATAGATCATCCTAGCAAAAAATTAGGCAAATCGGAAACAGTTTCGATATCCAATTGTGTCCAACAAAATCAATGAACACGGTGCTTCAAGAAAGTACTAAAATTTCAATAATTCAATTGAGTGGTCAAATGATATCGGATTCAAGTGATTTTTTGTAGAGATGATCTTTGAATGAGTTTCTACAAAATAGACTGTTTGAATTAGTGAAATACAATACGGAGCGGGCCCTACTATCCCTCAAATAAGCTTATTTGAGGGATCCCTCAACTGAAGCTCCATGTATATTATATATATAACAGAAACTGCCTGACACTTCAAATATTCGAAACGACCAAAAACCCAATTCAGGTTTTTCAGTATAAATTACGAAGAGGGAAACAACTAGAAAAAGATGCATAATTCGTATGCTCCTTAGTGATTTATGGTCCCAAGACATTCTTTTTTTCCCACTAGCTTGGCAGGCAACATGATGAGTGTTTCATCAATGAACTTGATGGTAAAATAATATTCATGCACTATTCTAGTAGAAGTTCCATTCAATGTATTCTGAAGACAATCAAGTCTTGCACCTACATTTAAACGACTTAAGACCCCTTTCCCTGCAGGTCAGGAAAAGACCTTCATCTAACCACCTCACTCTGATATTAATTTAAAGAGAATAAACAAAATTTCATTTTCTGGTCAACCTGAAGAGGTGGTAGATGAGCCTGAATGGAAACAAAAGAAAATGTACCTCTCAGTGATTTCAAATTATTCAAAATTCAAGAGGAGAATGAAATCACATTAAATCTCAGGTCTCATGTGTTTCCCTCTCTTTCAAGTATATAGAAGTATGCATACTTAAAAGATACATTTAACAGTGGATACCAACCAAGAGAGACTAAGGTCTGGCAAAAAAGGGAGAAATACTGTAGAAATTATAAAGATAGAAAAGCATACCGTTTGGCATTCATGATAAGATTTGCAATTCCTTGTCCAATAAGACCACATACAAAGCCAACTGATCCATACAACACACCCTGGACAACACGTACCAATCAATTAAAGATAAACATAGCACAACTAGAACCCAGATTTGGGCTGTAGAGAAATAAGAATGGTACAGGAAACTGGTATAGAAAAAAGCGCAAATCATTAAACAGGAATTTCGTTTAGAAACTAAAGAAAAATTAAAAAAACTCCATCCCTCGATGGGGCATTCTCTTCAATATTTACAACCCAGAGGGCATCTAACCAATAATAACTTGTCAGTTGCATAAGAGGAAGAATAAGACAACATTAATATTAAGATCTTGTACCTTATAGAAGTATGTGGCTACTCTCTGCTTCACTGAGAATTTACATCCCGGTCTTTCAGCTTCAAAGACACTGCATATGAGGAATAGTGTACAGTGATTAACTTATTCAAGATCATCCAAAGCTTCACGAAGGAAGAATGCTAGAAAGAATCATTGGTTTGAAACCAACTGTGGGAGATAAGATAAGAACACAGTTAAGAGGTCAGAAAGAGGCAGCCCTGAGTTCCACATTTGGAAAAGTGACTGCTAGTTAGTCATGTGGTTTCATCATGGGGGGCACATGGGGGCACATGTGGGCCTACAAATTATTGGAAGCACCAAAAGAGTAATTAAAGAATAATGATGGGAAACAGCATATTTCATCATCTTTCAATGAACAGAGACAATAAGATCAATATCCTTATTCATGTTATCAGAGATATATTGAGAATACTCTCCTATTTCAAAGTCACCGAAAACCCTTTTATACTGAGTCTAAGTATCTGGAAGCAGACAAATTCAGTATCAAAATGTAACTGGATCCTCATTGTACTAAACCATGCAATGAGGTTGTGAAAATAATAGCTAACGTTTAGTTCTAGCAGATTTGCAATGTGCAAAACAACGACATTAAAAGAAGATATAGAGAAATTTTTGGAGCCAAGAATAGGTCTGATGCATACAAATGATGATGATCGTGCATCCAACAAGAGAGCCTATCTAACCCAAGGAGGAACCAAAAGATACCAATTTATGCTGGTCAACATAATTGGATAAGAAACTTCGACATTAACAGTTTCTAGATATCAAAGAAGAGCTGAATGATGAAGAAAAATTCATGATTTCCAAAAATTCATCACAAGGTCCTTTTTCCACTGGGTATGTGTCCTATTTTTAACATTTCCAATGAAATTAATTAAAAATAGAAACGGAGGTGACTGGTAAGATGGAATAAATTAGGGGTAAATAATACAATATCAATACTTGTTGAGCTCTTGCCACATGCAAGTCAAGCGCAGTAATTATGGACATATTATATAACATAAAATTCAGCAGAATATTAGTTCCTAAATTACTGCCTTGCAGTGCTAACCTGCTAGGAAGGGCAGCACAAGCATGTTGGAGGCGTCCAAATAATCCTCGTGATACTGATGGCTTTCCAATTCGAGCATAGGGTGCCAACATGCCAACCAAAGCAATGTCAACAGCTATTCCAACCAAAAGATCAGCAGCGTACAACTCAAACTCAGCCCAGAAATCCTTTCCCCTTTTCTGAACTTCTGCAAATGTTGCACAACAAGAATCTATGACTATCTGCATTACAAAAGAGTTGAGGAAGAGAAATTTCTTCAGTATTCGACAAGATCAACAACTATCAAATGTAATGGTCCAATTTGAAGGCAAGGTATATTTAATGGAATTCATAGGACTATCACCAATGCAAACAATGACCCACAAACTCAATTACTGATATTTACAGTGAAAAATGCAGAGCTACAATTCTTTCACGAGCACTAATGATTTACAGTCCCTTGACTTGAAACACAAATTACTCAAAAACAATATTTACCAAAAAGAAAGATCACGAAAACAAACCTCTGTCCCAACTTTAAAAAGAAAGGAAGGATCAGCCAGCATACGATTTCGTAGCATAGAGCAGTACTTCATCAAAAAGCTCAGTGGCCAAACTGACCCCTGAAATTCAAATATATATATATATATATATATATATATAAATTAGAAACCCAATAAGCAACTTAGCAAAAACCATATATCTGAAGATTTTTCAATAGAAATGGAGACCAAAGGCAAAACTTTAAACCTGCAAATCCAAGTAGCGTTGAAGAAACACTTCCCGAAGCCCAGTAGTCTTCGCAGCCTCAACCATATCCTGAGGAAGCTTCACGCCCCGAGCTTTACTCTCCTTCATCACCTCATCAAACTTCAACAATGGCCCAAACTCATCTCCCTCCCCACCCTTATCACCACCATCTCCTTCTCCTTCTCCACCTCTTCCTCCACCACCAAATGAATCTCCACCATCACCACCATCATTGCCTCCACCGGAGCCATCTATTCTCGGCTCAGAAACCCTAGCTTCTGCCACCGTGAAATTACCATTCTGTCCCGCAACAAAGGTCGCGTCCGATCCCGCGCAATTGAGATAGAACCGGCGGTTACGAAACGAGGAATGGCGTGAAGCCACCAGCTTTAAGGAGTTTGTGAGCTCGAAATGGAGTTTAGGGTTTTCGGGACATTTTAGAGGAATTCTAAATTCGGGGACGGAGTTCGAAACGACGGCGTTTGGGAGGTGGGAATGCGATGGTGGTGGCGAGCAGACTGACATTGTTCGTAAGTTACGAGCACAAAAGCACAGAGAAGTCTTTTCGACCCAAAAAAAAAAAACAGCGAAGAGAAGTCCCAAGAATATTTGACCCAAGGGATTGTTATTACATGCGGTTCTGTCCATGGAAATGGAGCACGTGTCAACAGGTGAATGGCTGTCAAAACAGTTTTGCCTTTTAGGCCTCTGTATAAAAGTTTTAGGAAATTAAATTAAAAAATTGAAATCGTCGCCTGAGAGATTCGAACTCTCGCGGGGAAACCCCATGTACTTAGCAGGCACACGCCTTAACCACTCGGCCAAAGCGACGTTTGATGTTAGTTTTACAGTGAGATGCTTACTTATTTGCTTTCTTAAAACTTAAAGATAACGAAAAACAAAAATGTATGTACAAATAAAGGAAAATGCTGTTTAATATTTACTAAAAAAAGTTAAATAAAAGTATTATGGAATGCTGAGTTTATGATATTGGAATTGAGAATTTCATACACTCATAAGTAATAAATGTTGAGCTTGAATTGATCTTGAGTTATCTCGAAACAAAATTCTCATTTTCTCCGAAGTTTTACGAGTTGGATATGATAATAAGTGGAAATCAAGTTATGGATATTATCCCCTACTATGAATACTAGGTAACTTTAGCCCAACTAGTTTAATTGATCGTGGTAGATATCAATATTTACATGTTAACGATTTGACTCTCATATTATAAACTAAAAACTTAAAGGCTATATTCCTTTTATTTTAAATCAAACTTGTCACTCATACATGAATCATAAAATAAAGCCTACATAATGCCCATGCAAACAAAATCACCTTACATGCTTCTCATCAACTACCTTTTCTATCTTGTCACATAAACTTCTCACTCTCCCATCAAACACCATGCTTTACCAAAATTATTTGAAAAGTAACAGGGATTAAGGCAAAGCATAGCACCATAATAATAAAAAAAGAGCACAATAGATAAATGACTTGAATTTGAACATTATATTTATAGTCTTATTAGTGAGACCATTCAAACACATCCATATCTTACCTAGATAGTGATCAAATAAAATTAAGAGCTTGGGTCGTGTTGGGCTCAAATGATCAAATCCAATGGGCTATGTGGGCTCATGCTCAAATGAATAAGTCCAATGGGTCATGTCAATCTGAGCTCAAATGATTAAGTTCAATAGGTTCAAATCCACAGTTGGTTGGAAGATTATAGCTAGCTATTATTATTTTATCACTGTTTTGTCAATTGTTTGTTCTAAGTTTAGGAGAAGTTTTGGAATATTTAATTCAAAACAAGCATGATGGTTGAGGTGGTAAGTTGGTTAAGTATTGGTAGGTTTTAGTCTCCTTGGTCCGGCCGAGTATGACCCTTTTTAATGTGGGTTTGGGTTTTAGACTATGCTTGGATTCATATTTTTTTATAGATGGACTGACGTGACACGATCCGATTAATTTAATGGGTCGGCACGACAAAGAACTTTATGTAGACAAAGGTTACCTTTCAAGGGTTTCATATATCACCAACTAGCTTTAAATTTGATGGTACTTATCTTCTCAATATGTTGGAAGAAATTCCAAGTTTGAATTCCCTTATCCTAATTATTAATAATAATAATTAAAAAAAGCTTTCATATATCAAAATCTCTTTGCATAAGGACACATTTTTATTTTTATTTTTTATTTCAATTTTTTCAACTTATGGCTTAAAATTAAAAGCATGTAATTGGGAGAATTAACTCCCACTCCATGCATATCTACTCCTTTAAATTGTGAGAGGAGCCTACAATATGACCAAGCTCTCAAGAAACAATTAGCCAGGGGTGTCATTTGTTCATCAGGAGGGAATCATGCTCAAGGAGTTGCACTATCAACACAAAACCTTGGTTCTAGTGTTGCGACAGTCATGCCTCTTACGACTCCTAAAATCAAAGTTCAATACTCATTCTAGATAAGTAACACAGAGATAATGACCTTGTTTTAATTTTCTCCTTCCTTTGAGGATTGAAAATATTCTTAATTAGAGCATCTTTTTATAGAATGGTTTAAGATTCTCAATCCAAAATTTTATCCTCCTCCAAACAGATGCTTCCAGTCTGATTATGGAAGTAGTGTTTGACTAAGTGTAAGTGGCCAAGTCATCATCAAAACTAACACATCAGTCCTCACCTACTTTGCTGAACTTTTGCCAAGAATTTCCTGTTAGTGTTTGTTTGTGAAGTTCTTCTAATTTACATGCTAAATTTAAAGGACACAAGAAAGCCAAGCAATTTCAAACATAGTTTTCCACTATTTCACAAACTTATGAGTTACAACTTGGTTCTTAAAGATGTACATGTATAAACCCAAGAACAAACTTTAAACAATAGAAACTAAAACATTTATTTCCTCTATGTGAAACAAGGTGTATTTACTTGTACAAATAAATCCTTAGATGGGACTAGCATTCTATAACAAGTAATCATAACTTCTATTTTTGTTTTTCTTAAATTACAATGGTTCATCCTTTGATGACTTACCCTCTCAATAGGTGAAAAGAATTTCTCTCTGTACTCAAAATCCAACTTCAAAAGAACAATACTTTCTGTGAGTATGGGTAAGTTGCAAACCATCCTCCGTTCAGAGACCTCTGAAAGAATTCTGGTTGGTTAACAGAAACGTGAAGGAAACGAGGGCCCTGCTTATGGATTTCCGATTCCTTTCTCACACGTTTTCTGAGAACCAACCAGAGCCTCTATGTGTCGAGGCATGACTTCAATTTCTTTATACTAGCTCTCAGAACAATGAGAAACTTTTCTTGTGTCTAGAATGCAGGGACGGGCGTGCCTGCTCAACTGATATTCTTGGGGAGGGCCCAGTACTTTCAATGGTATCTGGTTTAGCATCAGAGGGTCGCGAAAGAAGACTGCACCCAATTCTCCTGGCAACCACACGAGGAGAACTGAGAGAGCTATGTGATTTGTTCACCTTTTTCATCTCTTGCTTTATTTTACTAAACTCTTCTTCGAGTTCACCGACTCTAGATCTCATCTTTTCCATATCCACCTTTAAAACCCGGTTCTCACGCACCATCGTCACCCACCCGTCCCTCTGTATAATCTGGCCAGCCATGTCACCTGGGACAGTCACAGGACCTGCAGGGCCACTCTCAGTTTCCAAGCCATGAAGACAACCAGCTAGAGCGGTTCTCAAATGCATCTGCTCAAAGAACAGGACTTGAAGAACAACTCTAAGTGGCAGCCTTTCATTTTGGGATGCATGGGCACAGGCATCAATAGATAGTTTCGAGAAGTCAATGATGCTGCAAAGTTCTTCCTTCTCTTTATCTGAGAGCCAAGGGTGTGCCTGAAAAATTGGAATCAGCATTATAAAACTTCAAACAAATTTGAAGAAATAAGAAAAAGGCAGTTTTTCTCTCAAGAGGTGGTCTAGCAAAATTAAACCTTGAAGTATATATCCAGTGACCTATACAAGCCATCAAACAAAGTCCTTGAAGATTCTGGGAGGGCCTCTGCAAGAGAGCGTATCTTTGCTGGTTTTAAAGTCGCATCTGAAGCAACCTCCGCAATATAGTTATCTACCAACTTTGCAACTTTTTGTAATGGTCTTGATGATGGTGATGTTTCCATGTCAAATGATGATGGAGAAAATGGTGTGACCTTTGATTCTGACGACATAAAATGATGGATTATCCGTTCAACACAGTCGGTATCATACAACGCGTCAGCATCTGAATATGTAGGAATCAGAAGGCCATCTAGGGTTGCCAACTCCAGTTGCCTTCCTATTCTCCTCTCCAATGCATCCTTGCAGGTTTCACTGACACCCAAAATTAATGCCACACGAAGTAGACCAAGTAGAAAACGGCAAAATGATTTCCCCTTCTTTCGGGGAAGAAGTTTTTCAATGGATTCTAAAACTACCCTTTGATCAAGGGCAATGGGTGTCAAACTAAAACTTGTAACTGTTCTTGGTATACCATGTTGTCCACCCTGCCATCGTCCCAGACCAGGTAGGTACTTCCTGGTATAGTGCATTACAGCACCCACTAGGTTTTCGGGTCTTATACCCCTTGTTTCCATTGTCTTGATAAGTCTCTCAAACAAACTCACACTGAGGTATGAGATGTCTTCGAACCACCAGTCAGACTCAGAGCTTCGAATTCTTGCTCCGGTGTTAATGCCATTCCATAGGATGCTTCCACCAGGGCTCTGCAAACTACCATACATCATCATGGGCCATCCAAATAAACTAGGATCTGTACATACCATCACAGACAGAGCATTTACACATTTGTTTACTACATGAAGTTTTTCTGCCCTTTGGATAACAGTCTCACAACTTTGAAGTGCCAAGATACAGTCTTTCCAGTTGTTAAGTACATTCTTATGGAAGAAACTCTCTGACTTTGAGAGCAAGTTGCCTTCTCCGTACTCATCTGTCATTTCAAGGTAGTCTGCTGTGCAGTAGATCAGTACTATGTTTCTTGGAGTCAATTCAACCCGCATACCATAGCAGAATTTAGCTGCAATGAGGAATGTGTCAGGGCCACCAGGGAATTCTTCCAGAAGTGCAGTGAAAATCTTGTCACGTGTGCTTTTAGACTCCTCATACATACGTGCTATCTTCCCAGATTTTGATATGAGAGGAAACTGGACAGTTATGAATTGTCATAAGTGATAAGTCCTATTTAAATTCACTGTGACAACTATGACAATATTTTCCATTATAAAAATATCCTTAAAAGGAGGAAGACAGGAGAAACAACAACAGATCACAATGCAGAAAAAATCAACTAAGAAACATAACATAACAGTTTATCACTAATAGTGAAATGAAGCTATCAACAACATGTCTAGCATTTAATGCTTCAATTTCCAGAATATAATCATCCTTAAAAAGATAGCAGGGGGAAAATAACCACTTAAAACACGGCTTCCATTCGACAAATACCTTCTATTTTTGTAAGGGAAACAAATATTGAAAGCTTATAGTGCACCACCAACTACCAGGGAAACCGAAAAGCTCATGAAAAATCTAGCATAATCTTAACAAGCCAGTCAACAACTTATTTCTGAAGTTTGGGAATTACACAAACGTTTTTATCAGTTCCTATCCATTCTAAATCCCCAAAATTCCATAACCCACCACAGCAAAAGATAGGTGCATACCTTGTGAAGATGGAAGCTCACGCCGTCCACCACAACAGTAACATCACTTGGCAATCCCGCTTTGCAAAACCTTGCGGGGCAAAAAAACACAATACATCAATCACAGTCTCTCCAACTCTCTCATATATAATTCAATGAAAAAAATCAAACTTCATTCTAATAAAAAAAAAAAGGTGTATTGAGACTGAATTATAATTGAACTATGGAAGTGAAGGCTGTAATTAAAATATAATCAGACTCTGGCCTCTGGCCTTAAAAGGGCCATAATAACACTGACCCATTTAATTCAATCTCAAAAAGAACAATAACGATGAGAATTAAAGCTTTCAACAATTGAGATTGTATTTCTGTGCTTGGAAGTGTATGCAGAAGAGAGAGAGAGAGAGAGAGTACCAGTCATTGCCTTCTTTGCGAAACTCTGAAACCTTCCCAGCTGGAGGCATGGTTGAAGCGGGAAGACAGTACCCTGTCTCTCTCTCTCTCTCTCTCTCTCTAGCCAAACAGTAGCTTCATTTTGGGTGGAGAACAGAGATCGAGAAACGATTTCTTTAATCAAAGGTGAAAAAAGAAGAAGAGGTTAAAGATGCCAAGCAACGTAAGTAGGAATCCAAGTCCAGCAAGTCAAACAAAGGTCGTGTGCCCAAACACCAACCAGTGGGCCTTTACAGCTATGACTTCCTCTAGTCTCTCCCTTCATCAAGGGACAAAACCCCAACCCCACACCACCACCAAATACCATGGGACCATTAAAAAAAACCCAACACAATTTCAAATTCTATAATCAAAACCCAGAAAAGGATGCACAGATCACGACGCCAAAACAGTCCCAAGTGTGAGAGCAAAGCAAGTGAATTTTAAAATGGGACAAGCACAAGAGGCCGGCATGTGTGGGAACATAACAATGGAGATCGAAGCGAAAGCATCAATCAGCGGTCGATGACTCGATGGGGCTTTAGCCGGCCGAGAAATAATGGAGTTTGGAGACAAAGGTTAATAATAATGTGGTTTGTCTGAGGCTTTTTGTCAAACACCTTCCCTGCAATGATTTTCCCAAACGCGTGGTGTCTGTCTGATCGTGGAAGATTGACTCCATCGTATTTCATATTCATCCGAGTAACTACGGTTTTGCAGAGTGTTTGTGAGTGTGGGGCATGGGACCCACCAGAAGCACATCATTCTTCTGGTTGTATTAGTGTCGTTGTGAATAAAAAAATAATAATAAATAAAATAATGTCTTCTTTTTTTTGTAATGAAATGAAAAAAACCTAAAGAATGTCTTTAGGAGTTGTAACTACTTCTACGGGTCCTACATGTGACGTTCGGTAGAAGTGTTTTTTCATTTACTTTTAAATTTCTATTTGAATTTGGAATCTCTTTTACGAGATTAGACTTACTAGGAGCGACAATTTGCAACAAGGGTTTATGATACAGCCCACTCCAGCCTACTCACAATACCTTTTTACTCGTGACCCTTTGAAATAAGGTAAATTTAGTTCATCCTATTTGCATCATGACTTGTATAATTCATGTGGTGTGAAAATGTTTTTTTTCCTCATAATAAACATAGACGTGTTCAAATTTGACTACATATTTGACAAAGGGTGCTCTATCTATTATATATACGGTCAGTGTAGATGAATCAAAATTAATAGCCCAAACAAATCTTCATATGAAAGAAACGAAAATTAAAATCAGTTTAAATTACGTACCAATATTATTATTACTACTAGATTAATTCCTGATGTTTGCCAGTCCTTATCATCCTTGCAGAAAATGTCCATGTGTTGCTAAACATGAAAATGATTGGTACAGCTTGTTAGCGAGTTGTTTGACACAGCTGGGCTATAGCTAGCTGCCACGGATCATAAAGATTGAATTGAGAGGATTTTCTTTGATGGGAAAACCTCTCTTAAATGTGATTTATAAGGATTGTTGCGAAATGAACTCTAAAATTAGTTGAGTACACCTTATGATTTAAGTACATTTTAATATTTTAATTAAAATGTAAAATTAACTAAGTACACCCTATAGAACTATCAAAAATACCCCTGGTACACCCTAATACTTGTAGCATTATTTTTACCGTAGTGGAGATATTGATAAAGCATTTGCTATTGAGAAACACATGTTGGAGCATGGTGTCTATTTAGAAGAGCCTGAACTAGAGGCCCTCTTACGAGTGAGTGTGGGAGTTGGTAAAGGTGACAATGTGTATTATATGCTGCACAAACTAAGAACAAGTATAAGGAGGGTCTCACCGTCTACTGCCAATTTAATTATGAATTGTTTTCATAGCAAAGAAGCTGCAAGAGTGGAAAAAATAAAATGGGATCCAAGATTGATAAGGGACGCAATTGAGAATGGAGGTGGGGGCTGGCATGGGCAGGGCTGGTTGGGAAAAGGAAAATGGTCTGTGTTGAGTACAACAATTGGAGCTTATGGCTTGTGCAAATGCTGTGGGGGAAAATTGGCCACAATTCAAATAGATTATTAGATTCTAAAGTGTACATAATAGATTGAAACCTTGATGTTATTTACTCACATCAAGAATCAGCAAGAAGCTCTCCAATCAATATGCAAAACTAGTTAACATTGACAACAACGAAGTCAAAAGCACCCTTCTAAAAGTTCTCTAGTAGATGTGTCGCTGCTTTTTAAGTTGTCTAATCCAAGTTGCCAAGAAATAGTTCTGAGAAGAAAGAAGGAAAGCTTCATCTGCTCCAAGCCATTCTGACTCGCGGATCACAAAGATGGGTACCGAGTAATCTCTTGATTAGGGTTGAATATGGTTAATAGGGTGTACTTATTAAAATTATATTTGTTTCACAATTTCATATATCCTTTTTGGTCATTTTATATTAGGGTAAATCAGTAATTCAATATATATAGTAAGGTGTATTCAGTTAATTTTAGGGTTCGTTTAGCAGCACTCTTTTTAAGGGTTAGTCATTTTATTAATCCCTAAGCTTAGACCCAATTTGCATTTGAGTACCTCAATTTTCAAAATGGTTCACGTGGTCCTTTAACTTCACTTTCGTTAAGACAAATGGTCTTACCGTCAATTTTGTTAACTTTTTCTGTTAAATGCAGGGGAAAAATGGTATTTTTATATTAAAACAAAAAAAAATGATTAAAAAATCATATCTTTAAATTAACAATAAAAGAAAATCATGTCACACCCCGGACCGGCTCCGCCGTAGCAGGATATTGTCTGCTTTGGGCTGGCTACATTCTCACCAGCACGCACGGTTTTGTTTCTGGGAGCTCACGAAGCAACTTCCCAGGGTGGTCACCCATCCTGGGATTGCTCTAGCCTCCACCTCACTTAACTTCGGAGTTCCTTCGAACCCGAAGCCAGTGAGCTCCCAAAAGGCCTCCTACTAGATGGATGCGAGGTGTGCCATATAAGGCACATCACCCCTCTCCGTTTGGTCGATGTGGGATCTCACAATCCACCCCCCTTAAGGGATCCGACGTCCTCGTCGGCACACTCGCACCACACGGCGGAGTGGCTCTGATACCAAACTGTCACACCCCGGACCGGCTCCGCCGTAGCAGGATATTGTCCGCTTTGGGCTGGCTACATTCTCACCAGCCCGCACGATTTTGTTTCTGGGAGCTCACGAAGCAACTTCCCAGGGTGGTCACCCATCCTGGGATTGCTCCAGCCTCCAACTCGCTTAACTTTGGAGTTCCTACGAACCCGAAGCCAGTGAGCTCCCAAAAGGTCTCCCACTAGATGGATGCGAGGTGTGCCATATAAGGCACATCACCCCCTCTCCGTTTGGTCGATGTGGGATCTCACAAATCAAATAAAAAATCAACGAGAGAGAGTTTAATTTTAATTTTGGGTAAATTACTCAAATGGTCCTCAAACTTATACTCAATTTACATTTTGGTCCCTTAATTAAATTATTCGTTCAAATGGTCCATCAACTCTATATTATTCGCTTAATTGGTCCTACCGTTATATTCTGTCAATATTTCTGTTAAATATGAGGGCAAATTTGTCATTATTTACCATAAAATTAGGTTAAATCTAACAGAAAATTAGATTGTAGGACCACTGGAGTGAATAATATAGAGTTGATGGATCATTTGAATAAATAATTTAGTTGAGGAACCAAAATGTAAATCAGGTATAAGTTTGAGGACCATTTGAGTAATTTACCCTTTAATTTTTTATTCATATTTTCATCAATTTTGATACAAAAATACCATTTTGCCCTTGCATTTAACAAAAAAGTTAACAAAATTAACGACAAGACCATTTGTCCTAACAAAAGTGAAATTGAAGGAGCACGGGAATCATTTTAGAAATTGAGGTACTCAAATGCAAATTGGGTCTATGTTCAGGGACTAATAAAATGATTAACCCAATTTTTAATGTGTCAATGTTCTCAATTAAATCATTATATCGACATCATATCGATATGTCGTTGTTCATATTGTTGGTTGTGTTGAAATTGTTGCAGTATATATCGATAGCACATAACCCAACAGTCTTGATATGGAAAAATAGAATATTATGTTGATATTGTTGATTTGCTAAAATATAATCAAGGAAATTCCAGTTGAGAGATCTTTTAAATAAGTTCATTAAAAAATTATATTTATAGAGTCTATTCCGCATTGTATTTTAATGATCTGTCAAATTTTCATGTCTTAATTCATAGATCATATATGCAAAAAAGCACCCAAATCAGATGTTTGAGCATGGTTAGAAGGTAGGTAGCTATTCTAGTGTTTATTTAAAAAACTGTGTTGGTCTACTTATTCCATTATCACTAATGTCTTAATGGTTTACGATTTGCTTAGTCTTTTTCAATGATGATTTGTGAAAAAATAAACGGTTTGATCATTCAAAAACTATGCAGAATAGGCCCGCCAAAATATTCCTTAAATAAATTTATTTGAAACATCCTTCAACAAAATGAGACTTCTACAACAATAGTTCTATTGAAGATCCCCAAGCCCAACAAATGCACTCATGCACAAACATTAATTCCACTTGTTCATGAGTAGATTATATGAGCAGGTTGGTTTAATGAGCGTAGGTAGGTGCATATAATGATCATTATCTATATACAGAACCAGAGAGGAGTAATGAGCACTATGAATCTGATATTTTTATTTTTATTTTATTTTATTTTTTATATTTTATTTTTTAAGAAAAAATTAATTAAAAAGAGTCTTATTATTTGATTTTTCTTATTTTTTACTATACGGCGCTTTTGAAATGATTTCGATAGAAACCATATATAAAAAGTATAAAAATATAGAAAATAATGCATTTATTAGCATCATAATGTTAGAGTTAGACAGAGTGTATATGATCATACTAATTACGTGTAGAGTAATAAGTAAAGAGAATTAAGTAGACAGAGTGTATATGAAAGTAATTAGCTGAAATAATTAATTGTATATGGTTGTGTTACTATTATGATGATGACAATTAAGCATGGCATATGCATGGTGTTTATTGCATACACAAATGTTGAGCTGTTGATTTGGTGAGTTTTACAGCAATATAAAACCACTACATCTAACCCCGTGAAAAATGCCCTTTAATTGCAAATAAGTGATCTCAGACTCGAACCTTATGACACTTTGTTAATGTGTAAAAAAAAAAAAACAACATCATTCTTCAATATCGCTTGTATAAAATTTTAAAAAAAACCCCACTTCATCTAGTTGTCTTATTATATGGACGATCAACTCTAATTTTTTTTAAGACATAAAATAGATCGATGAATCAGATAACATTAATTCTAATAGCATGAGAATGATGCAGTCACAAACAACCACCAGAGTACGAAGACATTAGCTAATTATGTAACGCTACCCTCTTGGCATGAGTGGGAATTAATTATTCCCTAGCTAAATATGTTTGTTTAAGGATCAATGCAAAAGTGTTTTAAGAGCACATGATTATATATTGTTTGTCCACTAACCTCTCACTAATCGTAGTACTTGAACCTGAACCGATCCTATATGAGGCCGCATACGGTTTAAATGATAATGCTATAGGTAACTACAAAAAAGATTCAAATATATTCTCACCAGAGAAAAAAAAAACTGGGAATATATAAGTAAATTGAAAACCAGTTATAGCCGAAGTGTTGGGCCAAAAACAAAGCGCACGCAGTTGTGGACTATGGTTGCTATATAAATATATTTCGATACGAAAATTCAACAAAAGCGATCACAGGGCACCCGTGGCCTAATGGATAAGGCGTCTGACTTCTAATCAGGCGATTGTGGGTTCGAGTCCCACCGGGTGTGCTTCTCTATTTTATTTTATGTTTTTAAAATATTAATATAAATGCCTTCCATTTTTGTAACCCGTGAAAATTACTGAACTATCCTCAGCGCCACGTGTTTTTAATTTGGGTAATATCCTCTTTTTCAATAATTATTTTATTTTTATAAATCATACATAACATTTGTTTCTAAACCTAGGATTGCATACAAAACTGAATCATATATGTGTCTATGATTGTATATGTTTCTTTTCTTCACAAGGAAAGTAGAAGTTGGAAAGAAAGAAGAAGAAAAAAAGCATCAGAGATTCTGCCAACTACATGAACCATAATTTGAAGGGAGAGTGTTCTCTTTCTTTTGTTGATGATTTTCATTTTGTAATCAATTTCTCCTCTCCATCTTAACATACCAAAAGACCTGGGATAATAAATTTTATTTATAAATAACTCTTTTTGAATAAGGGCTGTTGAATTGATACCAACCACACTTCTCCCCACTTCTTTTTATTTTATTTTCTATTTTTGAATACAAACGATAGTCTAAACTACGAGAATGAAGACTCGCACACACACTATCAAAGTGCCATAAAAATTAACACCTAAGACTACTGCAAGCCAGTCTTCGGGGAGCTGGTTGGCTCCCACCCCTTTTTCTTCATTTTTGTTTTACTTTTTGAAAAAAAATTACTAATAAGCACTTTTAAAAGAGTGCTATAATTTCCACCCGTCTATTTTATTTTGTCCACCCATCTTATAATCAAAGTTGAGGTTTTTTCCCCAAATCCTTAAAAGTAATTTTACAAAGAGATAAATTTATCTTTAAAAATTTGATTATAAAATGAGCGAGGAAATAGAACATGTGGGTAGAAATAACAGCACCCCTTTGAAAATATCCAAAGTGGCAAACCATAACTTAACTACACATTAGAACATCATACTGGGCAAGATTCTACAATTGTTTAGAACATCATACTGGACAAATTCGAATGAACCATAGGACAATTTCGTTCTATTAATCACTAATAATTTTAGGCATATACCACTGCATTTTAAATAAGTAGAACTTTCTCAAGTCAACAGTACTCAATTATCCTCTCTTTTTTACATGTAAGAGCAAGTCCAGCAGTTGGCATTGGACTCGGGCTGGGGGTGGTTTGGGAAAAAAATGGAAGTCCAGCAGTTGGAACAGCCCGGACGAGGTGTGGGATCCACGAGACTGGGCAGGCCCAAAGGCGATTTCGGCCCGAGCTTGGGCCCGAGGGCGATGACGTCATGGCTGACGCCAGGCTGACGTTAGCCCTCCCGCATTCAAATTTTTTTTATCGTTGGCGCGTGCATTGCACGCGCCAACGTTAAAAAAAAATTCAAACGGACCGCTACAGTAGCCGCCAACGGCTACTTTCCACGTGGCAGCCTCTGGTCTCTCCGATTATTTTTTTTTCTTCAATCCAACGGCAGCCAATTTTTCTGCAATAAAAAATTGAAAAAAAATCGAATTTTTTTTAAAAAAATACACAAAAATTACTGAATTTTTTTTTGTATAAATACCAACCAATACTCTTCACTTTTAACACCAAATCCTCTTATATTTTCTTCTCCTTCTACTATTGTTCACTTTCTCCTCAAAATTTATTCACTTTCTATTCAATATTTTTTCACTTTGAAGTTGTATTTTTTTCTATCATATTATGGGTTCTTCTAATGAAAATGGAGGGGCATGGAGCATGATGGAAGATGTTAGCTTGTGTGAGGCTTGGGTCCAAGTTAGTCATTGTCCCATAACGGGCAATGAGATTAAATTTTCTCATATGTGGAAAAAAAATTCATCAAGCATTTTGTGAAAGGGCAATTGGTTCTACACGTACAGAAATGGCATTATCCAGTAGGTGGAAAGTTCTTAATAAAGAGTTGGGGAAATGGAGAAATGCCTTAGCAAAAGCGATTGACAACCATCGAAGCGGAGAAAACCTTAGCAGTGAGGTAAATTATTTGTCATTTTTCTTCTATTAATTTCTATGTCATATTAATTTTTATTTAAATGTTTCTTGCAATTTATATATTTTGTTAATATGTCTCTAGTTTTTTTTTTTTTATACATGTTGCATTTTTTTAAAATTTATTTAATTTGCATTAGTTTTTTTTTTACATGTTGCATTGCCAATATTTTATAAATTTTCTTGCATTTCCATTTAATTTTTTTTATAGATTATGCAAGCACAAATGTGGTTTGGTGCTACTGGGCAAGGGAAAAAAAGTTTCAACCATACCCATTGTTGGGAGGTGGTGAAGACTTGTAAGAGATTCCAAATTATTCCAACCGGTCCGACGGTAGTCTTGAACGAGACTCCACTTCATGAGACGCCGGCATCGGATTCACCTATGGATTCCCCGATGAGTCAAGACTCACCCATTGAAAATGAGCCAAGGCCTATTGGGAGGAAGGCGGCGAAGGCGAAGAGAGGGAGTAATTCTAGCAAGAATGCATCTAAATTTTTGAAGGAACTTTCAAAGCACCAAGCCATGAGAATTGAAATGGACTTGAAACAACAAGAGCACGATATGGCTATTCAAGTAGAATATGCAAAAGAAAGGGAGTATGTACGCAAAGAAAGGGAGTATGTACGCGAACAAAACATTGAAAAAAAAAGATCGGGAAACCATGGCCATGGATACAAGCCATATGTCCCCTGAAACAAAACAATTTTGGAAGCTAGAACGAAGGGATGTTATGAGACGAAGACTTTTTCGTGACGATGGACCTAGCAACACGGATTGGTTAAATGATGGAAACCATTAAAATAGTTTGTTTGCCTTTCATGTCTTAGTTTACTTGCCTTTGATTTCATTGTATTTTTTATTTTGTTTAATTCATGTATTTTATTTTATTATTAGTTGTATTGCTTTTCTTTTAGTCAATAAAGAAAATATTCAACAAAAATCCTTTTTATTCAAAACATTCCATACATAAAAAACAAACCACAACCAAAGCATAAAAAAAAATAAACAAACCACAACCAAAGCATAAAAAATAAACAAACCACAACCAAAGCATAAAAAATAAACAACCCACAACCAAAGCATAAAACATAAACAACCCACCCACAACAAAAAATAAACAACATACAACATAAACATAATAAATTAAAAACAACTTCTTCACTTCACTTCATTCACCTTCATTTCCTTCATTGCCTTTCACCGCCCATAAATGCTCCATCAAGTCAACTTGACGGTGTTCATGAATATACGACGATTGCATCTCCGTGTAGCGATCAATCATAAGGGGCATGAAACTACCGCCTCTAACCAACGGTTCATGCTGCACTGGTTCTCCATTTGGCCCCACTGGTTTTTCATAAATTCGTGTTAGGGCCGTGTCCATGGGATTTGGTTCATACACATCATCAGCATCGTAATCATATTCATCTTCCACAATCATGTTATGGAGGATGATACAAGTCATCATTATACTCCTAAGCACCTCCTCGTCAAATAGACGTGCCGCACCCCTGATAATAGCCCACCGAGCTTGAAGGATACCAAAGCACCTCTCAACATCTTTTCTGTACCCCTCTTGATAGCGAGCAAAAATTTTTTGCTTATGGGATCGGGGATGTGGAATTGTTTTCACAAATGTTGTCCACCTCGGGTAGATGCCATCAGCTAGATAATACCCGTTCTGGTAGATGGTATTGTTAATTTCATATGTGATATTTGGGGCTTCACCTCTCAAAACATCATTGAACACCGGGGATTGACCTAGGACATTCAAATCGTTTTGAGATCCGGCAACTCCGAAGAAGGCGTGCCAAACCCATGTATCAAAACCAGCAACTGCTTCCAGTGCCAAGCAGTTGGACAAATTTTCCACTGCCAGTGCATGCAGTCAATGCTACCAATCATACCAGGAAATCCTCGAGACTCAGCTTTTTGGAGAAGCCTTTGCAGGTCCCTGTGCGTAGGTCTGCTGAGGTAGTCTCTGGTGTACAGAGTTTCCACTGCATCACAAAATCGCACCAAGCTCTCCAAAACAGTGGACTTCCCCATCCGAGCAATCTCATCCACCTGATCGGCAGATGACCCATACGCCAACATTCGTATCACAGCTGTGAACTTCTGCTCTGGAAGAAGTCCCAAATTTCCAACACAATTTCTCTTTTGAACAAAATATTCATCATAATTGCAAATATCATGCATGATTTTATTGAACAAATGGGGTTGCATTCTATATCTCCCTCGAAAATGAACATCAAAGTACAGAGATTGTGGGATAAAATAATCTTCCATAAGATTCTTACCCCGGGAATGTCTATGTCTGTCCACATTGGGGCGACGGCCTTCTCGTGAACCACGGCGAGCCTGCTTTTCTTCCTCCAGCAAAGCAACTGCTATGCCAAGTTGCTCATCTAGTTCTCTCTGCGCCCTTTTGCTTGCAGCTCGTCTACGCATTCTTTCTCTAGTTTCTCGCTCTTACCTCTCCAAAACCTTTTCCATGTCTGCCATTGAGAATAAAGAATGAAATCTAAAATTTGAGAAATGGAAATGTAGAGAAGAACTGGTATGGGAGGTATGAGCTGAACCTCTGATTTTATAGAAAAATGTACACATATAGATATGACACGTGGCGCAATATTAGAGGGTGAAAATCTTATCTGAAATTTGAAATTCAAATGAAATTTCAAATTTCAAATTTATCTGAAATTTGAATTTTGAAATGTATCTGAAATTTGACATTTTGAATTTATCTGAAATTTGAATTTTGAAATGTATCTGAAATTTGAAATTTATCTAAAATTTGAAACCGAAAATCTTATCCGATATGAATAGTATTGACACGTAGGAACCCAAAAATCTTATCCGAAAATATTATCCAAATTAATTGTTTAAGTAAACAAAGTTGTGAAAAAAAATAAAAAAATGAATAGTATTTGCCATGGCAAGCCCCAACTGCTGGAAACACATTTTGCTGGAGGGGGCTAGGGCAGCCACTATTCACGTGAATAGTAGCTGCCCTAGGACTCCCCTTGCCATGGCAAAGGGCAACCGGTGGAAATGCTCTAAATGAGAACAAAAGCAGTAGAATGCTTGAAATAAATAAATTAATAATAATTTAAAAGAGCCTACACGAGCCTGCGAGGGTTATCGAAAATGAATACAACACCCTATTACAAAATAGAGAAATGGCAAGCATTCCCCAAAAGAAACAGAAACAACTTCACTTGTATAATGTGGCCCCCAGCATGTCGCAGTAAAAGCTCCGGTGACAAATTACAGTAATATGATATAGTTCCCTAATTAAATCTAGATATATTCTGCAGGCATATCCAAAGCACACATTGTTGACCTCTACCATGAACTATTGACTAACGAAACTGGTAAGACGAAAAAATGTACTATATATTCAAATCAGACATTAAGATACATCTGAAGACTTCTTTAGAAAGAATTTTGAACACCTGTCAAACAACAGCACACCTAAGCAAGAATCCTCCCAAAGCCATACTTATTTAGCTTGTAGCAGATGCTTGGGAGATGGCCTTCTTGACAGCTTCAGCATATGTCCTATGCTGATAGGTGAGGGTTGATTCAAGCAGGTCCCATAGCGAAGTCTTCGGGTTCCAGCCTGTCATACATAGCACATTACATAGTTAGAATGCCGTAAAGTCAGAGCTCATTTACATTAAAGATGGGGTACAAGAAAGACATATACCAAGCTGCTTATTGATAATAGTCATGTCAGGAATTCTCTTGTCACTATCATCATATCCCACTCCATAGAATTCTTGAGAGCTTACATCGATGGTTGGTGTCTCCAGTTTTGGTTCACCACTTACCTTAACATAGACCTGCAATATGCAAGAACATCAATCCTCATATCCAAATATAGGACTGCTAATCCAACTTAATAAACTAAAGAAAAAAGCGTATATCAAAGACAATTCTTCACCTCAGTCATCATTTCACCAAGCTGCCTGACGGTAACTTCATTGTTAGGGTTGCCAACATTGAAAATGTGGCCATTGGCCCTAGCAGGATTTTCCTGAGGAAGATGTCACATTGATGAGCAACTTCTTTTGCATGCTAAATATTAATTTGAAAAGAGAGATGTTTTTCTTATAACTTACAATCATCAACATGACAGCTTCAATAGCATCCTTTATGTAGACAAAAGTTCTCTGGGATTGGCCACCATCTACAAGCTTGAGTGGCTCATGTCGAAGAAGATTCTGCAACAGAGAAAAGCACGTGTGATCACAACACAAATATGAAATACCAAATAAATAGGGAATATTACAACTAATATCGCACATACATTACTAAAACAGGCTAGAACTCTTGGAACACCCTCACTTGGGCCGTCAATCCCAGGAATGAAATCCATTCTAGGTCCAATCCAGTTGAAGGGTCTCACAATGGTAAACTCAAGGCCATTTTCCGCACCCTCAGCTGTAAACAAGAAGAAAGTAAATCAGAAGACTACATAACAAATACCAATTCATGAACAGCCAGATAAAAGTAAAAGAAGGAGATCACCAACCATAAATCAGCCTCTCGATCAATTGCTTTGCACATGCATAAGACCATCTCTGCTTCTCAATAGAGCCAAAAATGCAGGGGGATTCATCTTCTTTAAGCACATAATATGCAGGATCCTATTAAAACATAGCACACAAGTCAATTTTCCATCAACAAAAAAGCAAATCATACAGCATCAACAAACTTTAATGCAACAGTGACTTAATCTGAAGAAACCACACAAACTGAAAACATAGACAGCATCATATCACAGGAAAATTAGAGAGTCAAAAGGAACAAATAAATTGTTATACAATCTATAGGACACTATACTTTTTGTTTCCTAGAGTTCTTTCATTTCGCCCTTTCCAAAAGGAGGCAAAAGTGTTCACTTCCAATTAGCAATAACAGGTAAGCTGCAACAGACGAGAGCTGCAACTGATAAAATCGCTTCACAAATGTTGCTTTTAAAAAGGCATACATACCTTGTGAAAAAATCTAGAGTTCTTTAGAAAAATCTATATCACTATTTTCAACTGCTTTTACAAGGCCCAATTTACTACCATTTCTCCATCCATCTAAACAATCAAACTCTGTTCCACCAATGTGCCAGTACCTTACAACCTAAAGTTGCCATAAACAAAATCTACAATAGACTTCCTGGACCACAAGAACCATATCCAAAAATTGCACCAACCCCAAAAGATATGAGATATGACAAAGTGAAACTCAAAACGTATGAGATGCTGCTATAATGATGAGAAGACACTCAAAACATAGGAGATGCTGGTACCCAACAAAATGAAGACAACTCCAACACTAAAACTTCAAAGACATTTCCTGAAACGAAATAGTAGCCATGCACTTGGATAACGGGCAGGCTGGGGCCAAGCCAGGCTTTGATGCCATGATAGGACATCTTTATTAGGCCTGGCCTGCTCAGGTCAGCCTTATACTTGTTTCATAAGCCTAAACGCCACTCCAAGGAAAAGGATCAAGTCCAATCCCGGCACTTTCTTTACACTTTAACATATCCAGTTCTATTTGTACCTAAATAAAGGACTACTATATAATAAGAAACTAGGAAAATGATAAAATAAGAACTATAATTATATTATGATATTAATATTCTAATAAGTATATATAAAAGGTCGAACCAGACTTGGCTCTTCACTCTCAAGTCCTCTATTTTCAGGCTTACCCATCTTAAGGAATCCAAATTTGTTATGCATGCAACAAAATGTCAGTATAAGATCAGATCACATATTCAAGCACATGTTTAAGTATTACAGTCTAATGCCATACCACCGACACATGATTGTAGATCCCAAAAGCAGAAAAATGCAATCAAACCATCTGAATTATGCAAAATGGAGAACTTTATCATAAAACAAACGTCAAGAAAAGCACAGATCTGAATCGTGCCCAAGAAAACATTAAAAACATTATAAAAAAAAAAAAGAAAAAGAAAGGTGAACAAGTAAGGGAGAGGGCTACCTGACGAAGAGGGCTATCTTTAGGAAGATAGCTTCCAATGGTTTTCCCATACACTTCACAAGTAGAAAAGTGAATCAACCGCTTGTTGTTTTCCGAACAGTATTTCACCTAACGAAATTTTTTCATAAAAAACAAAAATGTAAGAAAAACCTACATCAACTTTCAATCAATTCCCGCACTAACAACCAAAAATTTCGCAATCAAACCCATAATTTCATTATCCCCAAAAAAACACAATAATTGAAATGTAGTAGACGAAACCCACCACAGGCAAAGCGTCAATGAAGTTGCTGTAGATGGTGTCGAGTGGGCGAGTGTTGTAGTCCGCCGGAGTACAAATCGCGGCGAGATTAATGGTCTGCAAAACCCACAAATTCAAACCATCAAAACCCAACCCACCATGAAAAAATGATCAAGAACCGTCAAGAAAACAAGAAGAGAGAAAATGGGTTATACCAGATCTGCCATCTTGATGAGGCCTTCGAGGCGCGAGTCTTGCTTGATGTTGAGTCGGTGGAACTGGATTCGATCGGACCATGGATGCGCGTTTTCGGGCTCAAGAAGGTGCTTGATCTTGTCATTATAGACGTCCAAAGCTAGAACCTTGTGTGGGGTCTCTGACATCAGCTTCTCGCAGAGATGGGACCCAATGAACCCTCCTGCTCCGATCATGCATATCGTTATCGGCTTTATTGGGTTGCCGTCTAGATCTACTCTAGCCACCGACGCCATTCTCTACGACGACGTTCTGGGTATGTGGGGTATTTGGGCAAAATGGGCGAGAAGAGGTTGTGAGAGAGAGAGTAGAGATTTCTTGGGGTTCGAGAAGAAGAGAAGAAGAATATGAAAGAGGAGAATGAGAGGTCAGAATGTATTTAAAGGAAGATTGGGAGGGAGCGAAGGAGACAGTGACCTACACTCTTCATTTTTACTTGCACATGCTACTCGCTCTATGATTGGCCATGTGTGGAGGTACCGTGTTAGTACTCTGGGGTTGGTAGCAGTGGATTGGTGTAAAAACTTTGTTAATTTATTGGGATTGGATCTCATATGCTCTCATGGAAGGTCATTAGTTGTTGGATCAATATAAGTAATGGTTTAGAAGTTTTGGAAATTGCCAGAGTGATTAGAGCTGGATCTGCCTATTGCTTCATGGCAATCATAATGGGTTTTGTTTATTAAATGTGATCAATAATGTTTAAGACAAGTAGATTCACTAATTCTCCAAAAACCATTCATTTTCCTTCCAGTAGATTCACTATTGCTTCTTTGATCAAAATAGTAGCATTCAAAAATACAATATAACTCTTTTGTGTTACGAAAGAGTGTTAATTTTTTGAGAGAGGACATAAGCTAGAATGGAGAGTCGAACTTTAAAATTAGGTGTCGAGATAAATACTCTCTACAAATAATGATACAAATCTCTACTATAACGCTTTGATTTTTAATATGCAACTCAATAGTTGCATAATAGGAAAACGATCGAAATACGTCACTCAAATGTTGTATATACAAGTGTTTCGTTGAGTTAATAGCAATCTTGGCATTGTTAAGAATTCTCCTAAGCACACATATAAACGATGCAATCTAGTTATGAAACGTTAAGAGATATGCAATATGGCATTATTCAATAAATAATTTAACTTTAGAATTATTGAGCAAGATTATCTACTAAACTTAATTGGGTTAGTTAAAATGTTATTGTTAAAGCAAAAGTACTCAAACACCCTCATCAATCAGCATTCACTTCTATATATAGCAGTATTAGTAGCAGATAGGAGTGAGTCGTTTGCATAAATCATATTATCATAATTAAGATTCACAAGCACAATAGCGTGTGGTTTTAGATATAGGAAATTAGCAAGTGGTAAAGGAACGTGTTTTAGGTCCATTCAACAGATCACAAAATACAATACAAGTGTGGTTTTCCAATGAGCTGTCTTCCCTTCCATCACGTGGGTCATATTTTGGTTTTCAGTTATAGAAACCTACTTGCCCACTCTATTTAATGCACGCGCTATGCTGCACCGACTGTCCTAAATCTAAAACCCCTTTCCACCTTTCTTTTATAAATTATACCTTTTCTATATCTAAATTTCCATTGAATGATAAATAAAAAATATTGCATTTATAGCATATCCCAAGATCAAGAAAAAAAAAAACAACCAACCAACTTACTTTCTAGAGCAAAAAGGAACTACCTAATCCTCACTTATTACAATTTTTCAAACTTAAATTTGTACATATCAATGTGTTTATTGTTTTGCTTAATTGGATTGGTTTGTGGATATCGTCAATTTGTTTATTGTGTTTCACTTGACATTAGTCTTGAGTATATTATTCTTTTCCTTCTTTAGAACATTATGCCTTACTTACTATTTATGCAATTGAATTTTATGAGGTTATGTTTGGTTCGCGGAAAAGATTTAATGGGAAATAACTTCCCATATCTTTCCCAATGAATAAGAAATTGAAGACTCTTTTTCCATGTTTAATAATTCTTGAAAAGTAACCAGGAAATACCACTCTATTTCTTTTTACATGTTTGATTTGTGTAGGAATATAAAACAAAGTTTGTTTAATTTTTAAATTAAATAAAAAAAGAATGTAATTCTAAATTGTTAATTGGGATACAATGGTCATGAAAAATATGTATTTAATGTTGGCTTATTTTTCAAAACTTTCCCATTATGAGGAAAACAAAACTCAAGGGAGGAGGAGGGGGGGTTCACTTTCTCCCATATTTTTCTATGTGCTAGGTAACCATTTGCCATGCGTGGTGTGGTGTACCAAACATGAAAAAACAATTGATTTCTCATCTCCAAGTCTCATTTCTCATGAAATAAACGGGGCCTAAGAGAATCATGATTGTTGAAAGAAGCCTCACTAACAACATTTATTCAAATTTCCCTATAAAAACATTTATTCAAATTTTGATAATAGATGTTCATATTAAAGTACGACGCCTCTCAATGCTTATAGAGTATCTTCGTTCGAATTGTCCAATGATAAGCGGAGTGAAAATCACTAATTTAAGGGTCTGTTTGATAACCATTTCAATTTTAGTTTTTTATTTTCATTTTTTGTGTTACAATATAGAGGAAAAAGAAGAATAATAGAAGTGAGAATGAGAGTGAAGATGAAATTGAGAAGGAGGAGTAACAAAAATAAAAACAAAAAATTGAAATATATTTGAAATTGTTTTCAATTTTGTTACTCCTCCCTCCCATCCTCCCCTCTCATCATCTTTCTCATTATCACTCTCATTTTCCTCTATAATCTAGCCTAGAAAATATTTATATATAAAAAATTAAAAAAAACTGACTTGTGAAAAGAAAGCAAAAGTCACTAGCGATTTGAAATGCCCCCCCTCTCATGTTTTTAAACACGTTTAAAATAAAAACAAGTTCTTCCTTTGTCCAAAAGTCAAGTGGGTCAAAATCATAAAATAATAAACATTCCTCCTCCAAATCCAAAGGCAAAAATCAATGAAAAATATCTGAATTCTTTTTTAGGAAAAAAAAAAAATTCAAGTTCTTTGTCCAAAAGTGACAATTTTTTACTATTTTAGCAATTACGGTCGGCGGCACCGACAAATCCAAAAGAGAAAGTAAGTAATAGCACGCGGGTTTAGAGCGCGTCGGAGGAACACGATTCTTTCTCTCGCGGTGCATCTTAGCGCGCGTAATTACAGTAGTGATGTGTGTGGATGTCAGAGATTTGGTACCTTTCTGGTCTATCCGGCGTTTTGAGTAGCAATCCCCTGTGGTTGCATGCCTTGGCTTTCGGTGTTTTTTTTTGGGCGGTGGATCTGAAGTCTATCTTAGCAAGTTTCGAACATGTGCGTTTTGGGCTTTGCTTGGGTCATATGAGTGGCAATTGGGTGGACCCATGATTCCTTGGACTGGACTAAGTTATTTTGGTGACCCTAATTGGGTGGATCCAAAGAAACAGATTCCTCTCTCTTTTTCAATTTACTCATAATAAGGTAATGGTGTTTTACATCGATTTACTCGATTTGGTCTATATAATAAAGATAACTTTATTTGGTTTTAGGTGCCCCTTAATCTTATTTATGACGTGTTATAATGTGATTCTTTGAGTAGGGGTTAGACGTTTTGTCCCCTGTTATAAAATTTCGTTTTATCAATAATTCTTCGTTCCGTCGAGGTTCTCTCGAAAAAAATAAAATAAACTTGGATGGATCCACATTTTTGACTTTTGTTTTCTTTCTTTGGTGTATTAATCAAGTAATTATAGTGTGATATTAGAGTATGTTCATGTGGTCTATAACTTTTTCACGTGTCGTAATATAAGTGAGTATTTGTTGATACTATATCCTACAAGTGGAAAAATTTAACCATATCATCCACTCATATTATAACACATGAATGAATTATACCATGTAACCGTATACAATACAATAATTTATCTTATCAATAGAGGTATAATTTCGTTTTGGTCATCTCGTTTCATTTCATATGCATGAGAAAGAGTGTTTTATTAATTGATTTTTATTTATATGTATTTCAGTTGGCCTCATGTGCAGCGTTGATGTCCATGTGGTTTGGAAATACAAGGGCCGATCCCAGAGGATTGAAGATGAGTCGTCTAAATACATAGAGACACCAAGGACATTACCATTAAAATGAGGATGAGCCCTGAATAAAAGTAGAACCCATGGACCACTTAACTAAGTTTTTAAACGTCACCATCCAGCTTAAGGTTCTTATTCTTATTTTATAACTTTTTAAACCCCATAATAACTTCCATATTAGTGATTAATGTGAGTATTATATAAATATTTTTAAAAATATTTTCGTGTTCTGTACACTTCTCTCAAGTAGCACCCAATTACTTTTATTCGGATTTCTGTGGTGCCATGCCAATGCCATACTCTTGTGGATGCCTTGGAATATGATATTTTTTCATGAATGGTGGTACCAACAAATTAGCATGTTCAAATCTTGGGGTTGGACCATCGGAGAAGGAAGATGACCGGGTAGCTCTCACTTCCAAGGGATTGAGATTGCCTTCCATTCCATGTGGTAAACTTCAACATCTTGAGACATGTTAATGTTCTTCCTGCAGCTTTTCTTTGATTACCATCCCCTTTTTTTCTCATGTCAAATAGTTCTTTTCTTTTCTTTTCCTTTCCATTTGTTCACCCCAAAGAAAGGAAAAATGAACTAGTGGAAACGATTTTCCTTTCCATTTGTACAACAGAGGCCGATAGGCCCAACCGCAACTAAGGAAAAATCAAACAGAAGAGGCTAAGGAAGGAAATGATTAGAAAAGGAACCAAAACTCTGCAGCAACAAGAGGGGAGCCAAGGCTTAACCATTCTGCAGAAACAAGAACTAAAATTCTGCAGAACCCGGATAACCAAGAGCTGGGAAACTCGAGTAGCCAAGGACACCAACCAATGCCTTAACCAGTCATGCAAAACAGAAAATTAGCTGAACTAAGCTTAGGCTTCAAAAAGAGAGTCTGAGGGATGCTTTTAGGAAATCAAAGAACAAGTATTTTCACAGCTCTCACAGGCAGAAGTATTCTTTCCTTGGTTGCATTTGACTTGGAGAATAGTTTTAAAAAAAGAAAGAGAACAAAAGACAGAATTATAAGAAAAAACTCTTACACAAGGCAGAAAAAAATAAACTGATCAAAATACTTATGGTTTACAAAATGTATAGAATATAAAGTATGTATACATACAATCTAGGTTCTAAGCCTTCTCCTCATCATGGTCATGCACATTATTCTCAGCACATAGAGCCTATCTTGTACATTGTCTAGGAATTGGAAATATCTATATCGCCACGCCGTCTTTAAAATTAAAGAACCACATACTCCCCAAAACCCTACAATATATCCAGACACAAAGGAAATAAAAAACCATGGAATGTGATGCTCATCGTCCACATCTTGGCTGTTCTTGTTATCTGCATCACTGCCATTAACTAGTCCACACTCATTTGGAAGCGGGGCACCGCAAAGTTTCTGATTCCCCTCAAATGCAGAGGCATTGAAACTTTGCAGCTGAGTGCTTGTTGGTATTGGTCCTTCAAGATCATTGTATGAGACATTCAAATATGACAAGAAGTTAAGACTCTTGAGTGAATCTGGAATTTTTCCAGTCAAATGATTCAAGGAGAGATCCAATGCATCCAAGTCTTTGAGGTTAGATATTTGGTCTGGGATGCTGCCAGACAAGTTGTTGAAGCTAAGATCTAACTTATGGAGAAGCCGCAGCTGGCCAATCTCAGTAGGTACATTGCCACTTATGCTATTGTTGTATAGGTATATAGATGGTGGAAAATAAAACAAATAATTGTACTGTAAAGCTTTCACGTTGTCGCGCAATCGGATGAAGATAGGCAGTTCAAGGTAATTATGATCTACTTGAGCTGCAGTTCGATCAGATAGCAACATTGCTAGTCTACAAAGTTGCTTTGGAAATTCACCTGAAATGAAGTTGGAGCCTAAGTTGATATAAAAGAGCCTTGGAAGAGTCCCTAACCAACTAGGAATTGATCCTGTGAATCTATTCAAATCCAGGTTTAAGATCTCTAGCTTCTTGAGCTTAGAAAACCATAAGGGTATTTGACCAGTGAGCTCACAACCACACAAAGACAATATTCGAAGATTTTTAAATCCATCAAAACCAACCAGACCATCATCAGCTGGAATTTCCTCACCTATAAAGCTGTAAGAAAACGTTATGTATACGAGGCTTTCACAACGCATCAATATCTTCATTGCCCCTGTGATGTTGGTCCATTTGTTGCCACTAAGCGACAGGAAGGACAAAGATTTCAATGAAATAATCTCAGGTTGAATTTGTCCCTCTAGATCGTTTAAGCTCAACCGAATTGCTTTCAGGTATTTGCATGAGTAAAGGCTCATTGGAATGGTGCCAGTGAAGTTGTTACTCCATAGGTCAAGCTTACTAAGTTGACCAAGTTTGGAGAAATTAAGTGCCGAGATATCTCCTTCCAAGTTGTTGTCTCCAATATGTAGTTCTATGAGGTTTGTGCAATTCATCAAAGTTGGGGGCAAAGAACCTTCAAGATAGTTGAAATGAAGGAGGATGAGTTTCAACTTAGAGAGCTTTCCAATATGGAAAGGCAACACACCACTCAATTGGTTATAGTAGAGGTTAAGGATTGCAAGGTTGGTGAGGTTGACAATTCTATCACTAATGGTTCCATGAAGCAAATTCACAGGTAATACAATCTCTTGAAGAGTGGTAGCATTATAGATATCTTCTGGAAGTAATCCTGAGAGGTTATTGTTGCCAGCACGAAAAACTTGTAGCGTGGAACACTCCCCTAATCCGCGAGAAATATTGCCACTGAATTTATTGTAGGAAAAATCCAATAGCTTGATCAAGGGAGAAGAATGAGGACAAATAAAGGAAGGGATAGGCCCTGAGAATGTGTTGTTGCTTACATTGAAACTAGTCAAATTCCTAGCTTGTTGGAAGAATGAAGATGGAACCACTCCATGAAAGTGATTGGTGGACAAATCCACAATTTGGATATTAGATGGTAGAGAAAGTGGAAGCTCTCCAGAAAGAAGGTTATCGCTCAAATCGAGGATCTCAAGACGGTTCAAAGGCAAGAAGAATTCAATTTCTTTTGAAGTTGGGCAGTAAAGTGAATTGTGAGAGAGATTTAGGTGGGTGAGATGTGTGAGATTTCCAAGTGAGGGATGAATGCCTCCTTTGAGCCCCTTGGAGGGTAAGTGTAAACGGGTAATCCAACCATCTTGATTGCAAGTGATTCCCTCCCAATAGCAACAATTGGTCATGGAAGTCCAATTTAAAGGAGGAGAAGAGAGAGTTAGGAAGAAGGACATGAGAGAGCTCTTCTCAATTTGGTGGCACGCATGATTTGTAGATGCAAAGTAAGAGAAAAAGAGGATGGCGAGGAAGCTAAGAGTCATTTGAGCCATTAAGTTGTACAAGCATATATCTTGGTGGGAAGTATGAGATATGGTTAGGTTGCTCATAGGTTGTATATATATTTGAGGCAAAATGGTTTAGTTAATCAAAGCTAAGGAAAAACAAAAGAAAGAAAAATTATATCATTTTAATTCAAAAGTCATGGAAGATACATAACCCATAATTTTTTATAATATCATTTTATTTTTAAATCTTCTCATGCAAATTTCTTGGCAACTAGACATATATACGTTTGACCAAAGATCTGTTAGATGCATGACTTTTGGTATGCGTGTCGAGTGTATTAAGATTTGGACTGTAAAAACTTCAATGTCCTCTATAATTCTTCATATATGACATGATGCATGAATTTTCGGTGGGTTGTAACTGTCATATCTGTGTATGTGTTATGATTTTTCCTGTAAAAGCTTCAAGTCTCCTACGAAAACTTCAAAGTCTATTTTAATGCTGAAAAATGGAAGATTTTTTTTTTCCATGTTTGGTAATGCTGTAAAAGTAATTGGGATATATCACTTTATTTCCTTTCCCATATTTGTTTTGAGTAGGAATGGAAAACAAAGTTTGTATAAAATTTCAGTTATACCCATATTAAATCAAATTAACAAAATGGTCATGAAAAATGTTTATTTAATATTGGCTCATTTTCCTAAACTTTCCCATGAGGAGGGAAAACAAAACCCAAGTTGGGAGGATGACTTCACTTTCTTCCTATTTTCCTATGAGCCAGGCAACGATTTCCCATACCTGAACTTACCAAACATGAGAAAACAATTGATTTCCAATCCCCAAGTCTCATTTCCCATGAACCAAACGGAGCCTAAAAGAAAAAGAGAATGGCAAGGAAGCCAAGAGTCATTTGAGTCATTAAGTTGTCACGAGAAATAAGTCATGACAGCTACATAAGTAAAGAATTTTTCAATCTTGTCACACAAATTTCTGGGCAACTACATGTGTGTATAAATTTCAAGCTTTCTACTTGACTAGAAAAAAAAAAAAGGAAAAAGATTTTCTAGCTTTCTATGCTCCCTGTATGCGACTAGACATATATGTTTGACCAAAGAAATCTTTAGATGCATGACTTTTGGTAGGCCTATTGTGTGTGTGGTGTATTCAATTGAGATTTTAATAGATTGTAATTACATGATTTTTAATGTAATGGATTTCAGCTGGATTTGTAATTCTATGATTTTACTCATGATTTTAATAGATTGCAATTACATGATTTTACTTATGATTTTAATAGATTGCAATTACATGATTTTACCTATATTTCTATACAAGCTTGAACTCTATCACCCATATCATTCACTTAAATACGTAACCTGAAGGAATATACCTAATTTTTGGGATACAGATACCCAATTTTCAGGGTTAATATAAAGATGGAGGCACAATAGCCATCAAAGGTTAGTCCAAGGAGAGTACACCGATATCAACAATGTAACTCCCAACATAGCCACACATGGCCAGAATGAATACGTTAAAGAAACACAACACAACTGAGAAACCGACAATAGAAATACAAAAGCATAAGTAGAGGCTAGAAGCTACATCCAAAACCACCAACACCTAAGGTAAAACAGATAGCACAAGAAATACAAAATAAAGAAACATGCTGAAAACTCCTAGCCCAACCCCATGACTACTCCTAGTTTTTGTCAAAGCTTGGACCAAAACTGTGGAGTGAAAAAAACACCTTGCACCTTATCAACGTTTCTTTTAGATTATGGGTAAGGCTTCTTCTTTTTTGTTTTTTTGTTTTGTCTTGGTCCCAAATGTTTTGGGATAGGGAATTAGAAAAAATATTTAGCCATGTGCGATGTATGTGCAGCAGCTACGCATAATTTTTTTTTATTTAAAAAAAGCCTCTTTAAGGCATTAGATCAAGCAACTTG
>NC_047655.1:8578639-8592613 GCF_902201215.1 Prunus dulcis | reverse complement strand
TGCTCCAAGTAAGCTTGTCTACAAGGAAAGAAGAGCTATTGAAAAATGCTCATTAGCTCCAGAAGAGGCAATATAGTCTTTCTTGTTAATGTTTCTTTATCATCTCTTTTATGAAAAGTTTTTTTTTTTAATGTACAATCGAAAGCATACAAAAATAGTGTGGGGGAAAAAAGTATGAGAGCATATATGAGAATCATGTATAGGAAGATGAGATTTGTTATATGATTTGGTATTTATATCATACACTCAAAAGTCTCACACAATACATCATTTAATAAAATACCTTAAAATCAGTAAGTTTTTTAATACCACGCTACTTTTTCTTATTTTTTAAAAGTCCTAATTGAATACCATCGAACTTGTATTGATTATTTAAAAATCTTAATTGAATACCATCATATTTTTATTGATTACTTAAAAATCATAATTAAACACCGCCGTACTTTTAAGCTTCAAAATAATCTATTAAAATCATAATTGAATACCACCCCTAAAATGTTTCTTAATAAGCAAGGATTGAAAAGAGCTAAACTTTTTGAACTTTTTAAAAATTCACTGTGTTAGATGAAATCCAAATCCAAAAAATATGGTTCGACACAAGGCCCAAACAGAAAATAGAAAGAAAACAAAATACAAATAGAAGCCCAAGAGAAAGCAGAAGGCAAATGTTCATGAAGTCTTCTTCTTTTCTGGGTAACAAAATTAAAGTTTTCCATTGACAGGAAGGCTCGATTGAACACAACCGGTAGAATCCAAGTCAGACAAAAAAAGAGGATAGAATCCAAGCCTTCCATGGCCCTACTGATATGATTCTTCTCTGCAAAAACTGTTCCTCACCTGCAAAGCTAGCAAAACCCCTGGATCCACAAGACTACAAAGAAGAATATACTCATAATAATTCAGAACCCAATCTCCTTGACCATTGTGCCCTCCTCCCCACAAACACAAACACAAACACAATTCTCTACATGCATACATACATATATCTATCCATGGCTCCATGGACTAGTCATACGGAAAATTTGGGTATCTGTGTTTTTGGTAGTGTGCGCTAATTTCTACCATCAATTTTATGATATGCCCACCCACCCATTCTTTTTTGGATTCTCTCTGTTTTCTCTCTTTTTGTAGATCTCTCTCAGCTCCACTCACTCTTTCCAAACAAAAAGCTACCTCGCTGCCGACCTCGGGAATTACATTTCAGACCAAACTCAGAAAAGGGCTTTCCTTTCCCCTGACCCTGTTTTCCAGTCCTCAGTCCTCAGAGGTGTAGCGAAAGACCGAAAAAAGGCCATCCACGTCAAAAGCAAAGAAACAAACGTCTATGCTCAAAATGATGACAGCTGATAAAGCTCGGCAAGCAAAAGCCAGCACAAGTATCTCTGTGATAAACCAAACAGATTTAGGTGTGGGATTCATCACATAGCCATTTGCTCCAAAACCCCTTTTGATCATTCTCACTGTATTTGGTGGCAGAAGGAAAAAAAAACCCAAATTTGCTTCTTGGTTTTCTTTTCGGTTTGTTTGTTTCTGGTGTGTGCAACGAGGACAGACTAAACCCATATCTCCTTCTTCACCACGTGGCGTTAGCTTTTTCATAGCGGCCATGTAAGCCCATAACCTTGTTTTGCTCTATAATTCACCGCCAAGGCCTCACTCTGTGCCTCAATCCCTTGATGGGTTGCTCTTGTTCTTGTTCATTGTATTGAGTTTTCAGCCATCTTGGTCACCCATGGCTTCCATTCTTCGGTTTCGCAAGCTGTGCTATGTTGAGCCTTGCTCTTCTTTAAAATTTCAATCTTTTGAAACCCCCAAAATTGAAAACAGAGATGAGGGTGGTGTTGGTTCCAAGACTGAGAATTTATTAGAGAAGAAGCAGAGGAAGAACAAGAACAAGAAGCAACACAGAGAATGGAGGTGCATGGATAGCTGCTGTTGGGTAATTGGGTACATGTGCACAACTTGCTGGGTTCTCATGTTTTTGTATCACAGCTTGCCAGCTACATTGACTGGTTTTCCAGTGCCAGAGTCACCTGGGACGAGGCTTAAAGCTGAAGGGTTGACTCCTCTTCACCCTGTTGTTTTGGTGCCTGGCATTGTAACTGGTGGCCTTGAGCTTTGGGAAGGGAGGCCTTGTGCTGAAGGACTTTTCAGGAAGCGTCTTTGGGGTGGCGGTTTCACAGAGATCTTCAAAAGGTACGTTTGTCTTCATAATTGAATTACAGTTAGTGTTTTAAGATGGTTTTTAATCTAATTGTAAATTGTGTATGCAAATTAGGCCCTTGTGTTGGTTGGAGCACCTATCTCTAAACAATGAAACAGGGCTTGACCCTCCAGGAATTCGAGTCAGAGCAGTTCCAGGACTCGTTGCAGCTGACTATTTTGCTCCTGGCTACTTTGTTTGGGCTGTTCTCATTGAAAATTTGGCAAAAATTGGTTATGAAGGGAAGAATATGCATATGGCTGCGTATGATTGGAGGCTATCTTTCCAAAACACAGAGGTAAAAATTATTCTCCTGCAGCTTCTGTCATTCTCACCTTGTGCCACTTTACCAATCCAAATCACACAACATTTGTTTGTTAGAGCTCATTTGTTGCTGCATACATATGCTGAGTCGAGTTTGTACAAAGCTTGTATTGAATCATCATCAGCATACTTTGTTTATTATTATCATAGATGATTTATTTTTTGTGTGTGATCTCAATGGCTTATTTTCTTTCAGAACTCCAAATTCATGTGTTTATTGAATGCATTGTTGTTCCATTTGTCATATTTTTAATTCAATACTTTTTTAACTTTTTCTTTTTCCAAACACTATATGAAGCAGAATTAATCATTTCGTTCTCGTGTCCAATTATGTCTTTCCATTTCCCACTCTGCATATGCTCCATTCTACAAAGCTGAAAAATCTAAGCTGAGTCCGCTAATATATTTTTTAATTGGGAAAAAGCAGATTCGAGACCAAGCTCTTACAAGATTGAAGAGTAAAATTGAGCTTATGTACGTAACCAATGGCCATAAGAAAGTGGTGGTGGTACCTCATTCTATGGGTGTAATTTATTTTCTCCACTTCATGAAATGGGTTGAATCACCTCCTCCTATGGGAGGCGGTGGTGGTCCAAGTTGGTGTGCCAAGCACATCAAAGCAATCATGAATATCGGTCCAGCATTTCTTGGTGTTCCAAAAGCTGTTAGTAATATATTTTCTGCTGAGGGTAAAGATGTCGCATATATCAGGTTTGTCTTTGCAATCTATCCCTCATGTGAACTGGCATTCTGATTAATTGTGTTACACAATATAAGATACTAGCCCTTATGTTGATAATTGTTTAGTAATGTACTATGTGGTTTAAGATATGATGTGTTCAAATTCTTAGAGTTTTTCAAAGTCCTAAGAGAAATTTGACAATATGACCACTGCATGATGGAATTGACTGTTGGCCCTTGCAGAGCTATGGATCCTGGTGTTTTAGATTCTGAAATTCTCCGGCTTCAAACCCTCGAGCATGTCATGCGGGCATCTCGAACCTGGGATTCCATAGTTTCCTTATTGCCAAAAGGTGGAGATGCCATCTGGGGCAATTTGGACTGGTCTCCTGAAGATGGGCATAGCTGTGACCTGGCAAAGAAAGGATATCTACAGACGTCAGGTGACACTAATTTCAACAACAGGGATGAAAATAGAGTTTTCCAAGTGAAAGAACCGGTGAAGTATGGAAGAATAATCTCTTTTGGCAAGGAAACATCACAAATATCTTCTCCACAGCTTCCTAGGCATGATTTCAAGGTACTCTTCTTTAATTCTCTGCTGTTCTGATGAAATTCATAACCAATTATTCCACACAGGGGTGCAGCTAAGATACTTAAACAGCCAAGGTGATGCAACTATGACAAAAACTTTGATGCCAGTGGCCCTTTTAATATTTTTCTTCTTTTTTTTTTTTTCCAATGAATTGACATGAAGATATCTTCTAATGAGGTGATTATTGTCTTTCTAAATCTTTTTTTTTTATTGGAAGTTTGGCAGTCTCATGTGAATTGGACCTATCTGCCATTCTTCACAAATGATTCAAATGACTGTTTGTGGCAGTAAAATCAATCTATATTTTTTATTTATTCATCTCCTTTCTTCCAACTGATAATACACAACTCTCCTACAAAAGGAGAAACGTATAAAACTCTGTTATCAAGAATTAATTTGATGCCATCCAACCTTGAGGTTGAATCTAGAAACATCCTCTTACACAAATCATACTCTAGTTAGTGGATACTTGTAGATCCTCCATTTGCATGTTCTCTTAAAAGTCGTAATTTATTTTCTGTAGTGCATTCAGAATAGATATTATTAGTTATCTTAGGTTAACTTTTTGCTGGGAGAAAAAGGGTAGCACATTTGATTACCAAACTTCACACTTGAAAAACATCTTGATGCATTTACTTTGAAGAACCATTTTTCAGCATGCTTTCTATTAACAGAGCAGACCAAATTAAAAAAAAAGAAGAAGTTTCTGCATGAAGTTCCCCTTGAACTAAACATATAGACACATGCCAGGACGAAGTTCCCCTTGAACTAGAAACAACATAAACAGCAATGCATGAATTTTTCGTATTACTTTAAAACTTGAAAAGTCATTGACGGGCATTCCACTTTCATATATGGCGAATGCTAACATATGCCCAACTTAATACCATAGTTTTCTGGTCGATCATTTCAATACTTTTGTTGTTGTTGAGAAACTATCATTTCAGTCTGTATATTAGTATGGTGGTCTTCCTTAATAAGGATGATATTAAATAATTTGCTTAACAGGATCTTCCGAACAAAGATTCTGCCACAAATTTCACATCTTCATGTGGAGAGGTGTGGACTGAATATGATGAGTTAAGCAGGGAAAGCATCAGAAAAATTACAGAAAATAAGGCTTACACAGCTCAAACTCTTTTTGATCTACTGCGCTTTGTGGCTCCAAAAATGATGCAACGGGCTGAGGCTCACTTCTCTCATGGGATAGCTGATAATCTTGATGATCCCAAATATGCCCATTACAAGTATTGGTCCAATCCACTTGAGACCAAGTAAGCATACATATCGTTCAGCACTTTCTGATAGAATTTCAATTTTCTGAGCAATGCGTACTCTTCTTTGTATGGCATAAGCGTACTCTTCTTTGTATAGCATAAGTGTACTCTTCTTTGTATAGCATAGATAACCTATCTGAGAGAATAAATTTAATTAATTATTTCTAATTTATCTTTCAAAAACTATGCATAGCTATCAGAAACTAAAACACACAATTTAGAAGTTTACACTTAATTTCTACAACTAATACTAATTTCTTGGTGTCAAGAACTTCTTTTCATTCCTCCTTTTTCTTTTGCAAACACCACATTTTGCTTCCAAATGATTCTATTAGGGTCCAGTCTCCAATTTGTTACTAACGTTTTGAATCAAGTGAATCACAAGTACTAAAGCAACTACTGCTTCCATAATGGAATGTATGCTGCCAAGGAATGTTTCTCAAACCATTTTCCTTCTGCACCTTTCATTTGCTTGTTTTTCGGTTCCATTGAACTTAATGGCATTAATGATTAAGTTGAATACTCGGTTTAGGCTACCAGTTGCTCCAGATATGGAAATATACTCCTTATATGGTGTTGGAATCCCCACCGAAAGATCATATGTATACAAGATGTCTCCTTCTGACAAGTGCAAGAGCATTCCATTTCGGATTGATGGCTCAGCAGATGGAGAGGCAGGCAGCTGTCTGAAAAATGGAGTATATTTTGTGGATGGTGATGACAGTGTGCCTGTATTGAGTGCTGGACTCATGTGCGCCAAAGGGTGGAGAGGAAGAACCAGGTTCAACCCATCTGGTATTGCTACCTACATAAGGGAGTACCAGCACAAGCCACCGGCTAGTCTGCTTGAGGGACGGGGTATAGAGAGTGGTGCACATGTTGACATCATGGGAAATGTTGCACTAATCGAAGATGTTCTACGGGTTTCTGCCGGAGCAACTGGTATACAGATTGGAGGTGATAGGATTTACTCAGATATTATGAGAATGTCTGAGAGAATAAATCTTCAGCTGTAACCTGTAAGTAAAAAAATGATCACCTTTACAATTAGGCAATGAGAGGCACACAAGGCATATGAAGACAAGTACTAAAAACAGAGAGCAGCTATGTTATGGACAACTATCTCAACTGCCATAACTGTCAGACTTAGTACTTCAGAGTAAGGCTGGGCCTTGTGAAAGGAAAAAAAACCCACTCTTGGTAAGATGGGGCAGGGCAAATGGGAATGCAGTGTGGAATTAGGAGCTAAACTTGAAGTATTTTGATACTGCTCGGGATACTCAATTTTCAAATTGGCGTTTTCCTCACATGCTATAATCATATGACAATAAGAGCTGCACAATAAATAAAAAAGAGCGATAATAAGAGCCTATCTCGTTGTAAACAATTTTTTCTTTCTTTATATTCAAATGTAGTGCATCTTTTAATTTTTTTGTGTGTGTAGAAACCCCTTATTAGGATTCACAAAATACTAATCACATGTTTACTTGGTGTATTCAATTTAGATTTTAAAAGATTTTAAAGAAATTTAAAATTTCAGGTGTATTCAATTATGATTTTATAGAAGTCTATACAATTCTAAGTGTATTCAATTCAGACTTTTTAAACTCCATTCAAATTTAGATGTATTCAATCACGACTTTAAAAGAGTTCATAAAAGTTTGGGTGTATTAAAATACTCATTGATTTTAAAGGAAATACAAAAAATGGTGGATTTCATTTGATTATACTAATTTTAGGCCAGTTTTCCCTAAGAGATTTTGATAGATATATTATTTTTATTCTCAAGATATGATTTCACCACTTCTACTACCACCATCTTATCATGGCTATCACCGCCGCCGCCACTACCACCACCACCACCTCTGCCACCTCCACCACCACACTACAAAAAAAAAACACACAACATTCACTTTTTTTTTTTCGTGACTTTTGGCAGTATTAGCCATGAATATTCGTGACTAAAGACATTAGTAATGGTGCAGTTACAAGTTTTGATCCCGTTACTTTTGTGGCTGTAACTATAGGGTTTTGTCACGATTAAAACACAATTTTGTAACAAATTGTGTTGACCATCCTATTGCTCCAAAGTGGGCCCCACATCATGTCTAATCAAACTATATTTATATTTTATTATTTTATTTGATTTAACTGCGTTGTCCAACATCGTTTCATTATCCTTTTTTTAAAAATAGAAATCCTTTCCATTATTATTTGTGTTATATTTGTGTATTATATTTTGGCAAAAGGTCACTTTTGGTCCCAGTAGTTTGCCACTTTTACCACTTTGGTCCCTGTAGTTTCAATTTGGTCAATTTTGTCCTCGTGGTTTCAATTTGAAGCAATTTAAGCACAATTTTCAATTTCTGTCAATTTTTTTTAACTTCTGTTAGTTCTGAAGGGGCAATTCGGTCCATATATTTTTATTAAATTATCATTGTAAATATTTTATCATGAGAAAGATTATCCTCTTATATTTTATTACATTATTACTATTCATGTGTCAGCTACAATAAAATTTATATATTTAAATCATTAGACACGAATAATGGTGACTAATTTGGTTAAGAGGGTTGACCACCCATTATTGTCACCAAATATATTAGTTACTTAAAAAAATGTGACTATTGCTTCCTTTTTTTGTAGTGCCAACTACCTCCGCCCCAACTACCAGCCCTACCATCATCCTCACCGTCACCACCACCGGTGACAGCACCATCACCATCACCGCCATTGCCATCGCCAGCTAGGGGTGGGCATCTCATCCGAATTATCCGCATACCGACGGTTTGGTTTGGGTTGGTTAAATAATTATTTTTTAATTTTAATTGTTCGGTTTCGATTTGTACCGAGATGTTTGGTTTGGTTAACGGAAACAATATTCCTAACCCAACGGAAACCCGTACCTATCCGATATATATACTTATTATATTATTTAAGTACAAAACAAGAAACCAAAGATAAAAACAATCAGCATTTTGTTTCACTCCTTTATCACTTCTTTATCACATTGTATCACTGCTTTATCACCCAAGTACTGTAGCACTTTTTGGTTAGAGAGGAATTTATGAATTTCCTATGTTTTCCAGTTTCGACCTTTGTCCCTTTTTCCCTTGTAACTTTCCAACCGTTGATCCAAATTTTATGTTCTTTATATGGTTGGATTCAACATGAAAAACTAAAGAACCCAAAGTGGAATAAATGTCAAAATCATTTACATAAATGTAGATAATTCTGTAAAAATAACACTCAAATGTTCAAACAACAAACACAAGTGGCTCCCAGTACATCTTAAGTATATATTGAATGATATAGTGACTAAGTTATTTGATTTCATACTTTCATGAATTAGACTATTGGATTTTTATATTTTACAAGGATAATTTGGTGTATTTGTTCAAGAACTTATGTTATGTGAAAGTATTATAAATTGTATTTTTATTAGTATATTTTTATCATGGTACTACTGGCATACCGAACCAATCTAAACCGAATATTAGGTTAATCGATCCGAAGTCTACCGAAGTCTTTGGTTTGGTTAACGGAAGAGCCTTCTACAGTTTCGAATCGATCCGTGCCCAGGCCTACCTCCAGCACATCCCCCCCACCCTTAACCCCCCTTCCTCAACCCCCACCCCCACCAATACCACCCCCACCACAGCCACCACCAGCATCATCACCACCACCACCACCATTACCTCCACCACCACTACCACCCTCACCTCCCCCACCATCACCCATAAACCACCATCACCCATAAACCACCATCGCCACCGCCATCACCACCACCGTCATCACCCCTAAATCGTTTGTTTTTTGAGTGCTATAAACTCCATTAAAATCAATAATAAAACTCTAACAAACTTAGTTAAAATCTATACACGAATTCAATCAAAAACTATGTGGAGTTTGTAGAATTCAATCAAACTCAATTAAATTCAATTAAACTTCATCAACTTTATAACTCTTTTAAAATAATTTAAAATCTAAATTGAGCACACCTTCGGAGTGGGAGAAGTCATGAATTGGGGAATTTAGATGGGGTAATTAAGGAATTGGAATCAAATCAACTACTTTTCCTAGTTGATCCCATTCCTGATTTTAAGTAGAGGTGTCAAACGGACCGGGCCAACAAATAAATATGGCATGACACGACATGACTTGTATCTTTGGATGGGTCGGGACGAGATAATTCAGTCTGAGGTCCGTCGTGGGTTGTGCCAGTTATTAAATTATATTCGTTTTAGAGAAAAATAATGCATAATATTATTATATTTATATATTTCTCTAATAATATAATTTAAAATTCAATGATTTTTTTTAATAAAGAAAATAATGATTTTATTTTGCAAGTCTTAATTTTTGAAACTCAAATAATAGTCTAGCCCTTTTCTATTTAAATGCGCTTAAAGAAAAGTCAGTGGCTTCTTTTTCCAAGAAATAATAAATCTTTTTCGTATATACATAATTGTAAAAAAGATTGAAATGAAATTGTAAAAAAATAAAATAAAATAAAATGCAATACATAAGTTGAGCTTGGCATGGAACCATATCGGCCCTTTTAGTGGCCTGGCCCGGTCCTATATGGGTTAGGGTTGTGTGCTCAGGCTGGACTTAATGATGTTCATAAATAGGCAGACTCGGCTTGTCTCGTTTATTAAATGGGCTGACTCCAAATGGGCCTCTAATTTTGAGGGTATTTGATTTCAGTTTTTAACGTGGAACCTACATGGGGTAGGCTAGTTGGCCAGAGCAGTGATGCTGCCTCCTTACACCCAAGTTTGAATCCCCTTACCTCTATATTAGATTAGTTTAAGAGTAGTTTAGACTCTATCACTTGTATTCATACAAAAAAATTTATAAAATATATATATATATAGACTACAGGGGTCAAAGAGATTTGTGGTCACTCACCGTTGAATGTAAATTCAACGGTTCACTCACTTTTGCACTCCTTTTAAGAAATTTTTTTGAACCATTGGATTAATATCTAACGGTGGGTGATCACAATCTCTTGGACTCCTGTGGTCCAAGAGATCGGAACTGATATATATATATATATATATTATCACTTGTATCAAAATAAATAAATAAAAACTCGCAATGAGCTAAATTTAGAGGCTACTCTTGTATCGGAGGTTCTCAGTTCAGTTCCCCCTTCCCCTATATCACTTGTATTATAAAAAATAAAAAATAAAAAAACTCACCCTTTGTACCTCATCGTTATCACTTTCTTTAATCATACGTTTTCTAATTTTTTTTTTTTTCCGTTTGGTTCATCACCTTCTATGCAGTTTCTCTCATTGTTTCCATTTTCCAAATTTCAGATTGTCTCCATTTTAAAGCCAAAAAATCCCAATCCGTTTTTTAGTTCTCTTCTCTCCATTTTTTCAGATCTCATCTAACCAAACCAAAGTCATTCCAAAAAAATTTCAAGCCATCTTTTCTCTCTCTCTCTCTCTCTCTCTCTCCCTCTTTTTTCTTCTTTTCTTTTGTTGTCACGTACGTTCGTCACTTTCTCTTCTCTGGTGCAATGTCTTCATCTTTGTTTATCCACTTTTCCAATCACAATCTAATTTTTTTCTTCAGTATGTTCACATGAAAATGACATTTTTGTTTTCTGAAATCAGCTGAAGATGTTAAGAGAGTAAAGCTGACCCAAATGAAATTAAGAAAAAAAAAAGGCGGAAAGATGGAGAGGAGAGAGAAACAACCACTCTTTTCTTGGCGCAAATGGCCTTTCAGTTTATAAAATCAAATTCCTCAGTTTGGATAATTATGAAAATGATATAATTATAGGAGTGAAGGACCAAGAAGAGAGATGGGGAAGTGAAGTTTTTTTTGATACAAACGATATTCTATTCTAAACTAATTTAAACTACGGAAAGGGGACTTCAAACTCTCGTTTACATATTAGGGAAGTGAATTAAACGACATAAAAACTTATGAACCTTTAAGAAAAGAGGATAATAATATGATAATTAAAGATAACTTTAAAATTAAGAGAATTTAAAAGTAAGAAAAGTTGACGTGATACCAAAAGTAGTAAAGGAGGGGAATCAGATCCTATTTCCAAACCCTGGAGTCCCAAAAGATTAATTCTTAAATCAGTAATGCCAAATTCATTATTGCATTTTAATATGCCGACTCACACCACAAACAAAACATTAATGGCATGGATGGCTTCAATGTTCATATAGCTCTCACCATCTTGGATTGACTGATGTGCAATGGTCATTTTAAAACATAGATTTTGGAAAAAACTAAAGTGATGTGCATGTTTTTTATAGTCCTCACTACTACAAAAAGTGAAAAAGACGACCAGAAAACAACGACAGTCTAAGTGAAAACCGTCGTGGTTTTTAAAAAGACGACGGTTCTAAAAACACCGTCGTGTAATACCACCTTAGACAACTAAAAAATGGAGATTCAAATGGCTGTTCAAAAACAACGACGTACCTAATTAAACAACCGACGTCTATTTGAAACAGATTTCCGCATTGTAAAATCAAAGCCAACAAAGAACGGCAGAAGTTATGAATCGACCGACGTAGAAAGTAAAGACGACGATTTCAATAAAAGCCGCCGTTTTTACTCATAAAATAACACGACGAGGTTTTCGTATAAGACGCCGTATAATTACAAACAAATCCACGGCTTTAAAATACTAAATATCGCCGTATTAAATTAATGTACAACGACGGAAAATATAAATATATCGACGTTATTCTCATATAGTTCTACGACGTTATCTTTAAATCGTACTATAAAATTTAACGTCGTATTTATTCATTTTATACGTAGTACCTTTAATTTAAACCCTCGTCTTAATAAGAATTTTTGTTAACAATTTTTTTCTTTGATTTTCTTATCCTACGTCAGTAGATCTACTTAATGACAAGAATTGAAATAACCACGACGGTTTATATAGAAAACCGCCGACATAATCAGATTTTTCTGAGATCCCAAGGGTTACGAAATCTTACCAGATGGAACTCTGTTCCACATCATAATCTTAACAGATGACACAGATTTGCAATCAGAGAGACAATTTTTTGGAAGTTGATGATGTGTGTGCTTTTGTGTATCTACAAATATTATACCTAACGCCGTTGCAAATTTGCAATCAGAGAGACAATTTTCAACGACGGTTATATTATACCTAAAGACGTTTAAAAAACAAATCAACGTCGCTCAACAAATATATTACGTCGTCTTAGTCTTACTTAAGACGACTAAAAACGACGACATAAAAACAAAAACAATCGTTGTTTTTATATTCTTATTTTATTTAAATCTGTCATCCAAAAAAGAAACTTTACATATTCCTGAATATTAATTTCCTTCATTTTAAATTTCCTCCCGAAAAAAACTCTATTTATAACGCACTGTAATTGAAAAATAAACTGAAAAGTCACGGGAAAAAAAATTCTATTCATAATTTAAAAATTCAAATCCACGTCGGTTATATTAAACCTAACGACGTTAAATGAAAAGATTCCACGTCGCAAAACAAATATTGCGTCGTGTTAGTTAAAAATGACGGCATAACAAAAAACCGTCGTTGTTTCAAACTGAATTAATTTAAAATTTCTTCGGGAAAGCAAAATCTATTTATAATTTCAGTTTCTTTAACAATTTGGTCCTTTATCTTTCTGCAGGACTTGTATAGTTCAAAGCATTGACAATGTCTTCATCATATCTCCCAGCAACTACTGATTCGATTGCTCATGCTTTAGAGGCCATTTGAAGCCATTTCTATTCTTTATCGCATTCTTGAAACCCATCTTCTTCTTCTGAAGCTCTACGGATAAAGGAAGAGGCTATCACAAATCTGATGGATCTTCTTAGCCAAGAAAATCAAGCAGAGGATCAGGCACATCTGATCTTCAGATTTCCCTGAGAAGCGAACTTTCCTTCGACAGCGAGGGGAGGCCAGGCTTGCATCTCTTTTGATGGAAAGCAAGGAGTATTCAGAAGCACTAAGTGTCCTATCGGGCTTGATCAAGGAAGTGAGAAGGCTAGTTGACAAGCTTCTTCTTGTGGACATAGATTTGATGCGAGTAAGCTCAATTTCTCTTTGAGAAAGACATCCAAATTATTGTCTTTGAGATGTGAGAGACAGAGTCTCTGAGAGAGGAAGAACTTGGAACCCTAAATGTAAACCGAAAATGAATGAAAGCGACAAATTTATAGAATAAATTTTTAAAACCAACGGCGGTCCTTACAAAAAAAACCGCCGTTTAAATTGTAAAATCAACGTCGGTATGACCGACGTATATTACAGAAATCCACGTCGGTACATTAATAAAAACGACGAGTTAAATAATCTACCATGACGCGAGTTATTACTTATGTACTTTAATTTTTGAGTTTACTACGACGGTACCTACAACACTACTGTCGTATTTATTTACCACGTCCGAAGTTAAATGTACCGTCGTATTTTGTAATTTATATGTCGTAGTTATATGTAACCGCCGTATTATTTTTTTGAAATGGTTTTATATGTAAGCAACTTTTCGTCTACCCGACTTACACATGCACTGTTTCCAAACCCGATTAAAAATTTCAATCTCCCAGAGAAAACTTTTTGTCTTTTTTCCTTGTCAGAGCACTGTCAGAGTATCTCATCGTCTTCCTCTCGTCTTCTTCGTCGCCTCTGAACTTAAACATCGCGTCTTCCTCTTGCTTTCATTGCACGCAAAAGGTAAGCTTTCATTTTCACTATTTTGGTTACTGTTTTGCATGCTCATACGCTTTTTGTTTGAAAAATCTTTTTACCTTTTTTCTGGCCAAAATCATTTTACTTTTTTCCAAGTTTGATAAAATATACAGACAAAGAGGGAAAGTTTCCAACTTTGAAGACAACTACCTCAACTAAATAAGACGAC
>NC_047655.1:8571180-8574190 GCF_902201215.1 Prunus dulcis | reverse complement strand
GGGTTTAGAGATTAGGGTTGTTATTTATTGGGGTTTATTTTTAAAGTATAATTTTTGGGTAGTATAGGGTATATATTAGGCTGTAAAACCATAAACCAATTTATAAACTTAATTTTTTAAATTGTATAATTTAGTTTTAAGGGGTTAGGGTATTAATTTTTAACGACGGTGGTTGAGTCGTGGAATACATATGTTACGTCGTGCAGTAAAATATCCGACATGGTTTCTACTTTAAACAACGTCATTTTAATATGTAAGTCGTCTATTATAATTTACAACGTCTTCAATTTCTTAACCCCGACGTGGTTTGTTATTGTGATAAGAATATTTTATTATTTTTATATCAAAATAAATTTAAAATAAATCAGAAAAATGCAAAGTCAACTCCTATGAAGTCATTGATATATTTTCTTCCCCCTAAACCTTGAAAAAATTCGTTTTGAATAACAAAAATTTAAAATGACCATCCAAAACAAAATTGTTTTGATGAGTCATAAAATCACTTCTAGTTTTATGGTTTATGGTTTAGAGTCTAGGGTTTAGAGATTAGGGTTGTTATTTATTGGGGTTTATTTTTAAATTATAATTTTTGGGTAGTCTAGTGTATATATTAGGCTGTAAAACCATAAACCCTTTTATAAACTTAATTTTTTAAATTGTATAATTTAGTTTTAAGGGTTTAGGGTATTAATTTTTAACGGCGGTGGTTGAGTCGTGGAATACATATGTTACGTCGTTCAGTAAAATATCCGACATGGTTTCTACTTTAAACGACGTCATTTTAATATGTAAGTCGTCTATTATAATTTACAACGTCTTCAATTTCTTAACCCCCAACGTGGTTTTTCAGTCGTCTTTATATCAAAATATTCAAAATAAATTTAAAATTAATCCGAAAAATGAAGCGTCAAAATAAACGGCGTTACGTTCAGTGTTTTCGTCGTGGAATATTACATTTACGTCGGTTCTTGTAGAACTTTCGCCATGGTTTTTCTTTCGACGTTTTAAAGAGCGCGCTCTCTAAAAATTTTTGCGCGACCTAAATTTTTTAGATTTGGCTCTTATTCTTATACTTCTAACCCTGAAACCTAAAATTTTCAGATTTCGCGCAACATAACATTTCGCTCTCTCACTTCTGCTCTAATTAAAAGTTGCACTCTCCAGGCTCCGTCGAATCTGTGAGCTCGTCCAACCTGTAAGTACAAACCCTATCTTCCCCTTGTAAATTCATTGAATGATATTAGGTTGTTTTGTTAAAAGGTTTTAGGTATATGCTTTGCGATCTGTTAATAATGTGCTTATAGGTATGGGTTCATGGATTTTCTGTTTAATGGGTTCATGGATTACATTATCTGTTATGTTGAATTGGGAATGGATTTAATTTTGTCGGATCTTTTAATCACCCTATGTTATGTTGAATTGGGAATGGATTTATTGTTTTCATGCTTGGTTTCATGTATATGTTGGTTTCTTGCTTGGTTTCATATATATGTTGTGTTCTTAATGGGTTTTGGGTTCTTGAAAATAAACTGAGACACGACGAATTTTTAGGCATACGACGGCGATTACACGACGGTTTTTTTAAACTACCGTCGTTGTATTACTTATACACGACGGTTTTTCATAAACCGTCGTTTGTATTACTTATAATAGACGACGTCTGTTGAAAATCCGTCGTCTATATATGCCAAATACGTCTGTTTTTGTTGAAAACCCGTCGTCTCTGTTGTGTATTACTTGCTATTAGATCTTTGTTTAATCTGCTATAGTGATGGTCATTGCCTGTATTTTCACTTTATTATAGATAATAGGTTATAGTGTCGGAGATGGATAAGTCATGGATGCACTTGGATAGAAGATCGAAGGCATATGAGTTTGGGGTGGAAGCATTTTTGAACTTTGCTGTAGAAAATCTTCTAACTACAACACATATCCGTTGTCCATGTGTTAAATGTGTTAATTTGAAGTTGTTTGGGGTTGGAATTATAAGGGATCACGTATACTTTAATGGAATTGACCAAAGCTATAAAAATTGGACATTTCACGGAGAACCTTGGGAAGCAACTACTAATGCTAGTAGAAATGTTGAAGAAGATGATGGCCATAGTAGGTACAGTTTTGTGTCAGAAGAAATTGATATGGATGATAATGATTTTGGTGATTTTGGTGATTTTGGTTCCGATCCGTATGAGTTTGCCAATGTGATTGGGGATGGAGATCAACCAGTGTACCATGGTTGTAGAAAGTACACGAAGTTATCGGCATTAGTGAAGTTGTATAATTTGAAGGCAAAACATGGGATGAGTGATGTATGTTTTACAGAATTATTGATACTTCAAGGCGATTTGCTTCCAGAAGGAAATACAATACCAACCTCTATGTATGAGGCTAAAAAGACTTTGTGTGCATTGGGGCTGAGTTATGAGAAAATGCGCGCATGCCCCAATGATTGCATCTTGTATAGGAAGGAGTATGAGGATTCAACTAATTGTCCTACTTGTGGTATCTCAAGGTGGAAGGAAGGCAAAGATTCAATCTTGAAAGAGGGTGTGCCAGCGAAGGTGGTGTGGTATTTTCCTCCAATTCCAAGGTTTAAAGGATGTTTCAATCACATGAGACAGCTAAGAGTTTGACTTGGCATGCTGCTAGAAAATCAATTGACGGTCAGATGTCTCATCCGGCGGATTCCCCGTGTTGGAAACTTCTTGATGATAAATGGCTTGAGTTTGGTAATGAGCCGAGAAACTTGAGATTGGCTCTTTCATCTGATGGATTCAATCCCCACAGTTCTCTAAGTAGGAGATATAGTTGTTGGCCGGTTATCTTAGTTACATATAATCTCCCTCCATGGTTGTGCATGAAACGAAAGTTCATGATGTTAACCTTATTGATTTCCGGTCCTAAACAACCCGGAAATGATATAAACGTCTACTTGGAGCCTTTGATTGATGATTTAAAATCTTTGTGGGATGGGATTAGAGGAGTGTATGATGCACATAATGGAGAATAC
>NC_047655.1:8473905-8570576 GCF_902201215.1 Prunus dulcis | reverse complement strand
ATTCAAGACTTCTTGGCCTTAAATCACATGATTGTCATACCTTAATGCAACAATTGCTCCCTGTGGCAATTCGTTATGTTTTGGAGAAGCCTGCAAGGTATGCAATAACTCGTTTGTGCTTCTTCTTCAATGCTATATGTGCAAAAACTGTTGATGTTTCCAAGCTAGATAAGTTGGAAGAAGATGTAGTAGTTACTCTGTGTTTGCTTGAGAAGTACTTTCCCCTTCATTCTTTGATATCATGGTTCATCTAGTAGTACATCTTGTCAGAGAAGTTCGTCTATGTGGGCCAGTATATTTTAGGTGGATGTATCCGTTTGAAAGATATATGAAAGTGCTGAAGGGGTATGTTGAGAATCGTACTCGTCCCGAAGGTTGCATTGCTGAGCGGTATATAGCTGAAGAAGCGGTAGAGTTTTGTACACAGCATTTATCTGATGTTAGTACAGTTGGAGTGCCTTCAAGCCAAAAGATGGGAGTTTCAAAGCCATTATCTGGTTGCACAGTGAGCGTAGTTGATCAGGACCTGTTGAATCAAGCACATCTATATGTCTTGGAGAATACGGAGGAAGTCCTACCTTATATCGAGTGCGTATGAGTTTTATTCTTTAAGTTTCCATTTTAAATTATTTCTTATGTTTATCTTATATATTTGGGACCGTAATGCTTGAATTTTTCGTGTCATGTAGGCAACATATGATCCACATCAAGACTGCTTATCCAAAATTTAGAAAGAGAACAAAGTGGCTGCGGGATAAGCACAATAGCACTTTCATTCAATGGCTACGCTTCAAGGTATATGTTGTTGAATAACATATTTCTCTTTTAATTTTCTTCTTATTTCTATGTTAGATTGAATTAAGATTTGATTAATTTGCAGGTTCAAAGTGAACTTGAGGAAGACAATCATGGCGTATCAGAAAATTTAAGGTGGCTAGCAGCTGGTCCAAACATGGCAGTGCCATTATATAGGAACTATCTTATTAAAGGTATTAAATTCAATATCAAGGCACAAGATGATGTGCGGACAACTCAAAATAGTGGAGTTTATTTACTTGCACATACCATGCAAGTTGCTAGTGCCAAGGATAAAAACCCAATTCTCTCAAATATGGGTTTCTATGGTGTCATTCAAGAAATTTGGGACCTTGACTACCAAAAGTTTACAATCCCAGTCTTTAGGTGTGATTGGATAGATAGTTCTGGTCTTGTAGTCGACGAACTTGGATTTACCCTTGTAGATTTGAGTAAAATTGGACATAGGAATGACCAATTTGTTTTGGCTTCTCAAGTCAAACAAATATTTTTTGTTGGCGACCCGATGCATCGTGGTTGGTCGGTAGTGTTATCAATGCCTAATAGAGAATATAATGATGTTATTGGTGATGAAGTCTTAGGTGATGTGATAATTGAGTGTGAGCCATTTACTAGAGGATGCCAAATGTTGACACATTTGATGAACTGGTGGGTGAGTTAGGTGGTCAAAATATTCGAGATGGGTGTGAAGATATATGGATTGAATGATGCTTATGTAATTGGCGGTGTATGACATTCATTTTATAATATATTGTAATGTGATTTCTTCACTTTCATTATACAGGTTTTGGCCACAAAACAATCAGTGCAAAAAATACTGGATCCAGATTACATCATTATATTCTGCATAAAAAACGTCTGTTCAAATAAAACACGACGTTATGGTTAACCATTTATTCAGCATATTTACCGGCGTCTTAAAGCAACGTAACAATGAAGAACCACGACGCTATTGTGGAGCAATTATCCAGGATATCGCGTCGGGGAAGGATTAAGAACCGCCATGTAATTCAAAATAACACGACTCCAATCCCATAATACCGACGTCTAAAAAATGAGATAAATAATCTGAACGTTAAAAAATACGACGTCATCATACATTTTCCACGTCGCAAGTTCTTTTATAAGCGAAGAGGAACGAAATGAATTCCGACGGTAATTCATTATAACCGCCGTCTAATATCAATTAAACGACGTTATTTGTAATACGGCTCTCATCATAATCAACGCCGTCTATATGTTCTGTAATACGGCTCTCATTTATTTGGAACCGGCGTTGTTTAGAAGTTCAACGTCGTCTACATTAATAAGTGCGTCGTGAGTAATGAATACATATAAATACAACGTCGACTATATAAATGCCACCGACGTTGTTTCGCATTTCAGCGTCAACTATATAAATACATACGTCGTAAATAATGACACTGACAACTATTTCCACGTCATCTTTTTTAGAAAAATCGAAGTGGAAAATTTATTTCACGACGGTTGTTTGTAAATAAGAGGCGTAGTAGATTTCAATAACGTCGTCTTCTCATGTATTTAAAGACGTCATATTTTTTCTTGTCGTGAAAATTATATTTAACGGCGTAGTGTTTTAGTTGTCATCGTTGTATGTCTATCTTGCGGCCTTGTTCTTTTAATATGTGTCATATTTTTCCTTTTAAACGACGGTGATTTGTTTGAGTTGGTCGTCTATTCTCATCCTCGACTATTTTTTAAAACTTTAGCAGACTAAACACGTCTGTTTTTATTTGTTTTCGACGTTGTTTTATTTAACAACGTCTAATATTTATCGTCGTTGTTTTTTTCTGAAAATAGGACGTATAAATTTTGTAATACGACTCTCATATATTTGTAACCGATGTTGTTTCGTTGTTCAACGTCTACTCTATAAATACATACGTCGTAAATAATGACACTGACAACTATTTCCCCGTCATCTTTTATAGAAAAATCGAAGTGGAAAATTTATTTTACGACGGCTGTTTTTATATAGGCGACGTAGTAGGAATCAATAACGTCGTCTTCTAATGTATTTAAAGGCGTCATATTTTTTATTGTCGTGAAAATGATATTTAACGGCGTCTTATTTTAATTTTCGTCGTTGTATGTCTATCTTGCGGCCTTGTTCTGTTAATATGTGTCATTTTTTTCCTTTTTAACGACGGTTTTTTTAGAGAGTTGGTCGTCTATTCTCATCCTCAACTGCTTTTTTAGATCTTTTTGCAGTACAAAGACGTCGTTTTGTATTTGTTGATGACGTTGTATATTTTAACAACGGCGGTGATTTAGCGTCGTGGTTTATGAGGGAAAAGATGACGGTGGATTCCACGACCATTGAAAAACCGAATACACGACGGTGATTTACCGTCGTCTTTTTGCTTTTTTGTAGTAGTGCCTTTTTGCATGCTAGTTGGGATATTTTTAATTAAAGGCTTTTGGAGGTCGTCTTTCGCCCAAGACCGGTCTGTTTTTGGACATGCTAGTTGGGATATTTTCCATTGTTGTATGGGAAAATAGCAATTTTGTCCCCTGAATTATACCATAATTGTTAATTCACATCTTCGATTATTTTTTCAGTAAATTAAGGATACGAATTTGTTAAAAATAGTCAATTAATTCCCTATCGTAAGATTTTGACTGATTTCATCAATTTCTCCGTTATTCTTCCCATGTGATGCGCACGCAACCCCTTTAAGAAGGGCAAAATCTCTACTTCACCTTTCACTTCGGCTAAATTATACAAAACCACTGAGATCGCGTCATTTGGGCAAAATCGTGTTTTAGGGTTTCAAGAGTGGGTAAATGCGACTTGAGGTTTGAGAGGATTTGATACGATTGGTAAAACTAATTGGGCAGGTGAAGATTCGTTTCAAATTTGTGGGGTAATACAGATAGATTCTGATCGACTTTGAGAGCGATTGTTCAAGGAGATGTCTACTGTCCTAGAGATGGTGGAGAGGATCCGAAGTACTGTAAGCATATGCTTTTCCTACTTCTCTCCACTTTCATGAGTTTTGACGAATATTATACCATTATGTTTGTACGAATCGATGAAAAAAATAGTTTTTTTTTTTGTTTAATGGTCCCTTTTATGCCAATTTTGGTTTGGAAAAAGATTTGTTCCACGGTGTCCCCTTTTATGTCTTGTTGTGAGACTCCTTCAAAGGTAGTTGTATTCATGCGTGGTCCCTCATTTTTCTATCGGTTGAGCGGTGAAAGATTCATTCTCTATGATGAGTTTTAATTTTGTAGTTATTTTTGTACTTTAGTGAGTTGGTATATGTGTTGAATAGTAGATAAATGTGGTAGATAGACATTAACTGTTCTGCATTTTGAACTATGCAGCTGATCCTGACAATTTTACCCTGGGAATTCACCATGGAGAGGGTATGTTGCAGATGGGTTCTATTTGGATGGCGCTGTGCACTAGAGTGACAACCATTGCAAAGATTATGTGTCCATGTTGGATTTGTATGAGTTGGCAGTGAAGCTTGGGTTCACAAAAAAGACAAGTAGGTTCTTTTACAAGGAAAAAAAAAAAAAAAAGTGGGATGGGTTCCAATTATCATAGACAAAGATTATCTTGGGTTTGTGAAGCACCCAGTCCTCAAGACAACTAGCTGTGATATACATTACTAACATCCCACAACAAGAGCATACATTAGAGAGCCAAGCTTCTCTTACAAGTGGTGCAACACAAGGCAACAAAGGTAAACAACATGCCGTTGAACATGTTGATGTAGGTGGTGAAGGTTTTGTAGATGTGGATGTGGATTTAGAGACAGATGATGATGGAAATGAAGATGGTTATGGGGGGGATGAAGAGTTTGTCAATGATGACCAGCTTGGTGAAGCTTTTGTAGATGATCAATTTGATGAAGGTTTTGTAGATGCTTACTTTGGTGAAGGTTTTACAATTGATGTCTTTGATGATGATTTGAACAGATATGGTGAGTCAGTTAATATGGATGAGTTTGTAGATGTTGATGTGCAAGATGAAGAAGAAGATGAGGAAGAACCACGTGTAAAAGATTATATGCATTGTGAAACTGAGTTTGAGCAAAGTGATTGTAGGGGTTTTTTTCTTCCGGCAGCTGTAAATGGGCTGGACTGCCGTAAAGGGCAGATTGCTGAAATTGTCCCCTTTGTCTGAATTTCGAAAATCAAGCCCCAAAAATGCTTCGAAAGGGCAGTAGAGCCTTAGGAAGCATCTTGGCTATCTTCACCAACTAGAACAACAGCAACTTATAGATAATTTCTTGATGCTTACAGGTACACTTTCTAGCTTGGCATGAGAGGCTTGTGGTATGGAAGCAAAATCAGCATGAGTTTAGCACTAAAGAGGAAAATATGGCTTCCTAGGGAGAAATGGGAGTGTTTAAGGTAAGGAAGAAGAGGTTTGCAGGCTGATTTGGCTGAGAAAAGAGAAAGAAAGAATAATGTTCTTTCAGCAGCTTGACAAAGCTTCTGACAGTTGTGAAAGTGGTCTGCCAGAAGAGGAAAATGGAGAAAAAGGGTGAATAGTGCACGAAATTGCTGGGTTTTTACAGGTAAGAGAGAAAGCTTGCTCTCTGAATCTGAGTTGGTTTGTTGGGTAGAAGATGCCTCATTTTATACCTGCGGGAAACTATCCTTTCCTAAGAAGCCCTAATGGTTTCTTCCCCACTTGGCCAAGCCTTTCCTTCCTTTTTCCTCTCTTCCCTTGACTTTCCTATCTTAGTGAAATTGCCTCTATCTATTTGCATGAAATCAAGAATTTTGGGAGCTCAAGGCCCCCTTCCCACAGCTGTTCCAGTAGGAGGCTCCATTCTTAGCTATTTTTCTTCTTCTTTCCTTCCTCCTTCCTTGGCCAGATCTGATGAATGAAAGGAAGTGGATATACATGTTGGTTCCTAGGGTGCTTATGGCAGCTCGCAGGCTAATATTCCTTGGTTCCTTGAATGTTTCTTGCTTGGAACTTGGTCCCCCCACATGCTGGAACCTCCAACAGCTTACACACATGGATATTTTGGCTTTCATCGTGGCTTTTGTTTTCAGCTAGGTGCTGGAAATTTTGCATATATTTTCTTGAGTTGCTTGGGCCTTCTAGGACAATAGGTTGATTTATCAAGTGAATGGGCTAACTTCATCAATTGTTGGGCTATTTTGGTTGAGTTAATGGACTATTTTGGTTGAAGTAATGGGCTATTTTTCTGTCTTTGTGCTCACCCACATATTTGGCCTAAGAAATGGGCTTGAGTTCCGGAGCTCCCAAGCAACCCCGGGACTTCCATTTCTCGGCCCATCAATGGGCCTCAAGTCAACTTATTACCATCCATACCACAACCCAGTTAAGCAAGCCTGGGCATTTTGCGTGGCTTGGGCCCACTTAAGTTTGTAGCGTGGAGTGTTGCTTCTTGGCATGGCATGTGTGCAAGCGCATATGAAGAACTTTCGCGTGCCCAAATTGGGTTTCTTCTCGATAAGGTATCGCATTGGGCCGAGAATTTAATTGGGCCGAACCGTGAATTTTTTGGGCCTCAACAGTGATGAAGAAGATGAGAGGGTTTATGGTAGATTTGTTGTAAATGAAGATGAAGAAGACCATGAGAAAGAACTAGGTGAGGCAGATACTGATGAGTATGACACTAATGATTTGAGAAGTGTTCATGATTCTGAGGATGAGGAAAATACTGCAGTAAGAGGGAAAACCAAAAGAAGATGAGCCCCTAGATTTAAGCAATATTACAGAGATCATGACTTGAGGTTTCCCAAATTTAGTTTGGGGCTTGAATTCCCAAGTATGACACTAATGATTTGAGAAGTGTTCATGATTCTGAGGATGAGGAAAATACTGCAGTAAGAGGGAAAACCAAAAGAAGAGCCCCTAGATTTAAGCAATATTACAGAGATCATGACTTGAGGTTTCCCAAATTTAGTTTGGGGCTTGAATTCCCAACCATGACAGAGTACAAAGAAGTTGTTAAATACTAGGCTAATAGTTGTGCCAGGTTACTGAAGTTTGTGAAGAATAAGCCTGGTAGGCTCATAATTAAATGCAATGGAAAATTAGAGAAGGGTCCTTGTCATTGGGTACTATATGCATCTCATGTTGGGGAATGTCCGACTGTTAGAGTGAAGACTTTTATAGGATAACACACATGTGGGAGAGAGGAAAGAAGCAGATTTGCCACTTCTAGTTGGTTAGTTGCAAGATTTGATGAGGAGCTTAGGACAAATCCTAATATTTCAGTAGGAGATTTCATGGCATTGGTAAGAAAGCATTATTTCATTGATGTTACTAAGGATTATATAAAGCAAAGTAAATGGCTCAAGAGAAGATTCAAGGGTCAATTGAAGAACAATATGCAAAGCTATGGGACTATTGAGAGGAGATTAAGAGACAAAATCTAGGTAGCACAGTCCTTGTGAAGACAACTTTGAGAGATGAAGATTCAGTTTTTCAGAGGATGTATGTATGCTTTGATGCTTGTAGGAGAGGATTCTTAGACGGTTGTAGGACAATAGTGGGATTTGATGTTGCTTCCTCAAAAGAGATCATCCAGGTCAACTAGTTAATGATGTTGGGATCGATGTCAACAAGGGCATGTTCCCAATAGCATTTGGTGTGGTGGAGATTGAGAACATAGAGTGTTGGACTTGGTTCTTAGAAATCTTCTTCAGAGATGTAGGTATCACAGATGAAAATGGGTGATGATCATTACAGACAAGCAAAAAGCCCAAGGAAGATCTATAGAAGACTTAGTGCTTGCTGCTAAGCACATACATTATGTTAGGCATCTCCATACAAACTTCAGGACAACTAGTCACGGTAGTTTGGCTTTGAAACAGAGATTATGGGTTGCAGTTAGAGCCACTACAGTTCCATGGTGGGAAGCAGAGATGAAGAATATAAGGGATTTGTTTGGAGAAGCTTACAAATGGCTGGAAGATAGGCCTGCAAGCCATTGGAGCATATCACATTTCAAAACTGGGGGAATGTGTGATATGTTGCTCAATAATTTATGTGAGTGTTTCAATTATGCTATTTTAGAAGCTAAGACCATCTCCAACCCAATGGGTGGAAACTCAAATTTTGAGTTTAGCCTCCAAAAAGCTTCTCCAACCCATGTATTTTGGGAGGTGAAAATTTGAGAAATCTCAAAACTGGATTGGAATTCTAGTCTGCTTTCTGCCTGGATTGATAAATTTGTGGGGCTCAAATATGCTTTAATTTATATTTTTTTTTATTGAATGCTAGAAGCCCACGTGATGGGCTATTGATACTGGCCCGCTGTAACAAGCGGGAAAGAAGATTCTCATTCCTTTATTGAGCACCAACGGCTACTTTTTCAAATAAAATGTTATGTTTTTTTAAAAAAAAATTAAAAATTTTATATTCCAACAGCTATAAAATCAACGATTTTGATTCATTTTAGGCAATCTCAAAGGTAAAATTTCACATCCAACGGCTCAAATTTAAATCCAACGGTCAAATTAATATTTATAATTAATTTAAGTCAGATCCAACCCCAAAATTATTCCAAACTCTATAAATAGTCATTCATTTGGTAAATAATCCACAAAAAATCATTTTTTTCCTTTCTCCCTTTGTTATAATTTTTCATTCTACATTCATTCTTGTTGATAATGGCCCCAAAACCCCAATGAGGTGTGAATTGGAAACCACAAGAAGATGAGGCATTGTGTAGAGGGTGGGTTTCTGTCTTTGAAGATGAGGCTATTGGCACGAATCAATCAAACGATTCATTTTGGTTGTGTCTGTACTAAATTTTTTTGGAAAATGGTCCGGCATGAGCGGAGCCAGGGTACGATCACCGCAAGCTATTGCTTCTCGGTTCAAGATCATCAACCAACCATGTTCTCTTTGGAAGGCATGTATAACAAAGGCCAATGCAAGGCATGTGAATGGCTCCAATCTTGAACAGCCATTGCAACCCTCTGTTGATGAAGGTTGTCATTATCATCAGAATCATCATTGAAGAAATTTTGTATAGCCTTCCCACGTGAATTCATTGTAAGAAGGAGAATTGAAGGAGATTGTGTGTCAATTTAGTAGAATAACACTTCTTAAATAAACAAGAGAATGAGATAACCTACATGTTTGAAAATAATTGAATGAAGATAGGAAAAGATAAGGGAATCCAATAAAGTGAGATGAACAAGGATGAGCAATGGTTCAGAACGTGATTGAAACAAGACAAGATGGGAAATGGTTCATAAAATAATTGAATGAAGATAGGAAAAGATAAGGGAATCCAATAAAGTGAGATGGACAAAGTTGAGCAATAGTTCAGAACATGATTGAAACAAGGCAATAGGGGATGGGAAAGAGTTCAGAAAATAATTGAAGAACACAAGTGGAGGTGGGCAAAAGTTCAGAACATTATTGAATGAGGAAAAAGGAATCCAATGAAGTAAAAGTAAAAGTAAAAATGGAAGAAAATTATGGCAATTGCTTCAATGAAGGGTTTGAATTATTCCGGGCATACATGGTGTTGTACTTGTTTTTATTTTAAAGTGAAATTTTATTATGTTTTGGAATTTTAATTTTTTTAGGTTAAAATGTTTAGAAAATTAAATCATGAGTATTGAAACAAAAAATGTCAAGAAAAAAAAAATTAGGGGTTAATCATTCTTAAACAATTTAATAAAGTTGCGGACTCAAATTATGAGTCTGCAAGGTTGGAGAAAAAAAAAAATTTTGAGTCCTGAAAATACATAAATAGTTGTATTTTGGAGTGTGGAAATTTGAGTTTAGCCCCAACATAATTGGAGATGGTCTAAGGACAAACCAATATTGACAATGCTAGAGAGATTAAGAAGTTATTTAATGTTGAGAATGGCGAGGCAAAGAGAAATACAGTGGACTCAGAAGGTTGGACCAAGGATTGTAAAGATAAAGGAAAAACGTTGAATGAGAATGGGTCATGCATTGCTCAGCATACTAGAGGATGAAAGTATCAAGTGTAGGAAATGGGATCTCTGTGGTCTTCCTTGTTGCCATGCACTGCCTAAAATCTCAAGGCAATAGAGGAGTCTCATGCAATGTGTGAATCCTGCTTATTTTAGAGATGCATATGATAGAGCATATGAGAATTTCATATCCCCAATGCCTAGTCAAGACCTATGGGTGAAAACACGCAATCCATCCATCAAACCTCTTGTGTACCACAAGCAAGCTGGAAGGCCAAAAATAATCTAGGGTGAGAGGGACATATGAGATTCCAAAAGGTGCCACAAAATTGAGGAGGTATGATATCGTGATACACTGCAGAATATGTGGCCAATAAGGGCATAATGCAAATAATTGTGGTCGAAATGATAGAGAAAGGCAAACTATCAATTCACAAAGGCCAAGGCAAGCTGGAAATAGGCGAGGTAGAAGGCCAAGGGAAGGTGTAAATAGGCAGGATGCACCTATCGAATCTGTAAGAACCCAAACTGCTGCTAGCCAAACTCCCCGCTCTAGACCAATGAGAATGGCAAAACTAAGGGTATGATGCTGCTTGGTATCATTTGATGTTGCTTGATATTATTTTATGATGCTCGGTATTGATTTTGGCTTTACTTTATGGTTTTATGCCTGGAATTATTTGATGTTGGTGAATGGGGATAAGGCATGTAGAGGCAGGGGCACTTCAACTGCAAGAATGGGAGGTAGAGACACTGCTCCAAATGTAGGACTCGGAGGGAGAGGTACTACTCCAACTATAGGAATGGGTGGGAGAAGCTCAGTTCCAAGTGTACAAGTGGGAGGGACAAACCGCCAACCAAATGCAACCTAACCTACAGTTTTTGTGTTTGCAAGTGGAACACAGGCTGAGTCAGTGGTTATCTATCAATCCCCTAAAGTTCAAATCACCTGCAAAGAAGGCAAAGCCTTGGAGGCCATGACAGTGACCTTATAATGATGAAACTATTTCCTAATGCAACTGCCTTGTAATTGTGAATTTGTTTTGGTAAGACTTTTGTAATTGTGAACTTGTTTGTTTTGGTAAGTCTTTTGTAATGTTATGCATTTATGGTTTTTAACTAGTCATTTGTATTGCTCTGCACTTATGGTGTTTAGCAAGTCTTTTGTAATTGTGCTAGGGTTAAGCATCAATGATATGGTATGCACTTTTGTACTTCAAGGTCTTAAATGCAAACTCAATACTTATTTTCAAAGTGATATCCAAATGGTAAGACATATTCATGCCCAACTGCTATGAGTACATCAAATTGTTTCAAATTGCGCTCTGAAAAACAGATACAAAAACCCAACAACACCACTAACACATATTACCCAAAACCCAAAACCACAAAATACATGCCCTCAAACCCTTTCATCACATTAATTCCAATTTCAGTTGTTTCCCATCCCTGCAATTTGGTTTCGATAATACAGAAAGGCCCAAAATTATCATCACAATCAAGCAGCTGCAAAACCAAAACCTAATCTTCTTTACTTAGCTCTCTGCAACTGAAGTTCCTCCTCCATGGTTCTAATACGCCTTAACAGCTTAAGAATGATTTGCTTGGAACAATCGATCATTTCTGGGTCTACCCAATCCCACAAATCACATCGTTGACCTCTCTACATCAGTCATGGAATTGGATTAAAAAAAAAAGAAAAATTCAAATAACCAAAAGCATCATTAAATTCACCCCTTGTGTGTAATAACCCAAAACAAAAATTTATATTTAAGAGTAATTTATTTTTGAAGAAAGACAATTTTGCCCTCGGAATCTTTTATTGAGAAAAAGTTGACTTTTTGACCGAAAATAAATTTGACAATTCCACTTACGCCATTGCGTAGAGCACGACGAAACGAGTCCGTAGACACGGAGTGGACTCGAATCGGAGCTGTAACGAAGAAAATACGGCTAAAATACCGTGAAGGGCAAAACGGTAATTTGGACAAAAATTAGATTTTTATCCCTTCTCTCTCTCTTCTCCCTCAGTTTCTCTCTCTTCTCTCTCCTCCCTCCTGCGCGCACGGCCCGTCACCTCCAGATCGACTGAGCCACCGCCACCGGCCACCACGAGCCACGGCACCGATGCCAACCTAACCGGCCCGACCCCGCCGTCACGCCTCAGCCCTCCCCCGCCTCTCGCCAGCTGCCGAAATTGGGCAAAAAATCGACCGATTTTGTCCAAACTTCAAACCCTTCGTTCTCCTTCAATTCTCCTCCAAATTTGTCAAGTGAGGCACCCGGGGCCAAACAGACCCGCAGGAGGGACCTTCAAGAGGTCCAGTTAGCTCGGACCAGAAGCAGTAGACGTGCACAGGAATCCACCACCGGGCCTTCTCCTAGCTTCCGCGCCCCTTCGTAATGTAGGATTTTGTTTGTAAAACAATTAACTCCTTTGGATATTTTTAGCAGCTGCTCTGATATCTGGTTTTAGTTGAAAAACAGAACTGTTGATTAGTTTGTGTACGTACTGGCAGTTGGTTGTAAATTTATTTGCTCGTTTGACAGGTGAAAATTTTGGGTTTTGAACAAATGACAGGGGAGACTCTGCCGAATTTTCAGTAGAAGTCCAGGCGAATTTTGAAATTTAATTTGTAACTAGAAGGGTATATAGGTCAATTGTGCCCGACATTCGCCAAGTGTCGGACACGCACAGGGTTCGACTCGAATTCCAAAGCGGAATTTGGATCGGGTCCTGTCATTGTGTGCCACAAACATAGAACCTTCTTCCAGGATTTAATCTGTCCATGAAGTCCTTATTAACGCATCTTTTCGACATTACAGTATCTCCCCAACACAGCTCATCCACGTTTACTTGAGGTCGATGTCTCGCACCTCATTTCAGCACCACCACTAGTATGGGTTACAAAATTGGGGCTCTAGGACTAATTGGGGGGGATTTAGTCGAAGTCAAGGGTGAAGTAGCAATTTTGCCCTTCTTAAAAGGATCGCGAGCGCATCACGTAGGAAGAGTAACGGAGAAATGAATGAAATCAGTCAAAATCTGACAGTAGGGACCTAATTGACTATTTTAACAAATTCGTATCCTTAATTGACTGAAAAAATAATTGAGAGTGCAAATTGACAATTTTAGTATAATTCAGGGGCAAAACCTCATTTAAGCCTTGTTTCATTTATGTAATCATATGCATGATTACACTTATTTTATTGAAGACCAGTGACTTGCCCAACTTACATGTGAAATTGAGGTCAAGCAACATGCATGTATATACCTTTTTTTATTTATGTAATCATATGCATGATTGTGTATAGAATAATTTGCGTTGAGTACACTTCTTTTATTGAAGACCAGTGACTTGCCCAACTTACATGTGAAATTGAGGTCAAGCAATCATGCAAGAACGTAAGAACAGAATAATGGTTGTTTAAGGTGATGTGAATCGAATATGTTTGTTCGTGAATTGAAAATATGGGGTGATAATTGTTGGAATTTTGTGAGTATTTTAAAATACAAAATTATTTTATTACTTATTTTATGTTGAATTTATTTTTCCAGATTTTTGTGTGGTTTGATTACTTCTTTAAAACTGCAATTATTTTGTATATTTATAAAATTTACAGTTATGACCTGATACTTTTATATTAATTTTGAGGCCCGTTAGCTTTGATTTGATCATCACTTAAATGGTCACAATTTTGTAGTTTAATACGTTTTGTTTTCCGTTTGGTATATTTACTTTTGGGAATTAATTAGTTAATTATGTTGGGCAATTATTGCCTTACTCTACCATTGGATTTTTTGGGCATTTATTTTGCCTAAAACGATTTTAAGACCCAACCTCTAATGGGAGGGAGCCAGCTCCTATAAATACCTCGAATAGCTGGAAATAAATAAATAAATAATAATATTATTGGTGCGACCTTTTTTCATCTTTTTTTTTTTTTTTCTCTTTCACATTCTTGAGTTTTGTGTTCCAATTTGTATGTTTTTATCAAGGGAAAGATTCGAGTTGTTCATCCGACCCAAGTATTGCGAGTGTACACTTATGAGGGTCATAGGTGTTGTATCCTGGAGGGTAGGGCGCCAAAAAACCTTGCTACACCGAGACATTGTCTTCGAGGGGCAAAATCTACTCTTAAGGACAGTGAATGACACACCTCAACCTAAAACTAATATTCTACTCAAGTATCAATGGAGACCAACTTCTACATCCCAAAAGATAAGTATTTTGCTGTAATTTCATTGATTTTATTTAATCTACTCTATTAATGTAAATTACAATTTTCTAATAGTTATTTCATATAATGTTTTGCGGGAAAAGTAGCATCCTTCAACCAAATTCTCCAACAATCTTAAGAGTAGAGATTGGATGCTACTCAAATTATTAACCAATCTCTGATCTCTCATGTATACAAGTGGTGTAACAAAGTCTCATTTGGATATCGGAAGACACAAGACAAAATTGTGTACCTAAACTCGTAAGCTAGTGGTCCGACTTTGGTAAGTTGCAATCAGCAATACCCTACCTTTGCTACCCTAAAATTGCAATGTAGCATGACCAGTCTTATCTTACATAGTGTTTCATTTTCATTGACTTGAACTATGGGATTTTAACCATTGGATTTATAAATACATGTAGCCGTTAGCTTTATTTGAGTTTTTTGAAATTGAAATTTTATATCGAGTATAAAACACAAGTTCTCTTTCGATGTTGGTGTATAAATATTTTGGGGGTATGTTTTGCGTGTTATAAATAATGTTGAGAGCTAACGAAAGGTGATACACTTGTGATATACCATCGTAATACTTTCACCGAAGGCTTCTTTCTATTGGATAAAGTAGTACTATTTTCAAGTTTAGTGTAACAGCATGGACCATTGTTAAATTCTTTGGGGAAACTTTCAACTCAATGAGACTTACCCTAATTTGTGGGGATTTTGTTGTCTTGCAATCCTTTTGCTTTAGTAAATTATTTTTTTGGTGGCCTGTGTTGGAAACATAGAAGGAATGCGTTCTACATTGAAATATTTGAAAATGTGGGGGTTCTTTATTTTCAGAACCTTGATAATACTGTTAGTAATTAGTAAATGAGTACTAATGGCAAACATGTTGATATATGTGTGAAATTTGCTTATACAATCACAATTTATTTGTAAATGAAATATATGTTGATGTTTTATTGTCAAGACTAATTCATTTTATCTTCATTTTGACATGATAAAATTGGGTGCAAGTTGAGATGGTCTTGGTATAAAATTTTGGTGGAGACCTCTTATTGTCTTAAAGAGGTTCCTATTGACAATCGAGAAGATTAAGTGACAACTTGGATATGCGATCATGATTTCAGTCATTTCGAGTGCACAAAAAGAAAGTAAGAGTATCGTGAAGTACTCGTTATTTATTAAATTATAATTTAATGAATTAATTGTTATTCTCTTGTTCATAGCGTCAACAGGTGCACTCAAGTTTCATAGACTGTTGCAAACTCATATTTGAGTACTAAAATGTTTGAGAGGTTCAAACAGTGATGGTAACCCAACCTATCTGAATGGAGATCCCAGGAAGTAGGTTCATATGGGTAAGAACAACTCGATTGCAGTGCATTCTTGATGGATTCACCTATATGAGTGTGGAAGTGGGGTCGCTTCCTATGAGAGTTTAGACATGCTCTCTACAGCACTCATGAATATCCAGGTGGGCGCATGGCCTATTCGCGCCAACCCGCTTGAACAAACTTGAATCGGAGAATTTAATGTGGGTGGTCAATCCTCTGTTTCATACAAAGAAATCTTGGTTCATAGAAAATTTTATTTTCACCAAATTTCTATGAGATACGGCTAACTCACCCTAAGGCTGGTTCATAGTCCAAAAGACACCAGTTTTGAAATATATGGGGGGATTGTTGGAATTTTGTGAGTATTTCAAAATACAAAATTATTTTATTACTTATTTTATGTTGAATTTATTTTTCCAGATTTCTGTATGGTTTGATTACTTCTTTAAAACTGCAATTATTTTGTATATTTATAAAATTTACAATTATGACCTGATACTTTTATATTTATTTTGAGGCCCGTTAGCTTTGATTTGATCATCACTTAAATGGTCCCAATTTTGTAGTTTAATACGTTTTGTTTTCAACAACCATATCGTTTGGTATATTTACTTTTGGGAATTAATTAGTTAATTATGTTGGGCAATTATTGCCTTACTCTACCATTGGATTTTTAGGGCATTTATTTTGCCTAAAACGATTTTAAGACCCAACCTCTAATAGGAGGGAGCCAGCTCCTATAAATACCTTTTGAGAATAGCTGGAAAATAATAATAATAATAATATTGGTGCAACCTTTCTTCATTTTTTTTTTCTCCTCCACATTCTTGAGTTTTGTGTTCCAATTTGTATGTTTTTATCAAGGAAAAGATTCGAGTTGTTCATCCGACCCAAGTATTGTGAGTGTAAGCTTATGAGGGTCATAGGTTGTTGTATCCTGGAGGATAGGGCGCCATAAAACCTTCTACATCGAGACATTGTCTCCAAGGGGTAAAATCTACTCTTAAGGACAATGAATGACACACCTCAACCTAAAACTAGTATTCTACTCAAGCATCAAAGGAGACCAACTTCTACATCCCAAAAGTATTTTGCTGTAATTTCATTGATTTGATTTAATCTACTCTATCAATGTAAATTACAATTTTCTAATAGTTATTTCATATGATGTTTTGCAGGAAAAGTAGCATCCTTCAACCAAATTCTCCAACAATAATTTCCCATATGACCTAATACATGATTCGAAATTCGCATGGGAAATTAGCGGGTCAATCCGTACGATTTAATTTTTGGGTCATTTTCAAGTCAACTCATTATGACCCGTTTAATAAACGAGTGGGTTTATGGTCAACCTGCCAATCTGCTAAAATAACTATATAATCTGTTTATTAAACGGATCATGTCAACTTGTGTAATACCCATAACATGTTTCTTTGTTTCTTTTTCAATTTCTTTATTTTTTAAAAATTTTATTTCTCAATCTTCATACATACATATAGATAAAATGTAATCACCATTTTTTAATTAAAAAATATTCCAAATTCCAATTACTTGATTAAATTATCAAAATTTAGGTTTTCTAATCATGTGGCTCAAGTTATTACAAAATCATTCATTCTATTAATATCTTTGTAGAACTAATAATGACATGCTCACAAATTATACGATATTAACTGAAGAGAAGAGCATGTAATCCACTAGTTATGAGACAACTTCAAGTTTATTAAATTCAGAATGATAACATAATGCCCTAGCCACAAGTTAAAATTAGTTTAAATACTCCCATAAACCCTGGAAAATCCAAAGGAATTTAAAAGGGAAATTAACAAAAGTTTCCAAAAACTAGCAAAATATTGAAACGCAGTTTTGAGCTACTAAACGATCTTAAATGCCTGATAAAAGCTCTTACATAATGGCAAAGCGACGATTTTCACTCGTGATGTCGTTTTCTTCGAAACTGCGAGTCATGGGCCCAAATCCGAGCTTAGGGCCCAAATTTGCAGCTTTCCAATTTTGCCTTTGTGTCGCTCCAACTCCTCTACTATTATCTCAGCCTTTGCAGCATTTAAGATAATAACACCATTTGCAATTAAATTTTAATATTAGCTCCCCAATTTAAAAATCTTAACTCCACCACTGTACATAATATTTTCTCTACCCATCTACTACCTTCTGTCCTTATCTCTCCTATGCACACACTTTGTTTGCCTAAATATCCTGGATTCCAAAAATCACAAATTTTTTTTTTTTTGTTGGAGGAAAGAAATCACGGAATTTCGATACTGGGTGCCAAACAGGGAGAAGGGGGAGGGCCAGCAGCAAGCCCGCTCACAGTAATCACAAACTTTCAATTCTCTGTTTCAATATATTTGACAATATCTAACTAAGCTAGCGTATGAATTTCATTCATTTCGTTTTTCATGTTTATATCTTTTCCTTTGACCAACGACAAAATGTAGTTTGGACTCTACCGACCAACCTATCTAATCTGTAAAGCTTTTCTTTTGATGTGAAACAAATTTGTTTGTTCGTGAACCGAAAAAATTACCTCTGTTGGGCACTAATTAGTAAGTTAAGTTTACTTTTTAACTCAAAATCGCAAAGTAACGTATAAAAATATACACATAATATAATTTTCCACAATGTTCAATATTTCAATCATCCATTGTGTTCTAATACGCGTAAGATCACAAAAACCTCTACATCCAAAGAAATCTAACTCATATAATACCTCAAATCCAGTTCCAAAAATAATTAAAAAAATTAGGCAAAATATAGTTAATATTTGAAAGACATAATGAATATGATTCGTCAAAGTATTGTTGCTTGTTTGTTTGTATTCTTTTAAATATAAACGATAGTCTAAACTATAGAGGAGCGGGAATTTCTCACAAACAAGTGGTAGGTGGTAGGTGGCTCTAAACTTAACTTTATTAGTCATTAACTCTATATATACCCAATTCCTAACTCTCTCTCAAACTCACAGAGCTGTCTTTTCTTGTGACTCTTTCTTTCTCTCAAAATTATGGAGACGCTCTGCCCGGCTCCTTCACCCTCATCTCTGCTTCTCACTACACGGCACAATAATCAAAAGAAGAACCTTAGACACCAACCATGCATCATCACTGCTTTGTTCACAAACCCAGCAGAAGAGATTTCCCTCAAACCTTCGACACCACTCAACTCTTTCGAAAAGGCACCGCACAAACCCTTCCACCAAACTCAGCCGTTGAAGAAAGTCTCCGCGGAGTCTTTGAAGTACGAGAGCGGCTTTCTTGGTGCGGTGCCTGATAAGTCTGGCGGAGATAATGGAAGAAAAGGAAACAATAACATTCATGATGCCATGAGATACTTGACAAATATTTTGATGTCTAATGTTTATGATGTTTCCATTGAGTCGCCATTGGACTATGCTCCAAAGCTCTCTGAGAAGCTCCATGCTAATCTTTGGCTCAAGAGAGAGGACCTACAACCTGTAAGATTCTTTTTCCTCTTTTTTGTTTTTGGCTTCATTTGGAACATGACATTTTGTAAGCATGAAGTTGCGATAGAAAGTATATCTTGCCTAAGGGATGACAATGACATGCACATATATGGACACACTTTACGAACATGTTTATTTGGTGATCAAATTTTGTGACTTTAGCATCGAACAAACACTAGTAGTACTAGTTAGAGTTTTGGATTTTGATCTTAAAAGAATATCACTGCTATTAATTTTGGTGCATACATTCATCATATACATAACACTAGAGTGTAGGTATATTCCATCTGATATATGAGATTATTTTGTAAAAAATGCTAGTCATACCTAGGGACGAACCTAGAATTTGAAAATTGAGTAGGCTAAATTTACCTTACATAGAAATCTACTAAATTTCGATGGTTTCAAACTAATGGTCCAAAAACTAGAAAATACGGAAAAATTATTGATATAAGTACAAATTTGATAAGAATAATAAAAAATAAAAAAATAGTGTGAGAAAAATATGGAAATTGTTAGTGAAACTTTAGAAAATGCTACATATTATTTTAACAAAAAATAATTGAAAGAAATTTATATATAAAAAAGGAATTGAAAGAAATTTATTGCACAGTGAGTTTGAGTGATTTAAGTGAGTATATTGCGAGTTGACAAAAATTGTAATTTATATAATGTTAATGTATATTAATTAATGAAGGAGTATTAAAACAATATATTGAAGTAATAAATATGGGAGTCTGTTAAATATTTAAACAAAAGTTGTAGTTAGTTTGTTGATTGAGTCTAGTGGGGATTACCAAGATCGACACATGTTGGTTACAAAAGTTACTTTTTTAGCATTATTTTTACTTTCTGGATGGGATGTGTTCATATCAAGCCACATAACCCTGATGACTTACATGTTGGAGTACATTATTTATTGCCGACAATTTTCATATGAAAGTTCGGAGTCGTTTTAAAAAAAACCAAAAATATAAATGTTAGGCTGGTGTTAATTTATCTATACAGATAAGTTAACCAATAAATCTGTCGGTTATTATTTTATACAGAAAACGACAGTGACTATATAGAGTCTTAAGTTATTGTTTGTTGCCTCATCGTGATGCACAGTGCATACAAGCTGCTAGGTTTTTAAAATCCCAAAGTTTGAAACCCCCCTCCCCCCATCTGCTCTAAATTTTTTCAACTTAAAAGCATGTAATTGAGGGACTTAATATTCACACTTCATGCAGGTCTTCTCCTTTAAAATCCGAGGAGCTTACAATATGATGGCTAAGCTTTCAAGACAGCAGTTAGCCAGGGGTGTCATTTGTTCATCAGCAGGGAATCATGCTCAAGGAGTTGCCCTATCAGCACAAAAACTTGGTTGCAGTGCTGTGATAGTCATGCCTCTTACAACTCCTAAAATCAAAGTGTGACATCGTAAAATCTTACAAGTTTCAAATATATTTTGAAAGTTTCTATATGATATAATTATCGGTTCTACTCTTTTTTTTTTTTTTTAAAACCAGTGGAAAACAGTGGAGAAGTTAGGGGCAACAGTTGTGCTTATAGGTGAGTCGTATGACGAAGCCGAAGCGTATGCACAACAAAGGGCCAAAGATGAAGGCTTAATATTTGTGCATCCTTTTGATCACCCGGATGTCATAGCAGGCCAAGGAACCATAGGAATGGAGATCATGCGTCAAATTCAAGACCCATTGCATGCAATCTTTGTGCCTGTTGGTGGTGGTGGACTCATAGCCGGTATTGCTGCCTATGTGAAGAGAGTTCACCCCAAGGTTTGTATGGCTTACCAAACAAGTCTAATGATTTTCCCATGTCTTACAAATGGTTTTCTAGTCTTTTTGTTTATTTATTTTTCATTCTAAACACTTTTTTTATATGCGTGCATTGATGCCTAGTTTTATGTGAAAAGCACTCATCAATCTTTGTTGACATACAACACTTACTGATTTTTTTTCTTTTTTTCTTTTCAATCATACAGGTGAAGATTATTGGTGTAGAGGCATATGATGCAAATGCAATGGCACTATCCATACACCATGGGAAGAGAATTATGTTAGAAAGAGCGGGAGGATTTGCAGATGGCATAGCAGTAAAAAAAGTCGGGGAAGAAACTTTCCGTTTATGCAGAGAACTCATCGATGGAGTTGTTCTTGTCGATCATGATGCCATTTGTGCATCAATTAAAGTATTCTCTCTTGGCTTATTCATGGTTTTTCAAGTTTCAAACCTTTTTTTAATTACATATTTATAGAAAAATGCTAGGCTTATCACATTTTTCGTACTGCATTGTGTACCATCTCTATTGGGCTCCACCTCTATGGTACACAATGTGGTATGAAAAATGTGGTAAGTCTAGCATTACCCGTGTGTATATAGGGACAATATTTTGGAATTAATGCCAATTCAACTCTTTATTTATTAGGTTTAGCTTAAATGGTGTTTCTTCTGTTGCAGGATATGTTTGAGGAAAATCGAAGCATACTTGAACCAGCGGGAGCCGTAGCCATTGCTGGGGCAGAAACATATTGCAAATATTATGGGCTGAAGGGTGAAAATGTCGTGGCTATAACCAGTGGAGCTAACATGAACTTTGACAGACTAGGGTTGGTATCCCAACTTGCTGTTGGTAGGAGATGTGAATAAATTACTAGTGACACACTTAACTTAGTAGTATGTGGCTATGTGTATGCCTAACAACAATATTTATCTTTAGAATGTTTAATTGGATAAAACAAGATGGCGGCTGGTTTTGCCCACCTACTGACCCGGACAAGATAAGTGGCCCATTATAAGTTTTTGAAAAGAAAAAAAGGAGCAACAAAAGTTGACTCCAACAACCATTGAGGAGTTGTCATGCGGCGCTCTCAAATGCAATAGCCCTTAGTTGTTGGTCCGCTGTTTTTTTTTATTTTTTTATTACCTTTCTTATTGAAAGGGGCGATAGCATATTAAACTTACACACACAACTAGATCAGCCTTTTTTTTTTTCCCTCACAATGCTGTAAAAACCTAATATTTGTTCATCACGTTCTCACCTAAAAAATCTCTCAATTACTCCAAACATTTCTACTTGTTTATCTTTTTTCATTTTGCTCAAAATTGTTGTTCCAAAATATGGCTCAAAATTATTTCCGAAAATAAATTTATGTGTTGATTTTCTTATGCTTTGATTTTTATCACAAATAAAATAATAAACTAAAATAAAAAATTTTGAGTTTTAGCTCCTAACCCCTCACGACCACTAGAACCACACAAAAATTGAGAGGCTAGATTTTGTGAATAGTACACATTTTGTAAAACAGCACCTAGCCCCTCTCCCTTGCATTAGACTTGCTCTTATATCGAAGTCTTTCTTATCCAAGATAGAAGTAAAATAAAATATTGCCTTAGGTCATCTCCAATGGAGTCTCTATTTGGGGCTCAACTACTATGGGGCTCTCAAATATACAGCTCATGACCAAAAAGGCCTAATGGTGAGTCATTCTATAGTGAGATTCTATCTCTTAACCGTTTGATCAAACTAATTAATTTGATCCAACGACTACTGATTTGCCTTATAAACTTGTACTTAACTTTCGATTCACCATCTATCCTTTTTTTGTAGAAAATTAGCCAAGCCCCCCCGCCTTCCCCCCCCCCCCCCAAAGTAAAAAAATTGAAAAAAGATCGTGTTGTCTAAAAAAGTCAATCTATGCTAAAAAAAAGGGAACCGGATCATTTTCTATTAGTTCCGATTCCAGTTTTTGTATTTAAAAATCAGTTTAAATCGAACTGAACTGGTTACGTTAAGTTTACTTATTCATTTATATCCAAAATTATTAATAAGCCTAATTAATACTCAAATAAAACATTAGTAACTTTAGGTAATATCTAGATATTTTAGGTCAATTAATACCCAAATGTCTTAGTTATACTCAACTAAATAACTACTCTAGCCCAAATTTTTTTTTTCTTTTCTGTGAACCATACCCGTTCTTGCCGCGCTTTTGTCTTTATCTCTTTTCCACCTATTTCTTTATATTTCTCTTCCTCACTATCTCTTCACCTCTTTCTCTTTTATTTTACCTCTTTTACATCTCTCTTTTATTTTATCTATTCTACATATTTTTCTCTTCTTCCTATTTATTTTTTCTCCACATCTTTATATTTTGATATTTCCAAACCAGAAACAGGGCCGAACCTAATCGGAATCGCATAAGTCTGGTTTGGCCAGTTCTGATTTGATTCGATTCTTCTATACAGTTTCTCTAAAAACTTAACCAAACCAAATTGGACTGTATATAAGTTTCTATTTTAATTCCAATTCGAGAGAAAAACTGAACCGAACCGGATCCGTCGTGGTAGCTCAGTGTTCCAAATGCTACCTTATTCGCAGGGAGCCTCCTCTAAAATGTGATCTGCAAGAGATGTACATGATGTTGCATGAGGCTGTGATTGAAACATTTTCATTAGAAGAATAGCGACTTAAGGCAATTGTGGAAATAGGCCATCATAGTTCTTGGAAAGTGGCAACTTATCTGAAGCTATCAAGGATAATAATACAATTGTCGTTTGCAAAATTTTGAAGACATTACCTATCAATGGGCTGAAATTTAGTAGGAGGCTACCTATCAATGGGCTGAAATTTAGTAGGCCTCCTAATGGCTTGCTGAGAACTCTTTTCAGGTATAGCTAAACCTAACTGAGCCTTTTTTTCTTTTCTTTTTCAAAAGTAGCTATTACCATGTGATGATTAAACTAATCATATTATCTTAACAGCATACCAATAAGAAGAAGTTAAATGTTAAAAGAAAAAACAGAAGGTCAATACTCTACCATATACCAGAAAATCTTGAGGAACGAGAAAAAAAAAACTAACAAAAACCTGAAACTATTGCAGGTGCCACCAATAAATGAGCAACTGGAAGTCTCAACAGCTGTGTTTCAGGTATGCAGTAAATTTTTCTAAGGGTTCGACAGTGATTGTAGAACTGCCATTGAAATTGGTAAGGGCACACTACACAAAATTATTGAAGGGGAAAAAACTTGTCAGCACTGCTTGCAGCAATATATGTGTCTTAAATTCAAGTGCCAATATTCATTGAAGTTTTCTCACTTTGGAAAAGGGTATGCTAAAAGGTATACTAGAAGCCATGACAGCTCAAAGAACAATTCATTAGGACACTCCACGAACCACTCCCTCTTTTTGTTTTTTGCACCACTATTGATTCTGGAGTTAAATGACATTTTTGCCCCAATCAAGTTGTGGATCTATTATGAATGTCAAGAGGGCAAATTTGGTTTTTCAGTTCTCCCCAATCAAATATTGGTGGTAGGTGTCCATATGTTTGTTCTCTAGTTACATTACTGTCTAGCATTTCTGCCTAACTAGCAAGTAACCCAAGAAATCTTACAATGCACTGTCAAAGATTTCTCTTTAAAGGTTTATCTCTTCTTGAGGCAATATTGCTGTTTTACATAAGGTCTAATAATAAAAAATATTTGTGAAAGGAGCTTGTAGCTCAAGTAATTAAGAGCATTTACTTCTGTACCCGTATTAGATTAGATTTCCCCCACTAGTTTAATTTGGACTTTATTTATAGCCCCTTCTCCAAATTCTTTATAAATATCCCCCTTCATCAGTAACCCATCTTCGAATTCTTTCTTCACCAAAGTCTCACTTCTGACTAATCAAAAAGGTCAAAGAAAAAAGAGTCTCAATTCTGCAAAAAGATTCTGAAAAGCATGGGCTCTTTGTGCTCTTTCTTAGCTTCCTTTTCTCTTTTGATTATGGTACTCTCTCTGGCTCATGGGCAGCCTTTGGTTCCTGCCTTGTTCCTATTTGGAGACTCTGTTGTGGATGCTGGTAATAACAACAATGTCAAAACCATAATCAAAGCCAACTTCCCTCCTTATGGAAGAGACTTTTCCAACCACAAGCCAACTGGGAGGTTCTGCAATGGAAAGCTTGCTTCAGACTTCACTGGTACCTACTTATCTCAGAAACACCATGCATTTCTCACTCTCCTTTTTAGACAATATCTTTTGTTCCTCTAATTGGGTTTTGTTTGGTTTGCTTGTTTGCTTTGTTTTCTTTGGCTACAGCTGAAAACCTTGGCTTTACTTCCTACCCACCAGCGTATCTTAGCAAAGAAGCTGCAGGAAAAAACCTCTTGATTGGTGCCAATTTTGCCTCAGCTGGTTCTGGTTATTATGACTCTACAGCAAAATTATATGTAAAAATATTTCAATATTGCTAACTAGCTAGTTAAAAATCTCTCTTTCACACAAACACATTGCATGATGTTTATAAATTTTCTTGTATAAATGTTGGGTTTTTGCAGCATACTATTTCACTAAATCAGCAGCTGGAGAACTACAAGGAATATCAAAACAAGGTGGTGGGAATTGCAGGAAAGGCCAATCTTACATCAATCATATCTGGTGCTATCTACCTTGTTAGTGCTGGAAGCAGTGACTTTGTTCAGAACTACTACATTAATCCTCTTCTTTACAAGGTCTACACAGCCAACCAGTTCTCTGACATTCTCATTCAATCTTATGCAAAATTTATTCAGGTAGATCACAATTCTTTTTCCTACATATTTTGTTTCGAATCAACAAGGAGGTGGTATTTTGAACTTGACACTTCTTCTAACATTGTGAATTAGAGAAATATCACTGCCACCATTGAGAAAAAAATAACAGAATTTTGATTTTGGGACCGATTAAACCAAGGCCAGATTACATTGGTTCTCATTGCATGTAACACTCCAGGTTGGTGTGCTAAGTCCCACATCAATAAACTACTGGGTCAATCTGGGCTTCATAAGAGATTGCAGAAAGCCTTATACTAATAATAGCACTGAGGTGGCATGCGCTGTCTCGTGACACTTTAGTATGGTTACATTTAGGGGACATTTATTTATGCAAACACTAAACATCAAGAAAGTAAATTAAATTGCCTTTGTTACAGAATCTATATGTATTGGGAGCAAGGAAAATTGGAGTGACCACATTGCCACCACTAGGATGCTTGCCAGCAGCCATCACAATATTTGGGGCGGATAGCAATGAGTGCTTGGCTAAATTTAACATTGATGCTGTCTCATTTAATAACAAGCTCAATGCCACATCTCAGAACTTGCAAAAGCAACTTTCTGGTCTCACTTTGGTCATCTTTGATATCTACCAACCTCTCTACAACCTTGTCACAAAGCCTGCCGAAAATGGTACGTCAAGGCCCTTTTTTATGGGAGCTTCTCCAATGAGGGGGTGTGTTGAGGGGTTCAATTTGATCGTTCAATAATAGCTCTCCAATTGACATGGTGCCTATTAATTAAGGGAGATTCACTATTATACCCAATATGGGGGCCCAAATTATAAAAATACCCTATATAAAATGAACTTTAGAAACACACCCAAAGCCCATTTACAACATAACAAAAAAGCTTTTAACTTCTTATAAATTACAAAACTGCCATCAATTTCTTAAAACAAGCCCAACCCCAAAATCTCATAAAAATACCCAAAGCACTCAATAGGGCATCAAAGTAATTTAATAATCAATATTAAATTCAATAAGGCTAGCTATCATTTTTTGGGTTTTTTTTGGGTTTGTTTATAGAAATTCAATTGTGTAGGGTTTATTTATAATATTAGTGCTAGAAATGGGTATATCACTAAATATCTCATTAATTAACCCCTCATTATAACCCCTTATTACAGTCTCTTTGCCTATTTTTATTGTTTTCGTTGTCATAAACTGTTTTCACACAATATCGTCAGATATACTCTCAAATCTTAAAAATACAAATTCGTTTTCTAATCTTCATTTTCCAATTTTTGTGTGTGTAAATGTTAGTAGACGAGCCCACACAACTTTAATAATAATTTGTGTGATTAATTTACAGGGTTCTTTGAGGCAAGGAAGGCGTGTTGTGGAACAGGCCTGGTAGAAACATCAATACTGTGCAATGCCGAGTCAATTGGCACGTGCGCCAATGCATCAGAGTATGTGTTTTGGGATAGTGTTCATCCTTCGGAAGCTGCAAACAAAGTTTTAGCCGATGATTTGCTGAGCAGTGGCATCTCCCTCATATTCTAAATTAAATTATTTAATTTTTCCTGTTTAATTTCGAATTTACAGTTAATTAATTGGTGTTGGGCCTGTTGGCTGCTTGTGTGCTTGTTAATTACACCACATAATGTAAATGATCTGCTTTTTTTATTTTTAAATTAAAAAAATATTGTCGAAGGAAAATAAAGTGACAACAAAATTATTTATTTTGTGTGCATCAGAATAAATTTTGTTTATTGAGTGGGAAACAAAAAAAGGAATAAGATTGGTTGCATTGAGAGACATCTATATACTGCCTAGCCTCCTAGTGGAGTAAAACCCTGCATATCTCATGTTTTATACATATGTTTCTCCATCTTTCATCACGTGATGAGAGAGATAAACAAAAAAAGTATGAAATATAAAATAGACAAGTTTTTTTTGCTCTAGCCAGATTGTAGTCAACTAAAAGGAAATAGGGCCGCATTTGTTTATTTCCAAGTTATCAATGTGCAAATTTTATTATCAAATCAATTCAGTGAAAGAATAAAAGGATTCTGATGATGATATTTGCAATTACACCCATGATACAAAATAAAGTAGCCAATGGGTGTTTACCTCAATTGTAGAGGTGTTTGTTTGCAAATCCCATGGCACCAGTTCGAATCCGTAGTGTGCATCCCCCACCCTAGATTAGTTGATCGCTCTATCTAAAAAAATATTAATTTTGTAATAAGATTGTAAAGAGCAATGCTAGGCATACCATCTTATATACCACATTTTTTAAATAAAAATGGAGCCCATAAGGGCATACAACAAATAGCAGAAAAAATCTTCTTTTTTTTTTTTTTTTTTGTGTGGACAAAATCTATTTATCTTCCTATAATTTATGTGATGAAGGGACTAAAATGCTACCCACCAAAAAAAAGAAGAAGCGCTAAATGGGCTTATAATGTATTTTGGAAACGACACCGTTGCTTCATTTCTCATGGAATTTGAAATGCAACAATTTGGCTCTCTTACCTTAAGATAATCCAAAACGCACTCTCACAAGTTGGGCGTGGTTGCGTTTTGGGTTTCAGAGAGAGAGAGAGAGATGGACTACAACCTAGCTGCTCTTAAACTACTGTGTGTCCAACTGAAAGACGCGCAAGAAACTTCTTCCGAGAACGCCATGGAATTGCACAACATCATATTCCAACGTGCCTGGTTACAGGTTCGAAGATCACCTTCCTCTTTCTCTTCCCCCTCTTTTATTTTTATATCTTTTCATTTTTCCAATCTTCTCAAATTACCCCTCTTCTTTCCCTGTTATTACTTCATTACCTCCGGAAGGGCATTTTGGTCCAAGTCCCCGCCGACGGAGAGTGCTTGTATCTCGACGACGGCACCGGCGTCATCGAGCTCTCCCTCAGACCCGAGTTTCGCGGCCGCCCTTGGAATATCGGTAACCACCACCCCCGGCTCACTTTAGCATTCCCGCGTCTTCTTTGTGCGCATTTTAGCACCTGCTAATTTGTATTTGCTTCCTCTCTCTTTTTTTCGGTAATGCAGGAATGTATGTAATGGTTGTTGGACGCTACATGGTCCGTACGGATGAGCCCCCAATGATCCAGGTAAATTATTTGTATGTAAAAGAAGATATCAAGACTAGGAACAATTATTTGAGCTACAAGTAACCTGTGGCCTTATAATATGTTTGATTGAATACAGGAATTGAATTTGGCTCATAGAAATGTTAGTGGATGTCTCTAGTAAAATCATTTACACATTTATTTATCGATCACTATGTGATCACATTGTAGGACCCAACTTATGTGTCGTACTGAGATAAGTGAATGTGATCACTAACTTGATCTATAAATGTGGCATATGTAATGTTGTTTTAAGTCCCGGCATGGTTACCAACTAGCTCTTAGTCTAGTTGTACCATCTTCCCCCAGTTGAAGAACTCCCAAATTCGAATCCAATAAAACTGAAAATTCCAACCTGGGGAACTAAATTTTTTGCAGTAATTTCCCCTTTGTACCAAAGATCTGAAGAAGCATGACAGTGATGATACTATTCTTAAAACTGCGACTTTAATGAAGTCCTCTTCATTTGAAGCATATTTTTGCCCAAATGGGCATTGCATACATGAGCAATTTCAGGTAATTTGAAGAACTGAAATTTAAATTGCCTTTGTTTCTGAATATCAGGTTCACAAGATGGTTGATCTTTCAGCTTCCCCTGATCGAGAGGCAATGTGGTACCTTGAAGTTTTGGAGGCATACAAAATGTTCTATCAGCCCTTAATGGAAGGACCTGTGTAACCTTGTTTTTTTCTCTGTCTTTCCTAGACTATTTAGCAGGGGTAGAAAGATGATTTACCACATGTGCAGATCCCAAACAAAGAAAATTTTGTTTTGTTTTGTTTTTTCAAGTGCCTAAACAAGGAGAAGACCCTTCACATTTTGAACTCTTTGTTTGACAAAATGTCACATGTACAAGATCGGGGTTGATAGTTATATAGCTCATACAGGCCCCGGAGTACCTTTGAACTGATCATATTTGGTCCCTCTGCTTAGTTTCTGAGTACTTTGTATGATAAGGTGGCTGGGGAGGTTGACAGTCCCACCATCTGTTCCAGCCTTGCCTCGGTGGTGCTGGAGGGACAGTTTCGGCTTCAGCAATGATGTTCTCACAACTTTATGTTCCTTTTCCTGTTGGAGATCCAAAGAAATTGTGTTCCTCCTAGTGATATTTTGTAACAAACCTTTGCCGCTGCGACTCTAGTCTATTCTTTGAAGTCCATGTCCGGAGAAACTGCAGGCAGTACTACCTGAAAGATACTTAGTCATGACCTTGTCAATAAAGATCAGTGGACAAAAAATCAACCAGCATCAATGAACCGAAACTTTAAAACGTCGTTCCAGTTTCCAAACAGGATATGTGATCTTTCGTAATTAATTCATTTGACACAAGAAAGTACGCACAAAATCAGAGATAAAGAACAGTTTATTGATTCGGACCAAAAAAGAAAAAAGAAAAATTTATCTATCTCTTCTGATTTTCTTACCATCCAAACACACACCCGAATGCCAAACAAAGAAATCAGCTTTCAATTATTATGATCAGATATCATATTATAAGGCATCAACAAACATTATGAAAACAACACAGAGAAAGCAGTATGATTTGCCAATTACTTTTGATGTCAAATTAGAAGATTTTTATACAGCCCACAAATCACTCTGACCATTACAAGATTGGCTTGGAAATAATTAAATTCAACCAAGTACTCTCGTCCTCTCGCCTCAAATGCCCTTCCGTCTTCTTCATCTTCAAACCTCACTTGGATTTCAAACAGACAACAAAGCCTACCAGTACCAATTGCCAAAGTTCCTCCCATTAAAGGGTGTCCACCCAATCCAAAGTCAGGCCTCCGCCCAAGGAGGTAGCCAGAAAATGCTCGTGTGTAGACCTAATCTAGTTAAGCTCTGCTTCATTTTTCAGAAGATAATAGGGAGAACACACTGCTTTAAAACTTCTCCATCTGTCCCCTCCTTTTAGATTTTCTTCACACAGAGGGGACATAAAAGGACTTGTTAGCCCATTTAGATGAGAACAGATTTGTTAGGCCTTATGAAGAGAACAGAAACAATGGATGAGTATAGGCCTTTAGATGGGACACAAAGATAATGATGTCAAGTAATGAGAACACTTTAAAACAAGATATCTTTGAGGATTCATAAAAGCGTGAAAAATTGAGAACAGAGGAACACAACTTACTCAGAATGCTTACAACAGCAGTCCAACAATCTATCAATGTTTATATCATCCTCATGTCGGTTGCCCATCATTTCATTCTCTTTGTGATCATCCTTTGAAGCAGTCCACTGATTTAAAAGACAGATGATCCTTCTAAGCTGTAGCAAAAGTAAAGGAAAAAGATATATTGCAGGACACGGAACTTGATATGTGAAACAATATGAACCTCACATATGGCAGGAAAATAAGATTCTATTGCCAATTTATTGCATTGTTACTGCTAGTCAGAACAGGATACAGATGTAGTTCTAGCTTTTGAGTTTAATTCATCTAATTGGGAGTCCAGAAGATCATCTTCAATCACATCAGATTTGCTAACTAGAACCGAAACATATTGCTGGAGAGCTGATCGGCTCATTTCATTTTCCTGAACTCTAACCAGTAACCTTGCAATGATGTTCCAAAGTGCACTCCTTGCTTCCAAATCCTCCGAAGAAAAGGGGAATATGTCAAGCAGACCCTGTAAGAAAGGCAAATCTGGATGGATATATAATGTCACTTCCACTTCATGTGGTGTTATTAAACCAAAAGAATCTGATGGTAACTTTAAAACAAAAGAAAAGAGAAATATAAACAATTCACCCTGTGATATCTCTGAAGCTAGATTTGGTTCATCTGAAAGAATGTTTGCAATTAGAACTCCAGCCGTGATACAAGAATTTGCAACCTACACAAGAAATTTTTGTCCAGTGGTAGTTGATCACCATATAAAGTTCTTTTTCCAGCCTATGAAATGGCGAACTAGAAGGAAAATAGTAGGAAAAATAGCAATACTTTAGCATGTTTCTGTCACACAACACGATATGGTTTGTCCTTTTTAATGTCTTTATTTTCGGCTCAACAATATTTTTGATAACTACATTTTGAATTGTCACACCTCTCTTTACTTCACAAGAATTAACTGGCTCCAACTTTGAGAAAAGATTCTACTATGTCAACAGCATTACTACACTTAAGTCAGAATATCAATATCCACACATCTATTGCATAATTCAGTTTAAGATATTTATATATGTCATAATTCCGTTATTTATTATCAAGATCTTTGCTACATCATTTTCTTTCTTTTCAAAGCCCTCATTTTCGTGCTCGTATTATTATTGAAAAAATTATTAAGAATTACATACTGCACAGAAGGTTTTTTTTTCCTTCTAAATTTTGGAGAAGTTACCAAAATATCTATTGAATCAAAGATCCAATTGCACAGATTACTCCATGATATAGAATAACCTTTTCAGAATATGGTTTCAAGAAAGGGTAGCATTTGTAAGCAGTCACTTCAACACACATACTGATTCGTATGTTAGCCTCTAGATTTCTTTAATAGAAAGAACATATAGTTCTTGAAATTAATAAGAAAACAAAGAATATTAATTCTGTATGTTGAACTGTTGATTAAAAGAATTCAGCAGAATACCAATACCCAGATTATTAGCTGAAGCAGTGAAGGAAAGAGCACCACCCAACAATTTCATAAATATGGACGTCCTATAGTATACCCACAGTTCAAAGTTTCCAAGTGATAATGTACCTCAACTTTATCAGGGAGTTTGACCAGTTCACAAACTAGCCGAAAAAGATCCTTGTTTGAACAAATCTCTTGGGAATGACCATCAATAACAGAAAGAGCTTCAATGGAACGGAGGATTACATCAAGAACCGGGTACCTGGTATTTTACCAAAGTGAAAATATATCAAATAAATATACAAGTAGACTTCAGGGAAAAGACTTACAAATACATTTTATATAGAAAACTTCACATAAGGCAATAAGCTGCATATGAAATTACCATGATCAATAAAACTACCGTCTAGAAAAACTAATGTAAGACAACCAAAATTTTCTTCACTATCAGTCAAAATGAAAACATCAAAATATTAGTGACATAAATGGAGAACCAATTTGAGGCATATATAATATAAACATTAAAAGAAACAGCTTCCATGAAACATGAAATTACCCACACACAAAATTGTGCACAGTTTTCCATGCACAAAAGAAAAAAAAAAATCTAGCAATTGTATATTTATTTTGTTAGCTCTTTAACTGCAGATGGAGTGTCTACACACCTTTCAGGCACTCTTTCACTCAATAATTGGCTCATTTCAAAATCCAAGAGATTTATTAATAGACTTGCTAAGCCCAGCTTCATTAAAGGTGGAAGGAGAATAAGCACAACTTCCTCTGAACTTTCAATGGTGGCTAACAAGAGTTCAACACTCTGTTAAAAAAGCAAGGTCAGCAAGGCAACAAACTTACAAATTCCAACTTGTAAAATAGAGAATAATAAGTGACTCAATGATATGTTTGAACAGTCTTTGGCCATCTAAAGTATCAATACCAAGAGAGTAATTGACACCATTCAAGGTGTAGATCCTAAACATTTTCTTATAAAGTTTAAATTCATTTGTAATTGACACCATTCAAGGTGTAGATCCTAAGCATTTTCTTATCAAGGTGTTGTTGACACCATATGATTATTTAAAATTACATACAATTTAGAAAAATTTAAAAGCAAACCAGTAAAATTAATATTAATTTTAAAACTTTCCAAAGTTATCAATGTTTCTTTGGTCAAAGTTGTTTTGACCGTAAGGTCCTTTAAACAATTTATTATTTTAGAAATCAATTGATTAAGCTCTATCCACTAAATAACAGTATATTAATTACATAAAATAAATGTATTTTATAATTAAATGCTCTCACTTTCCAGTTTCTTTCATCCATATTGTGATTAATCAAGCAACTCTGTGGCCAGTAGGGATGCCACTTCCCACATTTTAACAGAGTTGACTGAGAGACTTTTTGAATTTATAGTTCATGATATTCTCTTTGGTGAAGTGTATTGGTATATCATTCCTAAGACTGCTTTTTGTAAATTATTCATCAAAAAGTGAGAAGCACTACAAGCGCCAGGCAAACACTGCCATGACATAAACAAGAATAACCAAAGGACTCAGGCAAAAAGCTTTTCACACATGTATGTGTCTACAAAAAGTGATGGCATACCAAATTCATATCAGTAAAAGCTGAATATATAAGATATCTGCTACCTTTTCTATAAGCTGTGGATTTAAGCTATTTTCCGCAATCCATAAAATGCGGCTCAGAATATGTTCAGACTGCAATTCTTTGGCCCAAGATATACGTTCACTACTTTGAAGACCCACAGTTAACAGCCTGTGTCAATACAACAATTGTAAGAGCAGATTACAGAGTGACTGTAGTATGATTTAGAACATGTAAATTATTAAACTCTGTATAATACACTAGTGGTATTGGAATATGAAAGATAGAGTATGTATTGTCCTTGCATACCTCACAGAAAATGGTTTGTAACAATAGGATTAAAAATGAATTTTAAGGTGATAAATTTCCTCGCCAAGCCAAGGAAAATGCAGGAAGAAATGCAAAATAGGGACACTAATACACACATGATACAACATAATAGAGCAGAAAATGAGGAAACATAAAATATCATATACCAAATCAAGGGAAAATAGATGAAACTTATATATACCTGCAGGCTTCACATAAGCACTGAGCATACTCTGAAAATAACTGATCCACAACAGTTCCAATTAATCCACTTGTAGAGACTATATGTTTCATGGGAACTTCGTGACAGGCAAGGTTTCCAATAATTCCAAGGGTGATTTCCTGGAATAAGAAAAGAGAATATAGCCAAATGCACAGAACTTCAAAAACTGCCTAGCAATGACATTAGTTTCTACAGAGAGAGAGAGAGAGAGAGAGAGAGAGATTTCAACTCAAATGATAAAAAGGATGTCATAGAAGAGGAGGAATTTGTCCAACCGTAGCACGCGCAGATTGTGAAACCATAAGGTTCGCTAAAAGCACTTCAAGTATAAGGTTTTGCACCTGCACAGATAATTTTAAAGTCTACCCCAGTAAATAAAATATGGAAAAAGTACAAGTTTAGACTAGGGAAACAATAACCAGATAGCTACATGTGAAGCTAGAAGCCTAGAACAAATCAAAACTACAAATCCAGCACATATTTTTTTTGTAAAACCACTAAAGTATGGCCATTGCATATGATATTCTTTACAATAAATAGTTCTAGAGTTGACACTGCATGAAGTTGAAATGATAAAGTAGCAATTGTCTTTATCACTGTTAAATGTCATAACCATCATGTCACATTAAGAATCAATATTGCGAATAAAATAAATAAATAATGACTAAGGCTACAGTTTCTGGTTTTTGCATCAAATAAGCTTGTCTTCCAATTAATTGGGCTCAACATTATGAAACTGAGAATGCCGCATCAAATTCCAAACAAATCAAATTAAACAAGAAGCGATCAAGAGAAATCAACAACAATGAAAAAAAAATCCCACGCACCATGAGTTCTGCATGAGTTTTACTTGCAGCAAGATCCCATAAAATGCAACCATATTCTTCCCAAGCCTCTTCTCCCACTGGGACACTATGGCCACACTGTTCGGCTCCATCATATGAACCATTGTTTTGTCTTTCCTCAGGAGCACTTTTATGAAAATCATCAGCAATTTCCATGCTCTCAGATCCATCATTTGATACGTGCAGAGTGGGAGCAGTCTTAACTGTGTGATCAGTATCTAATTCTTGCACATGGGCAAAAAAAACATCACCATGCGAGTTGTGATTATTACTTGCATTAGCCGGTAGAAGCTTCCGTATCAGAGAGATCACATAACTAGGATCTACTGTTGTTGAGATGTCAAAGAACTGGAATGTATGCACAGAAACACATTTCAAACATTGAAATTATGTCAGTATGCATGAAATCTTGCTCTTATACAAGTTTCCATAACTTATGTCTATGTATGCACGCATACATACATGTATTTGTGTGTGTGCAGCATGTGCTTGTCATCAACACAAATTTGCGTGCTTAGTCAAAATATGATGAAATATACTAGGCTAACTGAAAATGTAACTTTGTGCCATGGCCAAAGACATAAACCCACTTTACCTTACTGAAAGAAGGATTTATGGATAGAATGACAAACGGCGTCATTGAGTATTACAGAAATAATAATAATAATAAGACTAGAACAATTAAATGCTCAAGGACTAGGATGTGTAAGCACAATTTTTTTTAATACCAAAAGGCATTTGAAATGTAATGGGTTAGTAGTATTCAGTTGAGTTAATCATTTTTCATATCCTAACCAATATATAATTAAGTTGCCTGGACATTTTAAAAGTGAATAAATTGGAAAAACATATAATACCCACATCATAGGTGTCCTCCTAGTCGATGTTTTTAGTCAAAGAAACCCAAGTTGAAGAAGAATTAAAATTCTTAGCTTTCTCATAAATTTCAAGAAGAATAATCGAATCCCAGAACCCCAAATGCTCCAAAATTAATAAGGGTTTAGTGGAAGCTGAACGGAATAATTGAATTGTGATAAAAGAAAAAATTAAATTGAAACGAGAGCCGTTGATGGCTACCTCATCGGGCGGAGCAGAAGGGTTATGTGCAGGTGCATCATGGCGCTGCACTTGTCGTTCTTGTTCTTCTTGGTCTTCTAGAGGCACTGATTTTGCGTCCACCGCCATTACCACCAGCTTAAAACGAGCGTCGTTCTGTTTGTCTGCTTAGGTTTCCCTCTGTTTTCAAATTTTCTGTTCAGTTCCATTTTTTATCTTCTCTCTCCGGGTCAAATAGGTAATTTTACTTTTGTTCTATTTTTTTTCTTTTTCCAGTAATCCATTCCACTATTGACCAAAACAACTTTAATGGTACCGTAAAACACTTCAAAATACTTTCTTTTGGATTTAATAATTGTTCCTTTCATTGCCAAGCTGTTGCTAGATTTTTGCAACTCATAGGTTTCGTTTGGTTCACGGAACGGATTCGAGAGAAAATCACTTTTTATGTTATTTTTTAAAAGATAGAAAATAAAAGATTCATTTCTCACATTTGGTAATGTTGGGAAAGTAACTGAGAAATATCACTTTATTTCCTTTTCCATGTTTGTTTTGAGTATGAATGGAAAATAAAGTTTGTATAATTTTTTAATTATACCAATATTAAATCAAATAAAAATATAATGCATTTAATAATATATTGCAATTCTAAATTATTAATGGGGACAAAATTGTCATGAAAAATGTGTATTTAATGTTGACTCATTTTCTCAAACTTTCCCATGAGAAGGGAAAACAAAACCCAAGTTGGAAGGAGGGCTTCACTTTCCCTCTAATTTTTCCATGTGCCAGACAACTATTTCTCATACCTAAACTTACCAAACATGGTAAAGTAATTGACTTCTCATCCCCAAGCTTCCTTTCTCATAAACCAAACGGGTAATGTAATAAGAGAAAAAACTAGAAGATTTTATCCACACAAAAAATGAAAAAATAGAAAGAAAAAAGAAAATGCCAAAGAGTTACATTTTTATCATCCTAGTTGACTTAACTAACTAGTTGGGACAAAAAGCTTGTTGCTCAAAATGTTTAAGAATAGTTACCTTGTGCTCGTAATCCTGTGAAATATTATGATACTATCTTAAAATGGTTGTCTTATGAGATATTATGATACTAGCTCTAAATGGTTAAGAATAATTACATTACTCTCGGTATCCCCTCCAATGTTATGATACCAATTCCCAGAGATAGACCCATATACTTACCACCCAAAAATCCATTTTGTCCCGAATCAAACGCCTGTTTAGAGTAAAAATTCACTCCAATGAAAGAGTGCTAAAATAGTTAAATGTTTATGAGAAACATGACCCCAATCTTTACCAAAAAGAAAATGACCCCAATTTTATAGGAGAGTAAAATCTTGTTAGTAACCAGAAAACCGAACACCAACTGTAATAAAATATATAAAAAGGAGAAAATTAATAAATGAGGATATTTTAAAAATAAAATATCCGCAATAATCCATTTGTTCGTTACGGAGACCCAAACCCCGCCCAACTACCCCATCTACATGGTCGCAAACAGAGCTCACAGCACTCTGCAATGGCTCTGAATCCATGGCCGCTCGTCCTCCACCTCCCGCTCCACTCTTCATCCCACTCCTCTCAGCTCTTCTGCTCCCAACTCAGATCAAATACCGAGCTCTCTGCCTTCTCTCCGATTTCGCTCAAGCTCTCCGTCTCGCTCTCGCCGAGACCTAAGTGCTTCAGATCGGCGACCGAGGAGGACCGGTTCAGCGAGCCTGAAACCCTATCCGATGACGAAGAAGCTAGATCAAACGACGACGTTCAGGTCAACAGCCAGCACCAGGCCACGACGACGACGAAGACGGAGACAAGGAGTGGTGGTTCGTTGAGGGTTACGACAAGTGATTCTCTGTCGCTTGGGATTCGTGAGCCGGTCTACTATGTCCGTTGTTGCAAGCAGATTTCGTATTAGCGCTTGTGAACTGTGATTAATGAACTAATCCACATCATTAACCAATTATTTTTTATTTGTTTATTTTGTAGGTGGAAGAAGTGAAGGCTAATGGGACGATATCTACTAGAAAAATCAACAGACGTCAGCTATTGAAGTCAAGTGGTGGGTATATTTAATTAATTAATCAATTTATTATTGAAAATTGCACGTGTGGTGTTGTTGTAAATAAATTCGCTTATGCATGACCGTTGATTTTAAACTGCCAGCAACATTGATTGGGTTTATTGCTAAAAAGTGTTGCCTTTAGGGACTTAATTCTACTGCTGTTTTCTGGGGTATGAGTGTAAATTTTCATCCTCAGGTCTTCGTCCACGTGATATCCGAAGTATTGATCCTTCATTATTTCTGACAAATTCGGTACCTAACTTGCTGGTATGATGCCAACTTCCATGCAGTAATATTTCATGCTAGTTGTTGTAAGTTATGTTTTGTGTGTCTTCCCACACAGTCGCCTGTATACAGTGTTTAACAAATATATCTTCTTCCTTTTCTTTTTTGGCTGTCAATGGCATAGATAATAGCATTTAAAGTCATTCTTTTTCTTTTTCTTTTTTTCTTTTTTTTTAAATGGCTGATGTTGAAATCATATTTACGAGCTTGTTTTGATCCACCTCCTAGGTCCGTGAGCGTGCTATTCTGTTAAATCTAGGCTCGTTACGCGCAATTGCAATGCAAGAGCGTGTCCTGATTTTTGACTACAACAGGTGAGATTTGTCTTTGGGAGCAGAGCAAATTTTTGCATCCATTGACTTCCAGTTTTTGCTATGCAAATTAAAGCATAATAATATTGGAAAATTGGTTGAATGTGCAGTATAGGAGGGAAAGCATTTATAGAAGCATTGCTGCCTCGATTGAACCCCAAAAATATGAATGGAGGACCATCTATGCCATTTGAGCTTGAGGTTAGCATTCTGATAACCCTTAATATCTTCATACTGACGAGCAAGGCAATTAGATGCATACATGTCTGTAAGATCTGTCTCTCACTTCATCTTTTCTAACTGTATTGAGATTGCAAGAAAACCACTTAAGATCAGTATGGAAGATGATAGTGAGGACCAGTTGGGGATCAGGATTGTCACATACTCTAGGCTTTAGAAGGTTTCCAGAGTAATGTGTCTTTTGGGAACATTGAGTTATCCGTTAAGTCATGGTAAATATTTTGAATAGAACCTGACAGCTTGTGGCATGCAGTGTGAAATTACCTGTAGGAAATCAGAGATCAATTTTTCTTCAGAGAAATTACCTAGCTGGAAATCAGAGACATCAATTTTGCTTCAACCCTACAGCGAAATGACACTTCCAAATCTATACTACGTTCTAGGACATGCCAACACAATTTCATACTAACACAGTGAATTGCGTAATATGCACATTCCATTACAAGTTACAACAATTGAAATGAAGGTAAAAAAGAAAAAATAAAAGCATTTTCCTTTTTGCTTAGGTGTGAGTGCTTATAGCAATACCAAATTCTGAAGGTCCACAGTTGAGTTTCAAACCTAGATTTTAAAATAGATTTTATAATGTTACCATGTATCTCTTCTCTCAAGAAATTAGAGCGACCTATGGTTTATGGTCCTCTGCTGAAAGGGTTTACAAGAGGTAAAAGTGACCTTATCTATCATGCGTATGCCTCTTCTATCAAGATGTTTGGATTAACCAAAAGAGCAGTCACTGATATTAAAAAGGACATTTGCGTTACAAATCTTATTTTATACTTTCTATACCTAGGGCAATGGGTATAAGTCCTTGGGAGCTTTCTTTGCATTTCTATTCATTGTCTTGCATATCTGAGTGCATGCAGTATCAGAATGCGTGAAAGAATAAAAGATCTTTGTGGTACTTTCAGGTTGTTGAAGCAGCATTACTCTCAAGAATACAGCGTTTAGAACAAAGATTAATGGATGTAGAACCTCGTGTGAGTATGGAAACATAGTGAGTATTTTATTTTTTATTTTTGCTATGTTCTTCAAGTCCCTTTGGCACATATCTGTCTTAAACCTTGCTTCTTCTCTCTGCACCTTGCCAACAAAATACTTTTGGGTTGACCAATCTAAACATCACATGTTCTGTTACTTTTGCTAGTTGTTGTACTGGTTATTTTTTTTTAATTTAAAACTTCATTGAATTGTTTATGTTATAACAGTTGTCTCTAGAGTGGAAATGGAAAAGAAAAAAAATATTTGTTGAAGAAATAATATAATAGGGATAAAAACCACTGGTTCCAGTGGATATATGTTTAGTTTTCTTGAATTTGCTTCAGGTTGAAAAGTTACTTGAGGTTTTGCCGAACCGGTTAACTGCTGACATACTGGAGCAGCTTCGGATTAGCAAGCAAACCTTGGTATAGTTGTTGATTTTAATTTAAATGCTAAACCCGGTTTTACTGGCATTGACAAATGTCAGTATTAATATTATTCCTTTTCCTTTGTTAATGAAAGGTTGAATTGGGCTCACGGGCAGGGGCTCTCAGACAAATGCTGTTTGATCTATTGGAGGATCCCCATGAAATACGCCGTATATGTATTATGGGGAGAAACTGTACACTCAAGAAGGGAAACGATGATGTTGAATGCGCTGTTCCTTTAGAGAAGCAGATCGCTGAGGGTAAATTTTTGTTGCAATTACTGTAATCTACTTTGGGAATGTATAAATTACATAAACATTCAAAAAGTATTAAATTTATATTTGGTTTGATGTTATATACAGACGAGGAGGAAGAAATCGAGATGCTCTTGGAAAATTATCTTCAAAGGTTAGGCTCCTTCTCACCACAAAGAAAAAAAAGGAAAAATGAGATTTATTAGTGCTAAGATGAGCTTGATTTGAAACTTGTGTTATGACGTTCAGTGTGGAAGTTGACCTTAGTGCTTGTTTCATTTGCAGATGTGAATCTTGTCATGGACAGGCCGAAAGGCTTCTTGATTCTGCTAAAGAAATGGAAGATTCTATAGCTGTCAATCTTAGGTCTGAATTTTGTTGTTGTTTGTGGTTTGTTTATAGAGTTTCTTCCTGGATGTGAAATCTTTATTGATTGTTTTGTTTTGTTAGACAACCATTGTACTTCAAATGTTTATGCTTTTAGAAAATTAGGCCAACAATGTATTTCAAAATAGCATCCTACTTCACATGCAGCTCCATCGTGCAAGTGGAGAGGTAAACATACATGCAAACAGAGAAACACATAGGTGCAGCTCCATTCCTCACCTTACAACCCCACCCGCAGCTGCATTAGTATTAGTTAATGTGTCATATAGTCGTGAAACAGAAAATTAAAGATCTCCTTTCTGTGAATTATGTTCAATGATCCATATCAGGTGATTTTCATTTGTCTAATACCAATTTTAACTGATTTCATCTATCAGTTCTCGGAGGCTTGAGGTTAGCAGAGTGGAATTACTACTCCAGGTTGGAACGTTTTGTGTGGCGCTTGGTGCTTTGGTTGCAGGTGTGTCCTTATCTACAAATAAGTTTGGTTATTTTTTGTAAATTCTGTTCCAATGTGTATGGGAATCTATTAGTGTTCATAATCTTACCCTGTTGCACATCATCTCACTACCTAGAAACGTGCAATGTGTTTGATGTCCATGATAAGCCTTTTGATTTCCTTCTAATTGCAGGTATATTTGGCATGAATTTGAGGTCCTACCTTGAAGAACATGTGGTACATTAGTTTTTGAAGTTAACTTAATGTGACTCTCGTCCCATTTTCGCTGGGGTGATTGCAACTTGACCATTACTTATTGCTTAACTTGGTGCAGTTTGCATTTTGGCTTACAACAGCAGGGATAATTGTTGGAGCTGTTGTGGGATTTGTCCTCATGTATTCCTATCTCAGGACAAGGAAAATATTGTAACTAGTAGAAAGTGATTCAAGTAAAGGTAGAAGTTAGTCCTTAATTTTCTTTTTGGTAACTTGGTATGCAATGTTACCAATATGGTGTCCGGCGTGTAGGGTCAATGACTTACTAGTTTTCAGTTCAGGGATTTGATTTTGATTTCCTTTGTTACAAAATTAAGTCCATGATATTCAAATGCTTTTCTTTTATGAGATCTGGAAACTTAATAGCATCTTATCAAATTTACAGGACATTTCAGAGGCCAAGAACATTCAGCTGCCAATGCCTTGATATGATTACCCCGTCCTCTATGCAGCAGTACTATTTCCACATTATTTATGGGCTCCATGAACTTGTACTCAGTTTCTCCTACAAGATTGCAGCACCGCAGCTGTCGACACGTGCGAATCAATGAGCGCTGAATGTCGAATGCTGGATGGATCCGGAGCTGGTCTTATTGCGTACGCAACAAATGTTTGTGGGGGTTGTATTTTATTTTATTTTATTTTATTTTTTTCCAATCTGAATGCAAGGTTGTATTATTTAACTGCCTCTACATTTCAGGAGTAGAACTAATTTCATCCTTATAATAAAATTTTGCTCTTTGGTAGGGGTGGTACTAATTTTATTTGCTCTCTCTCTCTCTCTCTCTAATAGACTTATCCATCAACTAATCCTTTAAACGGATTGTAATCCCAGGTGCTCAGCCCATGCACTTTTCACGGGCGTGGCAAACAAATCTGGGTATGAACTCTATAATTTTAATTTGTACTTTTTGAAGTTGGATAAAATACAAATAAAAGTTAAATTCAGGGTATAGAGAAGTTGTTATGAGGGGAAAAAACATATAAAAGAAGGAAATAAAATTAGATCTAAGAAAAAGAACAAAAGAACTTTGAGCATGATTTAGTTTTCCCTTTTGGGTTGTTATTCCCTTTCAGATTGTTTCCCCCTTTTTGGGTTGTTGCTTTTACAATCATGTTGAGATTCATGTCTTGTACACGTCTATGATGTATTGTTCAAGTTTAATAATGAATAAATATGAGAGATATTGTGAGCGAAGGTGTGCTTCAGAGATGTATTTAGAAAGAGTGCTGCTAAACGAACCCTAAAATTAACTGAGTACACCCTATGATTTTAATACACTCTAATATTTTAATTAAAATGTAAAATTAACTAAGTACACCCTATAAAACTACCAAAAATACCCCTAGTACACCCTAATATTTGTAGCATTATTTTATAGTTGATTTTCAGCTTGATTTTTTTAATAGTGTTTATATATCTTTGACTTTTCATATGGATTTGTGCTTCTACTGAAACTGTTGACACTTTTTTTGCAATTCCAAGTTCTTGCAATCACCACCTCTTTCGTTAAAAACACAATAGGACAAACAATCTCTTGATTAGGATTGAATATGGTTAGTAGGGTGTACTTACTAAAATTATATTTGTTTCACAATTCCATATATCCTTTTGGTCATTTTATATTAGGGTAAATCAGTAATTCAATATATACTTTTATAGTATGGTGTACTCAGTTAATTTTATGATTCGTTCAGCAGCACTCATTCAGAAATTTGAGCATGCTTGATAAAGATTTTTCTCAAAAGCTAGAGAAGATGACTGGTAAGTAAGCACTAATCAAACTCACATCCCCGTATCACAAAATAAAATATCAAAATGAAATGTGGAAAGCCCATAAAGCTCTCTCCACACCAAAAAAAAAGAACAAAAACAAACTAAACTCTATGCTAAAGAACACAACAACAACAAAAATTGCACGAAACATGGAATAGAAACACCTGAACCAACCGGTCATGCCTGTTGTGAATCCTGTGATGAATTTAGTGCACGTTTGGATTCTATAACAGGTTTGGAAGATTCATTAATGGCCATATTACCCATTCCAACCTCAATTGCTTCCCTCTCATCCTTCTCCCTTTTCTCAGAAATACTCCCATTGGAGGTGTGAGGTTCCATACCAGCCACGGAAGGCTCAAGGAGTCGAGGGCCTGCACTGATCCATGGATGAGTAAGGCATAGCGCAGCTGTTGGCCTCTTTTCAGGAACAAAATCAAGTATGGGAACAAGGAACTCAGTCATGTCATTTGCATCTTGCTCGCTGAATGAGTACTTCTCCATTAGCACCTTATTTAGAGGCCAAAAACGCAATCGACGGATATGCTTCAAATCCCCATATCGGTTAAAGAAGTCCCGCGAATAGCAACCACCTAATGCAGTCTGCAAAGAATATATTTGTGAATACTATTATTTGACCAGATTTATTGTCAAACAGTGAAAATTCTCACATTCTTGATTCCTTAAAATGGCAGTGCAAAATTGAAAAGTATTGAGTTCTTACCTTGCGGGGAATTGTTCCAAGAAGTTCCATCATCAGTGCCAGGTGATCCTGCAAAATAAGATTTAAAAGCCAATATGGAAATTTAATTACAATATTTATAAGAATAAAATATATTAGATAGCTATTTTTTTCAAAATCATCATAAACTCGTTCAAAATTCCTAAAGCGCAGTCTACTCCCTTCACTCAAGGATCAATCAGGACAAAGGCCCTATCCAATTAATATTGATATAACTCATATCCGAGCAAATTCAGTCTGTTTGATGAATTTTATTAGTTAGATCGTGCTAATGATGTCACAAAAAGAAAGATACAATTTGCAACTACAATGGCCCTTTCACAAGTATTAAGAGCATCAGATCACATTTTCCCTTTTCTTTTTTTCTTTTTGGGGAGCGGGGCGGTTACAAATCCAACAATGATAACAGAATCATAGAACATAGAAAATGCCTCACCATAAGGTATAATTTTTAATATTTGAATGGGTTGTTTGGATTCCATAATGGAACATGTGAGAGCCTATCTAGGTGGCTATCTATAAATTGATAAAAGTTATATTTTGGTGAATTCTCTGTATCTGTCAAAATACAAGATCTGGATAATGAGGCAGTGCAGTGCTGCAGAAGGGTCATAGCTTTTAAGAATCTTAAAAAAAATATTGTAACAATTCCCAAGGGAGAAATCAAGAATATGCACATACCTCATCCCTATCATAATTGTCACCACTGTGTGGATCGAAAAGAACGTCCCCTGTGGCTAGCTCAAAGCAAACACAAGCAAAGGACCATAAATCTGCTGGAGTGGAGTATTTAGCTCCAAGTATAACTTCTGGGCATCTGTACTGCCTTGTTTGAATATCACTTGTAAACTGCTTATATGTCCAACATGCATTTCCAAAATCAACCAATTTGCATTTAAGGTCAACAGCTGCGAACAGCTTCTGCCTTGCAGCACGGCTGGCTTTTTCTTGTTCCGTATTTCCTTGCTGAGTTTCTTCTGTTTCTTCACCCTTTATTGATTCGTTTCCAACTGCAGAATCCTTCACTTGTTCTTCAAGAGAATTGCCATTTGATTTCACTTCATTAATGGAATCTTCTGAGCCAACTATCGTGGAATCTGCCTCATTGTCCTCCAAAGTTTCCATCCCTGCACAACCATGAGCTGCCTTCTTAGCCTTTTTCCGGATCTTCTTTTTCTGGTTCTTTGTGAGATCTCCGTTTAACTTCTTAATGTCTTTCGCAGCGCCAGAAACAGACGCAGTTTTATCCTTACCAGTTGGAAGGATGAGAGGAGCACCTGATTTCCTGGGATCTTTAGATGGATCGATCATCGACAAAAGCAAGACATTCTCTGGCTTCAAATCAGTGTGTATCATTGAAAGTTGACGATGCAAGTAATCCAAACCCACTAACATATGGAAACAAATTTCTTTAACCATGTGCACTGGAGCTCCTCGGTAATCATTATACTTAATAAGGGTCAAAAGGTTATCCCCAAGGTACTCAAAAACCATACAGACATGCTGCCCATTTGGGCCCGAATGCTTGAAGTGATCCAAAAGCTTCACAACACACTTCTTGTCACCAGGGTCTCCCTCGGCAATTTGTTTGAGAATCTTTATTTCGTCCATTGCAGCTTCAGTGTAATAACGAGCACTCTTTTGAATCTTCAAAGCTACATAACGCTACAAACAATGAATTTCTCATGTTGTCAAAGATTTGAACAATGAAACTGTAGGTAAATTCTCATTTAGTTTTCATACATGACAAGACAGAGAATCTCAATTTAAATGCTAGGTAAAACAATTCAGATAAAGAAACTAGTTCAAATTACTAAGAGCTATTACTGTAATGAATAAAAAAATTTCATTGCTTTATTCCGAAAACGAGAAATATAATACAAAGTTGAGGACTTGCGTCATACCCAAGATTTCTTTTTTCTTTTACTCTTCTCTTGAATTTTCATAGTGCACAGACATTTTCTTACTATTCTTTTCTTTTCGTTTCGTAATCAAACAAACTGTTTTGTAGATTTATTGCATTTATTCACAAATCTCTACCTCTCTTTTAATTTCCTAAACCCAACTCCTCCAAAGAACCGAACAAAAATGAAATATACGTTCCACAACCTTTCCTCTCAGTTCCTCTACTCTTTTATTTTCCCTCAGTTTCTCACTAACCAAACAACTAGCTTCACATCAAAACACAGATAACGTACCGAGTTCCGAGTGTCCCAAGCAAGCCAGACAGTGGAGAAGTGACCCCAGCCCAGCTTACTCTGCACCACATAGCAGCCATTCTTGAACGAGTCCCCAACAGAGACCGCATGGTACCCTCCTTTCTTGTAATCCTCAGTGCCCTCGTCCTCCGATGAGTAATCGCTGAGCTCGTCCCGATCCCGGGCGTCCGCCATTGAAATTCAGAATTGGGTTCGATTGGGTATTTGGGGTTAAATGTCAGTGAGAAACCCTAGTGAGGTTTGTTTGGGCAAGAAGCTGCAATTAGTGTTGAGAATGAAACTGTTGGGACAAAGACAAAAGGCCTAGGATCTTTTCTGTTGGAGGACTTGAGTGGGGTGCAAGAGCAAGACCCAGAAGTCTAAGATTGTACTTTCCCCTAGCTTAGGCCCTGTTTGGGATTTTTTTTTTTTTAATTTTTTTCCCCCTAAAAATCTGCTTAATTTAATTTAAGCAGTTTATGACATTTGGTAAAAATAAAATATCATGATTATTTTAAACGCAGTAGCCTTTTGATAGCAGCTTTTAAAAGTAGGTTTTAGTTTGCTTTTCAAAATTGCTTTCAAAATAAGTAGAGCTAAGTCTTTAATGAATTTGTTTAATTCCCAAAATATCATAATTCATTTTAAAAAAATGACACCATCTCCACTTCTACATCCAACTCCACTATATTCACCGCCTCAACCGCCACCGCCACATCCTCCGACACCGCCACCACAACCACCACCTCCTCCACCACCTCCACATCCACAACCCCCTCGACAACCAACACCACGCTGCCACCACCACCACCACGTCCACCGCCACAACCGTCATCCCCACCAACTCCACCTTCATCACCACCACCACCTCCACCTCCATCTCTTTCACCACCACTTTCACTCCACCACCACCACTATATAATTAGCACATAACACTTTCAACATCATGTCTATTTTAGTCATTATTCACAGTTACAACAATTTTATATTAAAATTTACCAAGTTTTGACACTTTTTTTTTGTAGTAACAACACTTTAAAAATATTGTTTACCAAACATGGAGCTGCTTTACTTTACAGCTAATTATTTCCAAAGCATAGCAGAATCAACTTTTTAAAAAAGTGACAGCAATCCCAAACTGAGTCTTAGCCCCCCATACAACCAAAAAAAAAAAACATTACAAAAGAAGAAGATACGTTTGAACCAAACTAAATCAAACCGAACACACCTCAACTATTTTTATTTTTTTTTTAAAGTGTCCATTTACCTATGAATTATATAGAAATATTTAAACCTCGTGCCATTTTCCTTTTATTCCTCACCAAAAATAAAGTTGTAACAATATAGCGTAAAGAGATTCTCAAAAGTCAATAACGTGACTTTATTTCACAGTATCTGAAGTGAAATTACTAGGAGTCTAAAATGGTGGAATAAATTGACCATTTTTGCATAATTCAAAGAAAAAATTGGATGGGAAAAAAAGTCAAGTAAATTAACATTATGGATACAAATAAAAGAAGAAAGCGGTAAATTACCCGAAATTTTTTCTTCCAAAAAAAAATATGATCATTGCAAGGGCCTTGTAATAAGTAGGTAGTGACCGCTATTGTGTTTCAATCCCCCCTTCCTCTTCACTTGCATCAACAAAATAATAATAATAATATCCCTTGATTAAGGAATTCCATCTTAGTTAGGGGAATGACATACCAATTACTCCATAGGTTCTCGATCATAGAAATTTGAAAACAACTATTAAGATTGTGTTCATATATAATGTACGGGGTTTCCCACAATTTAGTTCCCTCCCAAAATAAAATTCAATCTAACCAATTACCAACATTGTCCTTTGCTTCAAATGCTTAATAGTAGAAATATTTTCTGTCACACACACGTACTAAAACTTTTGCAGCCTTCTAGAAATGAGAAAGCTTTGCAATATTTCCTAGTACCATTCGTAAAATTAAGGACCGGAAATTTTGTGTAAGAGCATGCCATGTGCATTTGGAAAATAATTCTTCTGTATTTTCTAAAATAATATTAATAATACTCAAAGTGGAGACTTTTAGGGGGGAAAATCACAACAAAATGTTGTGATCTCGAAAACACACAACACATGAACAAAATATAGAAGGTTATTTAAGTCATGCTTTTATACCCTTGGGTAAGAAATCATTAGTTTGCATGATATATTACAACAAAATAATTTTTGTACTCGATGGAATTGATACATAAGAGTAAATTAGAACTTTTATATGTACTAGGTGAAATAACAATTTGGGTTTTTAGATACTTCTTCATTTGAATATTTTAAATTTTATAATGATTTTTTTTAATATTAAATTTTATAAGATATTGGAGTGAACTAAATATACGTTTTGGCAAACACGTCACTTCTTTAACAAGCTTTACCTTGATGCATACATGTCAATTTTGTAATATCATGAATTTTGTGATTAAATGGACAAAATGTATTGTAAAATCATTGGGCAAAGGGTGGATTTACAGTGGGCCAATATTGCTAAGACTGTGCAATCCAATCTCAAAAAAAGTATCGTTCCAAACTTTTTTTCTCTCCACCAACACAAGCCGCACCTTTTCTCTCAAACCCTCAGGTCTTGTTTAGTGGGCTGGACTGAATAAAAAATTTAAAACGAATATAGGTCCTGGCCATTATTTGGTGGGCTTAAAATGCATTATGGACTGGATGTAGTTATTGGACCCCAGTCCATAATAACACCAGCTCCAAAACCCATTCCTTGATTCTCAAGAACTTGCTCTGGCTTTTTTTTGCTGCTTTATATTCTCATCTCTCTTCTCCAATCTCTCTTTCTCTTCCACTCTCTGTTCCCCTTTGCCATATCTTTGCATCTTCCAGTTGATCTGGCAAAGCTTGAGATCTAATTTAAAGGAGGCCTTGTTCTTGAGATCTTATGAGGGAGTCTTGCATTTCTTGCTTGTTTGGGCTCTTGGGTGTTTGGTTGCGGAGATGGAGAGTGGAAAACCGATATGGGATCACAACCTTGGTGTGAATATTTTCAAGCTCTTGATGAGAATTAGAATAAATGAGTTGGAGAAAATTCCAGAGGACTTGTGCAAAGAAGGAAAAGATTTTCTAGGGAAAAGCTCTTTTGGTGGATCACCATCTCCAAGAGGCAATTTTGATTTCCCAGATTGGGTTTCAATGGCAGGTTAGGAAATTTCACCAAGATTTGGGGATTTTTTTGGAAAGAATGATTTGAATTATGGGTCTGATTGATCATCAAGACAAAGTTCTGTTCCGACGGGGGATCGGTTGCGGCAACTGGCCACGGAGGAGACACCCAATTGATCTTTCTTTGGAGTTTGAGTCACAGTCCTGTGATTCATATATATTTTTTTAGAATTGTATTCATTATTATTAATTTTATAAATTTGTTTGTATTTTTTTTAATTTTGCTATATTTGTTCCAGTCCTGCAATCTCAACTTGGTGTTTATTGCACCAAACAACTGCTTAAAATTCAGTCATATCCCAACTAGTCTAGTCTAATATATCCAATCCAATCCAGTCTAGCCTACCAAATGGGGCCTCAGAGCCTTTCAATGCCATCCAGGGGGAAGGTGGTCAGTACCTCCCCTGATACTGCTTTCATTTTCATATTCCGGTTCAACCCAACTCTCTTATCATCCCTCATTTTTATTTTCACTTTCCAAGATCCCTTTAAATTCCTCCCTCTGTATATGGCTCCTTCAAGATTTATCTCCCTCCTGGATCTATCGACCCTCATTGGATGGAGTTTTTATCAAAAATAGTCAAAATTTACCCCATACTTTCATAAATGTCAGTTTTTATAAAAACTTTCAAAAATAGCAGAAAACTCTCCTAAAATTACTCAAACACCCTCATAAGTAAAACCCACAAAAACCTTTTAAAAAAAAATGCAATCTTTGTTTTCAATTTGATTTTAAACATCTATAAAACACAAAGGTTTGATCCCATGTTATATCATTGGAGGACTTGAACCATGAATATGACTTGATTCCTAGCTAGTCCGAGTACTGCATCCACCCAACATTGATAGAGTTATTGATTCATCTCCATTATCTAATTACTTAATTATCTCTAATAAGCCATGTATTTGTATTATATATTTAACAAGGCATTTATAGAGTTATGGATTCATCTCCGCAATGTTAAAGTTCATATCAGAATCTAATTAGCAACTTTGAAGTCCATATATGGCTAACAAAGGGTTGTGCGTGGCCTCCAATGGTGATAGCATCAACATGGCTGACGACAATAAATAATACCAAAGCTTCGAGCCCAATGACAGAGACAATAGATACTAACATAGGGGAGTTTTTATGTTTAAAATCAAATGAAAACATAGATTACAGGTTTCATGTTTTGCTTTTTTAGGTTTTTGTGGGTTTTAGTTTTGAGGCCATTTGAGTATTTTTAAGTGAGTTTTTGGCTATTTTAGAAAGTTTTTACAAAAACTGACATTTATGAAAGTATGAGATAAATTTTGGCTATTTTTGATAAAAACTCCATTGGATGCAGGGACTAATCCCAGACATGATTTTTCGTGTCCCTTTCTAAAGATGTGTAGAGGTCTTGCTCGGGCGCTTGCACTACCTCATTACATTCTTAGGTTGTTACCACGTCCTTCCATGATTAGGCGGTTTCTTTGGCTTTGAGAAGTTTTTCATGGGTTTGTTCTTGGATTGGCTGATGTTTCCTTCTTGGTATTTTGGCAATTTCATTTTTGAAGGAGTTAATAAGTCTTTGATTGCTGGTTTATGTATTGCGAGGGCTTATCAGATTTATGGTTTTTGTATTTGTTTTGTGTGTTTACAGTTCTTTCCCTCATCATTAGTCATGGTGGCTACGTCCCGATCTTTGTTGAGGTAGCAACAACATTGCTTGGCGTTTGGTGGTGTTTATGCCTTTGGTTGGCTCTCGCTTTATGCCAGTTTTGGGCTCTGACTTTATGCCAGTTGTTGGCTTTATGCCAATTTGAGTTTTATTTTTAGTAGGCTTTTACTGTTGCATTTGTTTAGACTCTTTTTTTTTTAGTTTCACTATGAGGTAATTGGTATTGGCTTTTCATTAATGAAACTTGATTCCCACCAAAAAAAAATCTCCAAGTCAACATTGTCATTTAGAGAATTTTTTTTTATGATAGCAATTAGGTGGGAAAGGAAATAAAGGAGTTTGCGTTCATGTAATTTTTTTATAATTGATTTCACTTTGGATGCAATGTTTAGATTACAAGGAGACTTGCATATTATTAAGATCCCAAAGGGATCTAACTTGTAATGTTTTTTTTCAGTCTTGAAAAAAGAAAGAAATAAAGGGGTTTTGTGAAACCTCATGGGATTCTATAAATAAATAAATAAAAAATCCATTGTGTGTTAGTGTAATCTCCGAAACTTCAATGGGTTTTATGAAAATACCAAAAACCTAGTGTAAATAAATTTTTTGTTTCCTCAATTCAAATGAAGATATCACATTAATTGTGTTGAGAGGGACAAATGACTTTTAAATTGTTGTGCTTTTAGTGATTAGCAGCCCAAACCGAAAACACAAAACGAAAACAGTAAAGTTGTAGAAGATCATGAGCTCGGCCCCACCCCATGTTTTTAGTCAATTACGAAGTATCTGGGATTCAACTTATATAAATTGGCTATTAATCAACGGCTATAATTAGTTCCCCAAATTATAAGGTCTGTTTCTCAATCGTAGAGGTAACAAGAGTGGCACGTAATTATTGGAAATTCCCTCAAATTATTTCCACAAATGACTACTGATATTTTGCTCTCATACCCAAATGGACAAAGGGTTTGAACACATAGCAAAAATTATTTTCCCCTTCTTTCGATTCATATATACATAAAAAAAAATCTACTAGAGAGAATGAGAATTTCCATGGAATCAAGTTCCATTAGTACTATGATGTTTATGCTTCTACTAGTTGTACTTGTAGTGCAAGCCAGAAATCTACCAAGCACAACTCCTCCATCAGCCCCTTCCAATATTCCATTTGATCATTTGACTCTTCCCATCAAGATTGGATGGGATCTAACTCCAAATTACACTCTCTCTCCTCCAAATACAATTGATGAACCATCATCACCTGAAGCACCGCCGCCAAGCGATACGATGGGTGGTTGTTGAGATTTGGATTGTCAAGGGAGCTAGAGAGCCAAAGACTGAGGGAGAGAAAAGGGTCTGGGCAAGAAGGAATCAAATATGGTTATGACCACACTCTCTACACTGCCGTTGCAGCAGAGCATACTATATTCATATAAAAAAAAAAGAGTTCTTACATCAGCAAATACAATCTAACCGTTAGAAGACTAAACCAATGTGAATATGACACATGGCTTTACAAAGCTTTACAACCACTGAAATAAGAGAGACGATCCTAAGCCTTACACTTGGCATATGAGCTCAAGGTGCTCAGCTCACAGATGACTTAAATGGACTGAATATAAACTGACTAAATACTTACTAACTAATCAGAAATTAGCTAGACAGTTTACATTTTAACACTCCCTTCTAAAGTGCTAGCTGATTTCACTCCAAGCATATTCCTCAAGTAGCAGAACCTGTCTTTGGGAAGTGCTTTGGTGAAGATGTCAGCAATTTGCTCTTCTCCTTTGCAGTAGAGCAGTTCAATCACTCCTTCTTGGATTGCTTCTCTAATAAAATGAAACTTCCTTTTAATGTGCTTGCTCCTTTGATGAAACACAGGATTTTTAGCCATTGCTATTGCTGAAGTGTTGTCACAGAACACAGTTGTTGCAGCAGTCTGTTCTTCCCCAAAGTCTTCAAGAACAAACCTGAGCCAAATGGCTTGTGATGTAGCTTCTGCTGCACTCACATACTCTGCTTCTGCTGTTGAAAGGGCCACACTGTGTTGTTTGACAGATGCCCACGAAAATGCACCACTTCCAAATGAAAATGCATATCCGGAAGTACTCTTCATATCTTCCTCTGATCCACTCCAGTCACTATCACAATATCCTATTAGAAGAGCAGACTTTCCAGTCACATACTCAATTCCATAATCAATTGTGCCTTGTATGTACCTTAGAACTCTTTTGGCTGCCCCATAGTGCATCTTAGAGGGAGTGTGCATGAATATTGCAAGTAGACTAGCTGAAAACATGATATCAGGTCTGGTAGCAGTTAGATATAGCAAGCTTCCTACAATTTTTCTGTACAAGCTTTCATCTGCTGCTTCACTTCCATCTTCTCTTTGCAATTTATCAGTGGCAACTAATGGAGTGCTCACTGATTTGCAATCCTTGAGTCCAAACTTATCTAGGAGAGTGAGTGCATACTTCTTTTGATGGATGAAAATGCTCCCTTCAGTTTGTGTTACTCCCATACCAAGAAAATGATGGAGTAAACCCAAGTCAGACATTTCATACTTGCACATCATCTCAGCCTTGAATTCTTTCACCATTTCATCACTGCTTCCAGTATATACTATGTCATCCACATAGATTGATATAATTAATGTTCCCACACCTTCCTTGGTTCTCACATAGAGGGTTGCTTCACTTGGACTTCTGTGAAAACCACACTGATATAAGTAAGTGTCGATCTCACTGTACCAGGCCCTTGGAGCCTGCTTTAGTCCATAGAGAGCTTTCCTTAGTCTGTACACCTTATCCTCAGCTCCTTTAATCACAAAGCCTTCAGGTTGATCCACATAGACTTCCTCTTCAAGAACACCATTTAAGAAAGCTGATTTGACATCCAATTGCCATAATTTCCAGCCTTTCTGTGCAGCTAGTGCAATGAGAGTTCTAATAGTGTCTAACCTTGCTACTGGAGCAAAGGTTTCATTGAAATCAATCCCTGGTTTTTGTGTGTAACCCTTGGCTACAAGTCTTGCCTTGTGTTTTTGAATGGAGCCATCAAGATTTAGTTTAGTTTTATATATCCACTTTACTCCCACAATTGGTTTGCTGCCTGGTCTATCAACCAATTTCCAAGTGGAGTTCTTCTCTATCATTGATATCTCTTCAGTCATAGCTTTGTTCCAAGCTTCATCTTTGGCTGCTTCATGGTAACTCTCTAGTTCAATAATGCTCAGATTACATTGAGCATAGACCTCACTTAAGTTCTTCCATTTTTGTGGAGTATGATCAAAAGTTTCAGAGATTGAAACTGATGAATCATGAGTAGCTGATTCCAGAGTGGTTTGCAGATCATTAGCCACTTGTGGTCTCTGAGGAGATTGACTCGACTGAAGTGATTCATCTGGATATGAATCAATATCTGATATTCTTGAACTTTCTTCTTCATGCCATGGAATAGTCACTTGTACTTCTTCATTCAATTCCCAATTCCGCATTGCTTTCTCATCAAAGATAATGCTCCTTGAGAGTTCAATCTTTTTAGTTTCTAGATTAAAAACTCTATACCCTTTCTCACAAATCCCATATCCTAGAAATACTCCCTTCATTCCAGTTTCTTCTAGCTTGTGTCTTTTCTGAGAAGGAATATGGATGTAGCACAGAGAACCAAATATTCTCAAGTGCTTGACACCTGGTTTTCTCCCACTGAACTTCTCAAATGGAGTTGTATTATCCAGAGCACTCGTTGGACTTCTGTTTTGCAGGTATACTGCTGTATTGACAGCTTCTGCCCAAAATTTCAAAGGGATTTTCTTCTCATGCATCATTGTTCTTGCCATTTCCATCACAGTACGATTCTTTCTCTCTGCAACTCCATTCTGTTGTGGAGAGTAGGCAATAGTTAGTTGCCTTTCTAATCCCATTTCTTCACAAAACTTTGAAAATTCCAAAGATGTATATTCTCCACCTCTATCACTTCTTAGCTTCTTAATTTGATAACCACTTTGCAACTCAACCATGTTTTTGAACCTTTTGAATATGTTGAATGCTTGAGACTTTTGCTGCAAGAAAAACACCCAACACATTCTAGTGTGATCATCAATGAAGGTGAGAAAGTATCTATTTCCTCCAAGAGTGATAGACTGCATTGGACCACAGATATCAGAGTGGATCAGTTCTAGTGGTTGAGAGGCTCTCCAAGCTGTTTCCTTATCAAATGAACTTCTGTGGCTCTTGCCTATAGCACAACCCGAGCAAGTCTTCTCAGATTCTTGTAACTTAGGTAGACCCTGAACCATGTCTTTCTCTTGTAAGAGTCTCAAACTACAGTAGTTTAGATGCCCAAATCTTCTGTGCCACAAGCAAGATGGATCTCCAATTGTTGCTCTATTTGCCACAGGAGGATTGACATATTTAAGATCTAAGGGAAAACATCTGTTCCCTTTCATTTGAACCCTTGCAATTAGCTCTTGCAGTTGCTTATCTTCATAAATGTCAACCTCATTATCACCAAACACCAACCAATGCCCATGCTCATCATTTGTCCTACACTCAACAGATTCTCATCCAGTCCAGGTACAATCATGACTTCTCTAATGAATCTAGTAACCCCTTGCACATCTATAGCCAAAGTACCTTTGCCTATTGATTGTACTAAATCACCAGTGCCCATCTTAACTTTACAGTTCACATTTCTATCTATATCAATAAGTAAGGACTCATGAGCAGTCATATGATTACTACAAGCACTGCCCACATACCACACATTCATATTTTTTTCAATAGAAGCTGAATGACAAGCATAGAACATAGTAGCAGGCTCTGTTACCTTGCTAGCCAAGTCTGCAAGTTTCTCAGTCTTATTTGATTGTTCACAGTCTTTAATGAGATGCCCAAAACGGTTGCACCCATAGCACTTTGGCTTTCCTTTAAACCAGCATTCTCCATAGTGAAGCTTATCACAGTGCTTGCATTTCCCTTTTGCTTGATCAGATTTTTCCCCTGGTTCATGCTTTCCACCTTGGTTGCCACTATTTTGAGGTTTTGAATCCCATTTCTTACCCTTCGATTTCCAGCTCTTCTTTGATTTATTATTACCAAAACCAGAATTGGATTGTGATCCCTTTTGATTTATGCTCATGCTGCTGAAGGCTTTCTCAGTGGTGTTCTCAGCATGCCTATCAAGGCTTGAGCAAAACCCCTCAATGCAGCAATCACCTCTTGCACTTCAATCATTTCAATATCCTTAGTTTGTTCAATTACATAGCAGACAGGATCGAACTCCTTAGTCAGGCTTATAAGTAGTTTTTGAACTAACCTTCCTTTGGATAGGTCTTCCCCATATCCCTTCATCTGATTCACAAGCTCAAGTAGGCGAGTGAGATATCCAGACAAGGTCTCATCATCCCTCATCCTTGTATACTCAAAATCACGACGCAAACCCTGCAGTTTGATGGATCTGACCTGCTTATCACCATGAAATTCCTGATGTAGAATATCCCATGCACCCTTTGAGGTTTCTTCATTCGAAAGCCTTGGGAAAATGTCTTCTGAGACAGCCCCTTGGATAATCCCAAGTGCCTTAGCATCCTTCATTAACAGAGCTTCCTTCTCAGAATCCGATGACCCAGCATCATCCACCTTCTTCCCCTTTGAATCTGGAATTTGAAACCCATTTTCAACTAAATCCCAGATTCCATGAGATTTGAAAATCGTTCTCATTCGAATCTTCCAAAACTCATAGTTGTCCCCATTGAATATTGGAGCTCTGAGATCACTCCCACCTGACCCAGCCATCTGAGACAGAATCAATGAACTGAGTCGGAAATTTCTCGTCGGATTTCCAAGCTCAGCCCACACACAGCTTCAACGCCCACTACACAGATCCAACCTGGCTCTGATACCATGTTGAGATTTGGATTGTCAAGGGAGCTAGAGAGCCAAAGACTGAGGGAGAGAAAAGGGTCTGGGCAAGAAGGAATCAAATATGGTTATGACCACACTCTCTACACTGCCGTTGCAGCAGAGCAGACTATATTCATATCCAAAAAAAAGAGTTCTTACATCAGCAAATACAATCTAACCGTTAGAAGACTAAACCAATGTGAATATGACACATGGCTTTACAAAGCTTTACAACCACTGAAATAAGAGAGACGATCCTAAGCCTTACACTTGGCATATGAGCTCAAGGTGCTCAGCTCACAGATGACTTAAATGGACTGAATATAAACTGACTAAATACTTACTAACTAATCAGAAATTAGCTAGACAGTTTACATTTTAACAGTTGTTAATAAAATTACTCTATGTCCTGCATGGTGTGATTTTGATTGCCACCGCGTAAGTGGGGCTAACTATCACCCTAGCCGCGGTATTGGCGGGGGTCATGGCCGGGGGCATGAAGGGCATGAAGGTAAATACCGTGGTGGTCGTAGCCGTCTCCGTCCCAGTTATACGGTATGTTACACTCAATGTGTGCAGCAAAGTTGCAACATGGTGGGAGGAATACCAACCAACCTCTATGATTGCACTCTCGGATGTACTGAAGCAGCTGATTCCATTACTGCCACAAACAACTTCCCCAAAAATCAAGTCCTCAACTACGTTGGATGCTACAACAAATGCCTTCACAACAATTCTAATTAGTCTCTAATTTGCTGCCTTCGGTGCATCCATCGACATTAGTATCAAATTGCTATGTACGATAATATATTCTCATCTCTAAATTGCATGTGTATTTGCTCTGATATCAATAATATTTGCCTTGCTGCTACTTGACTCCCACGACTCCCTTTGAAGAAGCTTCTGTTTTGGGGTAGTTTTTCCATGTTGCTTTCTTGCCTTTTTTTCTTTCTATAATTCAGATATACGTGTGTGTTTCTAATTAATTTTTTTCCAATAATACCCATTTTATATCCCTAGCAACATGTGTGTGTGTGTGTTTTTTTTTTCCTTGAAACAACATGTGTGTTTGTGTAATCATCTTAAACCTAATAGGAAATTATCAAAAACCCCTTACTTAGTGGCTTGTTATTAGTTAAATACCTCATCTTATACCATTTTTCATGCAACCCTATGTTGTAATTCATTTGTTCTAGCCCCTAGTCAACTCCTTAATTATAGGGTTTGACACATGAAAATTCAGTTTGACCCCTGATAAGATAAATAATAATATTTTTGTCCCAAGATGTATACAGAGACATTGCAGACCAAGTCTGCACATGTTTCCCTGTTAATTAATATCCTTATAACATTTTACAGATATCCACAAAATTAAAATCAAAAGACAGAAGTGTACATTATCAGACAATTCCAATTAAAAAGGGTATATAATTGTGCTAGACAAAAATAAGAGTGTATATTATTAAACAATTATAATAATAATAAAGTATGTTGGTTAGTTACAAGCTAGGACTCAAACCGATAATTTAGGAATCAATTACTCTAAATTACTATACTAATGAGTTCTTTAAAAAAATTAAAAATTAAAAATTCAACGTTGAGATAACAACATACTATAGAGCATAAAAAAATCCATAATCTATAAGTATTAATATTTTTTAATGATTTTACAATAAAAAATATTTAAAATATTAATAATAATGAAAGTGGAAAGTGTCAAAAAAATCACAGTAAAATATTATAGTCTCAAAAACACAAAATATACGAACACAGGATGAAGATTATATAAGTCATGCTTTTATACCCTGGATAACACATGATTATTTGCATGATATGTTACAATTAAATATTTTATAGCCTTGGTGGAATTGATATATTAGAATAAAATAAATTATCAATGGTCCTTTGTATTAGGTAGAAAGAACACTTTTCTCTGCTCTGAATGTTTTGATTTTCGTAAGATAATGGAGGTAATTAAAAATGTTTGGAAAACATAGAATGGCAAACAGTCAGTACTAGAATATGTGGCTTTGGGCACCATTTTTATTTGTGCTCTTAACTGCAAGAGACACAAATAATTCTGCTCTATGTCCAGAAGTCACAGTGCAGCGACCCTTAAGCTGACGGTGTTTTCTACGGGGGTTTCTATTATTATAGGGCACGAATTACAAATTCATGTCAGACAATATAAAGCACAAGAAAAGTATTTGTGGTTGAATATATTCTGTAGAATATGTATAAAGACAGACACAATTTTAGAATCGTGCTAAATGCTATATATTTTATTATATAAAAAAAAAAAATTACACAACCCAGTTGCTACTTGCTTTAGGCTGGATTCCGCCCCTCCTTTTTGTTTTCACTGAAGCAAGTTACACCAAAAATTGCAAACATGAAAAGTTTTACGAATAAACAATCACATTGAATTTGAAATTTCAGCGAATTAGTAGATCTAGATGCTCCGAATAACATACAAATGCAATGATAGAATATTAACAAGGAAAATCACTAAATACATAAAACTTAAGAAACCAAATCAAATAAGAATAACATTAATTGAAATTCCGTAAGAGTATCACCCATCCATTCCTAAATGAAATTCAAAATTGAAAAACAACATAGGGCATCAAACACGGGTCGCTGCCCTGTAGAACATCTCAGGATTGCTTGGCCTCTAATGCCTCGGTTTTGTAATACTTGGAGCATTAGAATCGTGACCACCGTCGCGGCAACCTCATCTCCCAATCGCCGAGAACCCATACCCACCAAAGCTTGACATCAAGGGTCTAATTTGCATTTTCCACTTCAAGGATATGGAGATAGAGGGAGAGAGCTATCCAAAAAAAAAAAAGGATGAAAAGAGATGGAGTCGGCAGATTTGAGTAGTAGAGTGGATCTGATTTGGAGGCAGCAGCGAGACAGAGAGAGGGGTAGATGCCACAGAAGAACGACTAAGAGGTTCTTTGGGGAAGGGGATAGAGAACTGATGAGAAGTTCTTAACAAGTTCTTCACAATTTTTTATATAAATACTACGAATAGGAGCGCTCAAGCACTAACTAGATGAATAGGTTAATAATACCATTTCATATTGATTAAGGGTCATGCTAGAAAAACCAACTTTAGATACCAACTTTTGCACCATCTCTCTAATAGAGGTGGAGCCCACCAATACAATGAGTTCCACGCTTCATTAGAAAGATGGTAAACAAGTTGGTATCTAAAGTTGGTCTCCCTAGCATTTTTCATTGATTAATAAGTTATTCATTTATTACAATCATAATTGTCTTGAATTTCATATATTAAAATGATTGAATATATACTAATCTCATCATCTACACTATTAAAAACTCAAAATTAATAATTTATACTTCAACATAGAGAAGAAATACAAAAAATCTTCATAAATCCCAATATTAAGTTGCCCTACTTAGACATGTAAATAGGGAAATTCTCAAAACTTAAGTTAATCAAAAGAAGAAGAGAGAGAAAAAAAAGAAGAAGAGTTTTTACTCCAAAAAGCAAACATATAGCAACATATATAAGTAAAAATATGAGAAAATAACAAAAATGAGAAGGGGCCTGGGCCCATACTGATCCTTAGGTTGCTCTAAGTGCAGTCCCTTAACTTTCCGATATAGGACATTTCTTTAAAAACTCACAATCTACCACTACCACCAATATTTAATATATAAATGGTGTTTTAGAATATGAGGGATGCCATAAAGCCTGTGGTTTGTATTTGTACAAATTTCTCATTAGAGAATATTTGCTTGTATATTCTTCACCCTTCGAGCTTCCTTCTCTCTCTTCCTCGATTCTTGCGAAACAAATAAGAGTAAAAGACCACACCCGTGGAGTGTTGGCCAAAGACCCTTCAATGCCTAAGTTAGTTTTATTGGATCTTTGAGAAAAGATGCGGCAATAGCTAAATTAGACAGAGTTTTCTCTCATGGGGAGAGCCTAGTGGCCGAAGCAGTGTGTGGGGGCACTTAACTGTGTAAAGAGAGTGGGAGAGAGAGAGAGAGAGAGAGAGAGAGAGAGAGAGAGAGAGAGGGTTTGCATAGGGTTTTTTAGTGTGAGTTTAGAATTACCATGAATGTCTTGTGTGACTATGTATTTATAGCTTCTTTGTTTGCTAGAGTTTTGTGAGAATAATCCTTATTTGGTTAGGATTATTCTTCCCCAAAAGATTATATGAATTACTCTAAGAGATTTGGTGGATTGGTTCCTTGATTTAGGGATATGCTTATCTTAAATCAAAGATAATTTTTCTAATTAAATAGGAATTAATTAGGGTATTTAGTTTGACCTAAGGAATATTCCTTTTTCACGTCTCGTTTTCTTATTAGCCGGTGAAATATATGTCCCCACAAATGCCCCCCGCTTCTGCATGGCATTTGCGTGGCATGGAGGAGATGAGAAATATCTTCCTGGCTCTCCAACTGCATCTGGGTTTTCTTCTTTGAGTTGGGCTCCTAATTAGAGTAGACTTTTTTTTAATTAAAAAAAAAAATAGTTAGGCTCCCAATGGGAATAGGCTTGTGATTCCTCCTTGACCTAGGATGTCCAACCTTTATAAATATAAGGCTTCTCTTCACTTCTCTTCAAATTGCACACTTGTCATCCTCTACTTTTTAGCTTGCGAGAGAGATATTGAAGGAGTGTACTGCTTGTCGAAGAGAGGAGTCGTCGTGCACACCAAGGTAGGTCAAATTTATTTATTTAATTTCCTTTTTCTTCATGGCAAAGACCAGCTGGGTAGGCCCGGCTAGTTGTCGTCGTGGCACAATGTTGTTGGTTGTGAAGGTGGCGTCGCGGTGGCTGTTGAGGTGGCTGTCGCGATCCTTCATTTTCCTTTTTTTTTCTTTACTTGCCGTGAGGAACAGCTACGTTGGCCTGGCTAGTTATCGTCGCGAGGCGATGGCTGGAGCGGAGGCGAGACCGGGTGGTGGCAGTGCGGCGGTGGCTGTCAGCACATTTTCTGTCAAGCATGTAGCGAGCCTGGTTGCTGGATTGCGGCTTTTGCTGTTGTTCGGTAGTTGGGCAAGCGAGTTTTGCCTTGAACATCAATAGCAGTTGTCGCGGTGGTTGTCGGCTAGGATTGACGGTGACCTCAGCACTAGACAGGTTGCGGCTCGACTCGGGCTGAGGTGCTGCGTTAGCTACTCGGGCCCCATGGCCTTCTTGATATTATATATATTGCAACTTAGGGTTTTGACATGTTATTTGACTTGCAATTTTTTTTTCCTTTTTGCAGTTATTCATTGATCATGTCTTCCGATGATGGTAGCCGATCACCAAGTTCGCCAGTGCCTTTGTACTTGTGAGGTGGTTCCAAAATGCACAAGAATATATTCGTGGCTAATCTGCATCGCGTTATGTCTGAATCTCACTTCCAGAAGTAGCGTGCCACCTATACTGGCCACTACGGTTTGAATCGGCACGGAATTGATGCCACCCCTACTTGAAATTATCCAAAAAAAAAGAGTATGTTTTCATTATTAGCAAGTTCTTTAAAATACAAAATACATTAATTAGTTAGGTGTAAATACAAAATACATTGCTTTCGTTCATTATTAATACATTGGTGTCTTATGATTAATAACGACTACAATATTGGTAGGTTCAATATATTGAACAATTCGACACCCGTTTGATATGATTTTTATTTTCTTATTTCATGGTTATTTTTGTTATTAAGTAGAGGGTTTGGAACAATTTATTTAAATTGAAAGGGAAGTCCTTAATAATTTATGATAGAAGCTTGAGCAATGCAAAGTGGTTGAACACTCTTTCTACGCCCTCCTTCTCTCTTACAAGTTACAACCACATGTTTCCATGATTAAAAAAAAATTAAAATTAAAATTAAATAAGTAAAGATGAAAGCAAAACATGACTGGATTAGGCAACCTGTTTTAGTTGTAAAATGTGTACTAATTTGATAACGGACCGTTCACGTATAATGTTACACTATAGTCCCAATCGTTATGGCCGTATAATGTGATGCTCATCCCAGAGTGGGCAGGAACATGTTGCTCTCTTGTTCTTCCATTCAGCTCCGCAAGTATAGCAAAACTGATGTCCACATCTACATAAAGACATTGCAAACATGAGACAAACACCAAGGATTCGTACAAGAGAACAACTTACCAACACTGGAGATGCCACTGTGTGCATTGCCATGCGGATACCACCATAGTGGCATCCCATTGCATGAAAGTTTTTTTATTGGGACGGAATAATGAAAATGTAGCAGCATCTAGTAAAGGTAAAAAAATAAGAAGAGAAAAGAACAAGGGTGAAACCTTTTCTTAACTTTCCTGGTAAGAGAAAAAAAATAAATAAAGTGAAACCAAAGCAACTTTGCTAGCAAGTTTGATGTGGTGGCCACTGCCTTTTACAGCTAGTAAAGGGAATGCATATTGAAGTATCCAACCCCAAATTTTAAAACTTTCATATATGTGGCTTTATCAAATAATCGAGTCCTAGCATCCATGTAGTGTGTGAATTTAGTATATTATCGCCTCTCTCAATAGGAAAGGTCTTTAAAAAAAGAAAAACACTCCCCTCATTTGAGTAACAGGGAAATTTTAGTACCTTGCTTTTAATGTGTTTTCTAGTTGGTTTTGGTTTTGGTTTTCAGTTCCAACTAGGATTTGAGGGATTCCTTTACCTACAAACTTGGGAATTTAAATAGGCATTTAACAGCGTTACAGGTTGAGATGCACCAACTGAGATAAAATTTTAACAAATTGTGAATTTGGATATATTGGGTGTATTGGAGATTCTATTGATAGGGGTTGAGATGAGTGACTGAAAAAAAAAAAATTATTTGACTTTTTATTGTACGTTCTTCCCTATATGACATAGCTAATTTTAGAAATTATTTTAAAAAAAAGGGGACTAAAGCAGGACATAAGAAACCAAAAGATTAATCAAATTGGAGTGGAGGAGAGTAAAGCACCTGCAAATGATGTGGTAGCAACCACTATCAAGTTCAACCATATGTTTGCATTTAGAACACTGGCGCCATAGTTTCTTCATTGCAAGGGACTTTACCGATTGGTCATCCGAGCGGGAATAGGTTTCTGAGCTTTGGTAATCATAGCAGCTCATATCATAGTGCCAAGGCACCCTGCAATTGATACAAAAATACTGATGGCATTTCATGCACTTCCCGCCTCCCTCACTAGCAAAAGAAGTCTTGGTATGTTCCAAGACTTCCTGTTTGGACATCAACGCAGAACACCTTGGAAATGTGCAGTACACTTTCTCGGTAACAGGAATAGAAGATTCCTTGATTCGTTCGATCATAATGTCAGCAAGTTCAGGTGACAAGAATTTTTTACAGGTTTCGGTATTCACTTCACACTTACAGTCTTTATGAGGGCATTGTGCCACAATCCCGCTTTGCAATTGCACTTCCACATGATGTTTCATACAAGACAAGCAATATTTGTGATGACAAGTACCAACTGAAAACATTCGAGCAATAGGATTGTCTTCAAAGCAAATCAAACAAGTCTCCTTCACACTCATGGCTTTGCAAGTTGCTGCAGGGGAGGTGCTCTGCGAAGCTATAGTTTCAAATTGCAAGTTTCGAAGCAAACTTAATGCCACCACTAAACACAAGCTGCAATATGCAAAGGTTCTTTCCAAACGAGTCACTTGATTGACGAATGCCGCAATCTTGCTGCTTCCAGGAAGTGTGCTCATGACCTGTGACAGTAAAATGTCAATCACCTCTATCAATTATTGCATTAAACTCGTGAGCATGGTTTTTAATGAATGTGAAGTGCAATAATGAAAATAAGAATTAAATGAATAATGCAACTTGGCTTGCTGAAACTCATTTGAATCCTCTTTTGGATCCAATCATCAAGAAAAAAGGAATGTATTAGCTGGACAAAATGGTGTTAATACATGAAACCTTGCTCAAAGTAGTGATATAAGAAATCTAACATACTAAACCTAATAATTTTCTTTGTCTCAGAAACAAATTTACTGAAACAATTTATAAAACAATAATTAACTTATTGGTGGCTACGAACAAGTTTAATCCCAGAAACAAATTTACAGAAAAAATAATTTCCTTTGTCCCAGAAACAAATTTACAGAAGAAAAAAAATGAACTTAATAATCAGATTGATAAAAGAAAATGAAGATTAGTACTTTAAAAACTCACATATTGGTAAATCAGATAATCATCACAAAAAATATGACCCTTTTCAACTTCAAAGTGAGAGCCGTCATTGAGAGCCAAAAGCTCAGCTGTTTTCCTGCTCCGCACAGCAAAATGATTCAAACTTTTGAGATTCTTCCTACTTTCGAATATCAAGTTGTCCCTGCGATCACAGATGGCAACTCCAGCTCCAACCACCACCACCTTCCTACCCCCAAAATATCAAAGGTTCCCTCCCTCAGCAAACCCTTGCAGTACAATTTGAAACAGTCGCTCGTCACCAAAGCCTTTGATGATGATGAAGGTGGAGGTGACGACGCTTCGAAGGGTTGAGAGGGAGAGAGAGGTGTGCTAACTATAACAGAGGAAGCAGAGAGAATTGAAGAGAGAGAGAGTGAAAGAATCGAAGCTTCTGTGTATTTCTACAAAACAGGGTCGGCTTGGATTTTATATTTAAGGGGTCGAAAACGTTAAATAAAAAAAAGTTTAGTGGTATATTTTTTTCGGCTGAGTGAGTAAATTATTGCCTACAAAAATACTAAATTGAGTCGAATGGTTTTCTTTCATAAACGTAGTATAATTTTATTATTATATTTATACTGAAATACAATACTGATTTGTGGTGAGGGGCCATAGGTTTAAGTATGGCAAATTTTCTTTGCGTTTGTTACCACATTAAAATATATACATTCAAAAGGGTTAAAATTAAGGGTGGCCCTGGCCTTTATACAGCTCCGCATACAATCCTTGGCTTATATACCTAGTCTTTAGCTTACTGATTAAGCAAAGTCGTTAACAGACTTCTGACTACGTCACGTGATAGCACGTGGCTTTTACAACCAGCTTAACTAATTACTAACTAATCACAGCTTAACACTAATAATTAGGTAAACAAGGTGACATGACTTCGTTTACATTTGGAAATTGGAGAAGGAAGGGTTTTAGTCGTTCGTCCCTTGGAGTTCTGCTCTACGTCAATCAATTTCAATTCTCACAAGGGTCTTGAAAAAAAAAAAGGTTAATTTAAGTTCTAAGTATTCATATTTTTTTCGAAATTGTTTTAATGTAGTTCTATATGTTGAAGAATATTGAAGTCTCATAACGAAAACTTAGCCAAATCAATTACACCATATAATGAATGGTTCCACTATTAATAGTATCGAGATTTTTTGTGATAAAATTCTACACCCATTGGGCTTTATAAGTGGTTAAGTTGGGACAATATCGGTATTGCTAGTAGTGGGATGATAGCCCGTCCCTCTGAAATCTTAACATAGTATTAGAGCATGTTGGTTGATTGGGCCAGATTGAACCCAAACCCCGAACAAGCAAACCCCGAAATTGAAGCCCTGAATTAAATTTGAATCAAACAAACGAGTGTTGAAGAATATTAAAATTCCATTTGATCAATGAGAAAAATATTTAGCCAAATTGGACATTGTATTTCCCGAAGTTTACGATTTATAGACATTCCGTTATATTTCATTAAGTGCATTATTTTTTAGGAAGCACCTTCAGTTTTCTTCCTTTAACTCAAAGAGTTAGGGTATATTGAGGTATAAGGAAAATCAAAAAAGCCAAACCAAATTAAAATGGAATCAACAACACACCAATATATTTTGGGTCTCTATCACCTTGATTACGTCTTCTTGCCATCCGAAGTCACAATATGGTTCTCACTCAATTGAGTTAGACTTCAATATAGCATCTAATCCATGACCTTATACCTCATAATTTTGATTTCATCCCAAGATTTTTTCCAATTTGTTAAACCCTAATAGCACAATATGTCCTAACTCGTGGAGTTAGAGAAAGAAGACTGAACATGCTTTCTAAAAAAATTAAAATTAAAATTACACTTAACGAAATGTCTATAAATTGTAAATTTTGGGAAACACAGTGACCAATTTGGCTAAAAAAATTTCTCAATGACCAAATTAAATTTTTTGTGCAAAACCCAGTGACCAAAAAGGTGTTTAACCTTATAATAAATGGTTCCGCTACTACTGACGTTGAGGCCTTATGTGATAAACCCCATACCTATTGCTGAGCTTTGTACTCTCTGAAATCTCTTAACACTATCATGGTTGAGTTGAGTCTCTTAAAAGGTGGTCATTTTACGTACATTAAACTTGTCATTGACATTTTCACTAAATGGTGGCTAGGGAAGTAAAACACGTGGATGAATATAGCAGCACTCAAATAACATCATGTGCTTTAAGAATGACAGTCTAATTTTCTATAGTGTATTTTATGTTCTGTCTGATTGATCTGATTATTATCTTGATCCTATGTACTTCGCAGCACTGCCACCACCATCCAGTGAAAGTCCCTTCGCAGCACCGCCACCAGCAGCAGCAGGAACACATACACTCTTCCAGTGGAAACAAGGACTGTGGTACCGACAAGCTTCATATGATGCTTGGAGCCATGATTCACATATCCATTCTCTATTTTATGTTCAATAACTTATAGAAGATTTGCAAATGAATCTTGATACCAATAGTCAACTTTCCAAGCTACATATGATCCTAAGTTTGCAAATGAATCCGAGAGATCTAATTGCCATAGTCTTAGAGCATCCACAATCATGCTCTCTATTTTTTAGTTAAATTTTAGCTAAAAACATATAAAAGTTATTTTAGGAGCTCTCTATAAAATTTAAACTCCAATCATGCTTTCTAGTTTAGGGAGTCATAAATGCTATAACTCTTTTTTAATTGGTTCATCTCTATTAAAAATAATATAAAATAATAATTAACATTAATTAAAGGTTTGAAATACTTATTAAATAAAGCAACATTAAATTATAGGGAGCTACCAGAAGTCCTTTCTCTCTCCTCATATTTAGGAGCTCCTATAGGTCTCCCTATTTTAGGAGGTGGATAGGAAGCATGGTTGGAGTTGTATTTTTCCAAATCCTCCCTAAAATTTGTCTAAGGAGGTGGTTTAGGGAGCCCATTGTGGATGCTCACAATGAGCTCCTAAATCACCTCCTTGGCTAAAATTTAGGGAGAAATTGAAAAAATTCACCTCCAACCATGCTCCCTATTCAGCTCCTAAAATAGGGAGACCTCTAGGAGCTCCTAAATCTGAGGAGAGAAAAATGACTTATAGTGATTCCCTATAATTAAATGCTTCTTTATTTAATATTATTTTAAGCATTTATTTAAAGCCAACTATTTTTTATTGAGTAAATTTAGGTTTTAGCCACAAAAAAAACTTTCACTTTTGGAAAAAGCCAAAACTTTTTTTAAAAAGACAGAAAAACCTCTCAACTTTCAAATCAATGACATGCAAATGTAAAGGATTCCTTAGGAAATCCAAAAATAAATAAGGGCAATTTTGTCCATTTTGGCTTCTTTTAAAAAATTTCTCTCTGCTTTGGCATTTTCCAAAGTCTCCCGTTTTTATTTTCTTATTCATGGTTATTTTTGTTATTAAACATGGGGTTTGGACAATTTATTTAAATAGAAAAAGAAGAGATTGAAAATAATTTATGATAGAAGCTAGAGCAATGCAAAGTGGTTTTACACTCTTTCCACCCCCTCCCTCTCTCTTTACAAGTTACAACCACATCTTTCCATGATAAATAAATAAACTAAAAGAAATAAAAGAAGAAAGGAAAACATGACTGGATCAGCCAATCTGTTTTACACTTCTCAATCTTTATGGCAATATAATGTGATGCTCATCCCAGAGTGGGCAGGAACATGTTGCTCTCTTGTTCTTCCATTCAGCTCCGCAAGTATAGCAAAACTGATGTCCACATCTACATAAAGACATTGCAAAACATTAGAGACAAACAACAGAGTAAAGGGAACGGATATTCAAGTATCCAAAACCAAAAACTTGGAACTTTTACTAGGAGCGACCCAATAATATATATATGGCTTGATCATCAAATAATGTGTGGTTGCTTCTCAACCATCCCCCTCATGTGATAACTCTCTTTCAGATTATTATATACATGGTCAAATAGCGGATTGGATTAGGCCAATTGGCCAGGATAGCGAGTCCATCCCCTTGCACCTAGGTTCGAATCTTCCTCCTTGTATGTTAGATTATTTTAGAGTAGATTATCACTAATTCCTCATTTGACTTTTAAGGTGATTAGGTTAATCCTGAGTTTTTGTTTTTAAAGGAACTGAAGCAGGACAGAAGAAACCAAAAGATTGATCAAACTTGAGTGGATGAGAGTAAAGCACCTGCAAGTGATGTGGTAGCAACCACTATCAAGTTCAACCATATGTTTGCACTTGGAACACTGCCGCCATAGTTTCTTCATTGCAAGCGATTTTAGCAATTGCTCTTCTGCGAGGGAATTGGTTTCTGATCTTTGGTAATCATAGCAGCTCATATCATAGTGCCAAGGAACCTTGCAATTGACACAAAAATAAAGCTGGCATTTCATGCACTTCCTGCCTCCCTCACTAACAAAAGAAGTCTTGGTATGTTCCAAGACCTCCTTTTTGGACATCAAGGCAGAACACATTGGAAATGCGCAGTAAACTTTCTCCGTGACAGGAATAGAAGACTCCTTGATTCGTTCGATCATAACGTCAGCAAGTTCAGGTGACAATAATTTTTTACAGGTTATAATGTTCACTTCACACTTAGTCTTTATGAGGGCATTGTGCCACGATCCCGCTTTGCAAATTTACTTCCACATGATGTTTCATACAAGCCAAGCAATATTTGTGATGGCAAGTACCAATTGAAAACATTCGAGCAATAGGAGTGTCTTCGAAGCAAATCAAACAAGTCTCCTTCACACTCATGGCTTTGCAAGGTCCTGCAGAGGAGGTGCTCTGAAAAGCTGTAGCTTCAATTGCAAGTTTCGAAGCAAATTTAATGCCACCACTAAACACAAGACAAGGGTTGCAATATGCAAACTTTTTTTTCTAAACGAGTCACTTGAGTGACGCCTTATGCAGCAATCTCGCTGCTTCCAGGAAGTGTGCTCGTGACCTGTGACAATAAAATGTCAATCACCTCTATCAATTTTTGCATTAAACTCATGTGAACTACAATAATGAAGATAAGAATTAAATTAATAATAAAACTTGGCTTGCTGAATATCATTTGAATCCTCTATTGGATCATATCATCAAGAAAAAAAGAATTTCTTAGACAAAATGACATGAATATAAGATTGATAAGAGAAAATGAGGCTAAGTAGTTTAACAACTCACATATTGGTAAATCAGATAATCATCACACACAAAATATGACCCTTTTCAACTTCAAAGTGAAAGCTTCTTTAAGGCCGTCAATCAGAGCCAAAAGCTCAGCTGTTTTCCTGCTCCGCACAGCAAAATTCAAACTTTTGAGATTCTTCCTACTTTCGAATATCAAGTTGTCCCTGCGATCACAGATGGCAACTCCAGCCCCAACCACCACCACCTTCCAACCCCAAATATCAAGGGTTTCCTCCCTCAGCAAACCCCTGCAGTACAATTTGAAACAATCGCTCGTCACCAAAGCCCTTGATGATAATGAAGGCGTAGGTGACGAGGCCTCTCGATGGGTTGTGAGAGAGAGAGAGAGAGAGAGAGAGAGAGAGAGCATTACAATTTCCTTTTTGTATATGAAAACTGGAGGAGGAGAGCATGTAATTAAGGCGGTTAATGAGAAGAAATGAAGGGTTTTAGTCGTTCGTTCGTCCCTTGGAGTTCTGCTCCCCGTCAGTCAACAATAATTTCCTATTCTGAAAAAATCTATCATGGTTTTCTTTAATTGATAAATTTAAATCCTTTATTTTTCTAAGTCTTATATATTGATCTTATCTCCTTGATCTGTTTATTGCTGACTGCCTTTTTCCAAATTCTTCTCCGCAATTCTTCTATTAATAACTTTCAGTTTCATTGTTGCAATACTCTCTTCTGCATGCACCTTCTATTTGTTGTACACAAGATTTATTATTCCAGACAATTTAGAGGCTTCTCATTAATCTGTAGTTTTCTTCAATTTATTACTCTCTTTTTTAATCTTATATTCTTACTGATTACAAATTTTCGAATTACATTTGTGAAAAAAATTTATTTAACTTTTTATTCTATGTGGCAAAATATAGACGAATCATTAAACCACATCATCGTTTGAGAAAACAACATGCCACATCATGTGACATAAAATCCTGCCATGTCATCATTTAACATAGTATATTTGACGAAATGACTAACGGATGTATGAAAATGGTAGAAAAGTCAAACGCTAGGTACGAAGTTGATACGAAAAATATTTGATGTGGTAAAGTCTGAATTTCAAGAAACTTCCGAGTAGAAAAGTGAAATTTACCCATATTCATAAAATAAAATAAAAACATAATAATATGTAACAAAGTCCCATTTCTTCAAATGTTGATTTTGGAAGGTTTCATCCTTGATCAAGTTCCCCTTTTGTTGAAGGGGTTGACAACCTAGTTGTGAATCTCCCTCCTCGTGGAAGGACGACAAATTGTTGTTGCAATGTTCGGTGCAAAGTCCAACTGGTTGTATCTACTCTCTTCCATTGTTGTTCAGCTTGTCCAAAATTCATTGAGGACCATGACTGACTGAGGGAGCAAATTCGAGTGTCAAGGTTATCAAGAAACTCATATTTATAGGCATATCTTACAAATAGATAGATAAAAATGGGAGATAAAAGAGCAATATTGTAATATAATTGCATTAGTCTGTACTTTATACATATTTATTTGCTAGTTTCAACATATCCAAAATAGATCTTAATCATCCACTTTACAATATTGTAATATAATTTTTATAGCACTTATTATTCTTATTCAATAGTATGTGAGAATTATTTGTATAATACGTGAATTTTGTGTGTCTTACTGCAAATTTTGTAAAAAATACGCGTATTAAATATTAGAAATACGTACGTACATGTACAATGCGACTATTCCACATTTCCTTTTTTCAAAATGTGAGACGTGTATAGATATAAAAGACTATTGTCACTCGTCTATACTATTTATTAAAAATTAAAAAAGGTAGGCTATACTATTTTTTTTAAAACATTTTTAAAAATCGAGTATAGCCGGACGGCTATACTATTTACTCTCTATATATATAAAAGAGAACAGACGCACAGCCCTTTGGTGGCCACGTGTAAAATAATATGGCCGTGCGGCTATACTATTTTTAATGTTAAAAAAGGACCCCCACCGATTATCCGCCACGTGTCAACAGTAGTCTATTTTAAAAAAAAATTCAAAACACGGAGTATAGCCGTGCGGCTGTACTAGTTTTCCCCCCGAAAAGAGAACCCTCTTGCGCCACGTGTCAAAACGTAGTATAGCGCCGCGGCTATACCATTTAAAAACATTATTTTCAAAAGGTATAGCCCCCCGGCTGTACTGTTTAATGAATAAATAAATAAAATTCAAGAAAAAACGACCCTCCTAATTGCATTAGTTTGTACTTCATACATATTAATTTGCTAGTATGTGAGAATTATTTGTATAACACATGAATTTTGTGTGTTTTACTGCAAATTTTGTAAAAAAATATGTGTATTAAATATTAGAAATACGTACGTACATGTACCATGCGACTATTCCACATTTTCTTTTTTTTAAAATGTGAGACGTGTATAGATATAAAAGACTATTGCCAGTCGTCAATACTATTTATTGAAGACAATTTAAAAAATTAAAACAAGTACAGCCGGCCGGCTATACGCTTTTTTTAAAAACATTTTTAAAAATTGAGTATAGCCGCACGGCTATACTATTTACTCTATATATATATATATATATATAAAAGAGAACAGACGCGTGGCCACCAAAGAGAACAGACGCATAGCCCTTTGGTGGCCACGTGTAAAATAGTATAGCCGTGCGGCTATACTATTTTTAATATTAAAAAAGGACCCCCACCGATTATCCGCCACATGCCAACTGTAGTCGATTTTTAAAAAAAATTCAAAACACAGAGTATAGCCGTGCGGCTGTACTAGTTTTTTTTTTTTCCTAAAAAGAGAACCCTCTTGCGCCACGTGTCAAAAATTATTAATATTTTTTTAAAACGTAGTATAGCCTCCCGGCTATACCATTTAAATACATTATTTTCAAAAGGTATAGCCCCCCGGCTGTACGGTTTAATGAATAAATAAATAAAATTCAAGAAAAAACGACCCTCCTAATTGCATTAGTTTGTACTTCATACATATTAATTTGCTAGTTTCAACATATCCAAAGTAAATATTAATCGGCCACTTTACAATATTGTAATATAATTTTTGTAGCACGTATTATTCTTATTCAATAGTATGTGAGAATTATTTGTATAATATGTGAATTTTGTGTGTCTTACTGCAAATTTTGTTAAAAGTACGTGTATTAAATATTAAAAATACGTACGTACATGTACAATGCTACTATTCTACATTTTCTATTTTTAAAATGTGAGACGTGTATACATATAAATCACTATTGCCACTCGTCTATGCTATTTATTGAAGACAATTTAAAAAATTGAAAAAAGTACAGCCGGCCGGCTATACTATTTTTTAAAAACATTTTTAAAAATCGAGTATAGCCGCGCGGCTATACTATTTACTCTATATATGTATATAAAAGAGAACAGACGCACAGCCCTTTGGTGGCCACGTGTAAAATAGTATAGCCGTGCGGCTATACTATTTTTAATATTAAAAAAGGCCCCCCACCAATTATCCGCCACGTGTCAACTGTAGTCTATTTTAAAAAAATTTCAAAACACGGAGTATAGCCGTGCGGCTGTACAAGAATATGCCGCAGATTGCCTACATTATCATGCACTTTCGGTTCAGGTTCATCGTCCCAGATTCATTGAACTTAAATGCTGCAGATTGCCTCCTTTACAGAGATGTACAATTGACAAGTAATACAGCGGTTTGTGCCTAATATAATTTGCAGCACAATTGTATTTTAGCCATCTGAACTCTGTTTTCTAGTTCATTTCTATTCCTTTCATTTCATGTGGTCAGATTCTGCATGCACCTTATATTGTTGCCTAAGCTGAAAACCACACCCCAGCAGATCCCATCTTGGTTCAGAGCATCCCGAGGGACTTTCAAATACACTCCGATACATGTAAGTATTTCTCGAGATATGTCATTTGAGGGTATCAATAAATTAAAAAGGAAGTTCACTAGAAAAAAATAGATATATGAAAAAGAAAGCAAAGCACGACTTCCACAAAGACACTATCCTCAGTTGGATAGAAATCCACATATTATTTATTCTCTTTGATCCGGGGAACCCAGTGTTCATCATACTAGTTTGTAAGACAATAGCAGCTGCAAGTTAAACCTTGAAAGAAAACATTTTCAGTTGGAACTTTGATGGTTCCCACGGAAGTCAGTCTAAAAGAACAATTACGAAATAAGAACCTCATAAAAGTAGCACACCCTAGAAGTTCTAGGAACATCATACAATTAGTGATAATTCTGTAAGTGATGAAATTACAGGTTGCAATTGGCAGGAGCATGTTGCTGTCTAAGCTTATTATGTAATGCTCATCCCAAAGTGGGCAGTCACATGTTGCTTTCTTGTTCTTCCATTCAGCTCCGCAAGTATAGCAAAACTGATGTCCACATCTACAAAGACAATGCAGACATGAGACAAACAACAAGGAGTAGTGATACAGAGTATGAAAATGTACCAGCGTCCAGAAAAAAAAAAGAACAAGGGTGAAACCTTTTCTTAAATTTACTGGTAAGAGAAGAAAAAAAAAGAGTGAAACCAAAGAAGCAAGCAATGTTATGTAACAGTGGAATCTTATGTACCTTGCTTCTAAGGTGATTCGGTTAAACCTACCTTGCTTTTAATGTGTTTCCTACTTGAGGTATTCATTTTTTAATACAAAAGATAGTTTAAATTACAAGAGATGGGGGTTTCTCAAAACTTGAGGGATTCCTACAACTACTTTTGAATTTAAATAGGCAATTTAACAGTGTTACAATGTCAGTGTTCTCTCGCCTAGGGTTGACATAAACCAATCGAGAGAAAACTTAACAAATTGCGAATTTTGGGTATGTTATTGGGTTTATTGGAGACTATTGAAAGGGTTGAGATGAGTGACTGGAAGAACCTTTTTCCTCTTCTGATGGCTGAATGGTAACACAAGATCACTATTCTCACACAAGAAATCATAGGTACTTCACCTAATCATCTTCTTTTCGTAAGTGTCTATTTTATTGCCATTTTCTTATTCATTCTTCCCTATAAAACTTTGCTAAGTTTATAAATAATAATAATAAAAAAGGGACTAAAGCAGTACAGAAGAAACCAAAAAGATTCATTCTTCCGCAAGTGATGTGGTAGCAGCCACTATCAAGTTCAACCATATGTTTGCACTTGGAACACTGGCGCCATAGTTTCTTCATCGCAAGCGACTTTAGCAATTGCCCTTCTGCGAGGGAATAGGTTTCTGATCTCTGGTAATCAGTTCATATCATAGTGCCAAGGAACCTTGCAATTGATACAAAATAACTGATGGCATTTCTTGCACTTCCTGCCTCCCACAATAGCAAAAGAACTCTTCGTATGTTGCAAGACCTCCTTTTTGGACATCAATGCAGAACACCTCAGAAATGCACAGTACACTTTCTCCGTAGCAGGAATAGAAGATTCCTTGATTCGTTTGATCATAACGTTGGCAAGTTTAGGTGACAAATTTTTTTTTTTTACAGGTTTTAATATTCACTTCACATTTACAGTCTTTATGAGGGCATTGTGCCACGATCCCGCTTTGCAAATTTACTTCCACATGAAGTTTCATACAAGACAAGCAATATTTGTGATGGGAAGTACCAATTGAAAACATTCGAGCAATAGGAGTGTCTTCGAAGCAAATCAAACAAGTCTCCTTCACACTCATGGTTTTGCTAGTTCCTGCAGGGTAGGTAGGTGCTCTGAGAAGCTGTAGCCCCCATTAAACACAAGAGTTACTTGACTGACTCGTTGCTTCCGGGAAGTGCGTTTGCAACCTGTAATCTGTAAAGAATCCTTTGGAGGGAAAAAATGAAGTAAATACTAGAATACTCAAAGTGATATATGAAATTCTAACTTGTGTATCTAACAGTTTCGCTTTGTCACACAAATAAACCGAACTAACAAATGCTCAAAACAATAACTTGGAGGCTGGGAATCATCACAGAAAAAAATGACCCTTTTCAACTTCAAAGCGAGAGCTTCTTGAAGTCGTCAATGAGAGCCAAAAGCAGCTGTTTTCCTGCTCCTGATAAAAAGAAAACAAATGTTATTTTCAGTTCAGTAAAATTTAAGTATCATTTATTTTTCTGAAGTTAATCTCATAGCTCGGAAAGTAGGGAGGGTTAGTAGAAAATACACAGCGTCAGCACGATAACAACGTCTGGATAGAAGAATTTCAGTATCCATATATATATATATATGTATATTCTTACTCATTACAAATTTTCAAATTATACTTTTGTTTGATTAATTTAGCGACTAATTACACTTTGGCTATGAGGTATCCTCGACCAAACTTTTGGAAACAAAAAGAAAAAGCTTACGCATAATGTTGTAACTGGAAATTTGCTGGATGCGATTTAATTTGGTTTGGAGTTTAGGTATGAGATTTCGCGGGCGTTTTCATATGAATATCTTCTTCCTTCTTTCCCCATTTTCTTTGCTTCCCAATTTGTGCTTAAAATATGTTTCACTAAATAATGGTTAGATGAGATCAATGTGAGGAAGCTTCCTGATTTCTGTGCCATTTCCAGAAGGAATGTGAGGAAGCTTCCTTCTTGATTTCTTGGTTGGTATATTGGTCTTTATTTTCTGTTTTTGGGCTGTGACAACGTGACAGTTCATTTGTTAGTTGTCTCCAAAGAACAATATAAAATGGAATTAATCGAAGATTAAATAAACTTTGACCAAATAAAGAAAGATTAAATAAATTATCTTTGGTTTAGCTAAATCACAAGTGCTTGCATTCGAAGAATCAGTCCATGTGGTGGAGTGTGTGTTTTGTTAAGAATAATATGACAGAAAATCCAGCAATCCAATGTCCCAAATAATCTCTGATAACCCATCCAGCACCAATGGTTCCTGTGCTGCCTCTATGAGACCCATCCACGTTTAGCTTAAGAACCCCAATCCAGCAATTCCAGTATGAATATTAGTAGTAGCCTTTACCCAATCTTAGACGCATACATGATCAATTCATGAGAGTTAAAAGGCAAGGCTGCTTCATCATTAAAGATAAAATCATTCCCCCACTTCCAAATGTACCAGCAGATGAAAACAAACATCAATCTCCAAGGGATTTGAGCAAACTGTTGCGACGGTTTTGATGGAGATGGTGACCGGAAATTCTCTATTTAGGAAACTGAAGGGGGAGGGGAGATAAAGGAAGAGAGGGACAAAGAGAGAGAGAGGTTGTGAGAGAGAGGTTTGGTGGGCTAGTTTTTTTTTTTTTTTTGGGTTACTTTTTTTTTATAACTATCAAATCTGATTTATCCCCACAAATGTAGCATGTGCTACTTACATGACTAAATTTAATAGAAAATATAATGGTATGATCAATTCGTCAATTAATAAAGAGTTAGTTGACCATTTGAACGAGTAATAAATGTATTTATGTGCGTTTAACTATTTGATTAATTTAATAAATTTTAATCAGTCGACATTAACAAAGTTGTATAAACTCCAACTTTATAACTTATCATTATCACTTCTTCATATAATTGATACCACCAAGCTGCTCACATGGTAGCTTCTTTTGTTTCTAGATTTAGAGGCGTGCACTTATGAGTAGCTCTTTAATTGGTCAAGGGAAGATGTAAACATTAATATTCACATTCAACAAAAGGAAAAAAAAAATACTAATCATGTGAAAAAAAAATATATCTTATCCCATGATTAGTATTTTTTTTTTCTATATAAAATTTATTTATACGTCTTATCATTTAAAATAATAGAAAATAGAAAATCTATTTTTAAAAATAATTGATATGTCTCATCATTTTTATTTTCTTTTTCTTTTAGGTGAAGTCTTTGACTCGGAGATTGGTTTGAAGTCATGTTGCGGTACGTGGCAATTTGCAGTTTCTGTTCCTAATGCGGCTGCGACGTTGCCAAGTTGCCGACCAAAGAAAAATGTCCAAGTGTCTCACTGCTGATAAAGCAGAAAAGTAGTAAGACTGTTTCAACTCTAAATTACTTTCTTCATCTGACCTCATTCAATCGATTCAATTGAAAACAATGTTTTTTTTAATCTATTTTTTTCACAATTATATTTCTTATTTAATTGTAAATTTATCAAGAATTCTTATTTTATTTTTTTTTTAATATAAGTGATATTCTTCCTTAATTTAATCTAAATTACGATGAGGGAAATTCGAACTCAGATATTATGTGGAGAGTACATCAGCTCTAATTAACTTGACTAAGTCCATGTTTGTCATATAATCTTATAATCACACTTTTGATACATATGCAACCATCTTGAGTTTATACCAACAAGGAAGGGGTTTAATAAAAGCCCAACTCATTTTAGTGATAAGATTTATTTGGATTGTAAAGTATATAATTCAATTTTTATTGAATCTAATAATCATCTAATAATCAACTAATCCTTACCAATAATTAAAAAAAAGTATTGGGAAAACAGAATTGGATGGCTTTCAAATTAAGAAAAATGAAGAAAGCAATACCCCTTACCAAAAAGTATGTGGGGGTAAATTAGTCATTTAGAAAAAGGTTAACCTGCTTTGCTTTTGACAAGTATATAATAAAAGAGAGACTGCTAAACGTGGACTACTTTAGCTTTGAAAACCGACCATGTAAAGGGCAATGTGAAATAATTGTGCATTTCTTTTAGCTAAAAAGAAGAAATAATTGTGCATTGGTTTCTGCTAAAGTTGAAATCAAAGATAGGGGCAATATGGGCATTTAAAAAGATAGTCGGAAGATTTCGGCTCTTTTGGAGGCAATAGAGGCCATTGGGGGCTCCTCCTCTTCAACCACAGAGGAGGGATGTCCCAAGAAAGGTTGAAGAAAATGAAATCGTACGGTCAGCAAAAAAAGTCAATTTATTAAGTAATTAATTTATTTGGACAGACTTTACTCAATAATGCCTTGATTCAAAACATAGTTGTACAGACTTTACTTGTTGGAATTAAATTAATTCAAAACATAGTGGTAGAGTGACAAAATGAAAAAGTCCGAACTTATTATTTTCCCACCATCTAAAATCTTGTTGCAATATTTCATCTATCTATTTTTTCATCTGAAAAATTGCATGTGTTTCGCTTGTGATTCTTCAAACAAAATGTGTATCAATATTTTAGATGTTAAAACAGAACTCAAATGGGTCACGTATGAAAAATAGACGAAACAACCTAAATAGATAAAGAGAAATTCCCCTTATGTGATATAAAGAGAGATCGAGACCACATTGCATGCAGACTTTTCTGCCATTACAACAAAATATTCATTAAGGTGACAAATGAAAACAAAGCATATATAGTTTAGGTGGCATTGCTGATATCACTAACTTGATCATCTTCTTCCATAACAATCAGCATCCATAAAACTCAGGCTGGATTAAGCAAGAAACGGCTTACGCGCATGATTTTGTAGCTCACCAAACAGGAAACCGCATCGAAGATCCCACTTGTCACAGTGCATACTAAAAAATTTGTACTTTCAAAAGTAAAAGAATAAAGAATGATGAAAGTTAAATAATAAAAATAATCAAGCAAAAGTAAAAAGATAAACAAATTAAATTATTAATATAAAGGAAGGTAACGTAATCCATTGCCGCAATTTTGAAACTTATTGTTGCTGGCTTTCCTCAATTCCCATCTCTCTCTCTCTCTCTCTTCCTCTGAAGAAGAAGAAGACTCTTGTCTTTCCTTATTCTTCGAAACCCACAACAGAGATACTTGCCTCTATCTACATTAGTGTTTAAGAAAACAACACAAGCCTTGCCTGCTTTTGGAAGCTCTGAGCTTTTAAATCTTTTGTTGTTATTTTCATAATTGTTGTCATTGGTTTTTTGGTCTGATTCTGACCCAGACCCGCGAAAATGGCCTTTTCCTTCGGAATTCTAATCGCCGGCGCAATTCTGATGTCGGCGGCTGTGGTGCTGTGTAGTTTCCCGGCTGCCCTCAGCCTCGAGAGAGCTTTTCCTAATAGCCTCCGAGTGGAGTTGAGTCAACTCAGAGCTCGGGACAGAGCCAGGCATGGAAGAATGCTTCGGTCCTCTAATGGTATCGTTAATTTACCTGTTCGGGGAACCTTCGATCCGTTCCGCGTTGGGTAATTTGACACCTTCTTTTTCCTTTTTATTTATTTAGTTTTTATGGTTTTGTGAGATGAGTTTTCTTTTATTTGTGTGTTTCTGGCTTCTTTTCATTTAATTGTCTTGTTTGGTTGTGAAGGATATATGGGTTTTGATTTGGTTTTGTGGATACTGGTTTCCGTTTTTATATTGGGTTCTTTGCTTGTAATTAGTTCCCTTCTGTGATTGATTGTTAAGTATCTCTTCTTTCTTCATTTGTTTCTTTAAAATTTCTACAAGTTTTATGCTCATTTTCTGCAAGTTCCTAGCTTTGGATTTGCTTTGGCTTCTGTTCGGTTTCAAGTTTACTGTTGCAGAATTTTAACGTTTGGAGGATTCTTACTAATTCTGTTGCCTTTCCTGTGATTTGTTCCTCTTTTACAGGCTCTATTATACAAAACTGCAATTGGGATCTCCTCCGAGAGATTATTATGTGCAGATTGATACTGGAAGTGATGTTCTGTGGGTCAGTTGTGGTTCCTGCAACGGTTGCCCTGAAACAAGTGGACTCCAGGTAAAATCACATTTGCTTGCTCTCAAAATTCCATTTATAGTGTCAGTCTCTCTGAGTTTGTGAAAGCTTAGGATCCATGTGTTGCGACAATTTTCAAAAGGGTTGCTTGTAATTCTTACAGATTGAGCTCAATTTGTTTGATCCTCAAAGCTCATCAACATCACAATTCATTTCTTGTTCGGATCGAAGATGCAGTCTTGGCATTCAATCATCAGATTCGGATTGTTCCACTCAGAGTAACCAGTGTTCATATACATTCCAGTATGGAGATGGCAGTGGGACATCCGGCTATTATGTATCAGACTTGTTGCACCTTGAGACGATTCTTGAGGGTTCTGTAACACAAAATGCTTCAGCTTCCATTGTCTTTGGGTGAGTTATAACTAATCTTTCCAAGTTAAATAATTGATTTATACTCTTTGTACATTTTGCTTGAATCTTGAAAGTCATTCTCTAGGATGGTAAAAACAGGTGTAGCACCTTGCAGACTGGTGATTTGACAAAGTCAGATAGAGCAGTTGATGGGATCTTTGGGTTTGGCCAACAGGGTATGTCTGTCATCTCTCAATTGGCTTCACAAGCAGTAGCACCAAACGTCTTCTCCCACTGCTTGAGGGGAGATGATGGTGGTGGAGGTATATTGGTTATCGGCGAGATTGTGGAACCAAATATAGTCTATAGCCCGCTCGTCCCATCACAGTACGTTCCTTTATATTATGATTACACTGCACATCTTACAATGTTACCCTGAACCCAATACTATTTTCTGGCCTTATGTTATTTTCACTATCGTCAAGGAATCAAATGTAAATCCCCCTGTTATAGTAAATTATAGTTCAACTGAAACCTAACAATTATGGAAACACAAAGAAACTACCTTCAGAAGATTATTTTGGTATGAAAAGAAAGAGCCTTGAGTGTGACATTAAAATGGAAGGTCACTTGACCATTTGGAATCCTTGACAAGTTAACTAGTCATTGGACATAATACTTCTCTACAAACTTATTAACTTGTAGTTCAATTCAAATAGGTTCAATGTTGGGAAATTTTTATTTTGTTTTTGTTTTCTACTAGAATCCATGAGATTTAGATCATATAAACCTCACTGCTCTGTTTTGACTAATCATTTGGACATTAAATATTTCAGGCCTCATTATAATTTGAATCTGCAGAGCATTTCTGTCAATGGGCAAATATTACAAATTGATCCATCAGTGTTTGCAACATCAAGTAATCGAGGAACCATAGTTGATTCTGGTACAACTTTGGCATACCTTGCATCTGAAGCTTATGATCCTTTTATCAGTGCTGTAAGTCTTAGTTATGACTTGTGTGATTTCCTAGTCATAATTAGTCTGTTTAGACCATAATTCTGATGCTTCAAGTGAAATAAATGAAGACTTCATGCTCTTTGACATGTTTATCTAGTCAACCTTTCTGGTGATGAGACTGAGTTTTAAATTTCAGAAAATTTGGATAAGCATAATTAGAAGTATCTTGAATTATATATATTTTTCTTATCGTGCAGATTACTGCTTCTGTTTCACAATCCGTGCACCCTGTTGTTTCAAACGGAAACCAATGTTATTTAATTACCTCCAGGTTAACTTTCTGGATTTGTTTTCTCCATTCTTTCTTCCTTCAGTGCTTTCTCTTTCGCAGTGATTTTACTCTAAAATGTATGCTTATTTGTTGTTCAGTGTCAGTGATATATTTCCTCAAGTTAGTTTAAACTTTGCTGGTGGCGCATCCATGATTCTGAGACCTCAGGACTACCTTATACAGCAGGGATCTATTGTAAGTTTTCTGTTTAGTTATTTTCAGTTTCTAAGCACTTGCTTGGACATTTTGTTTTCACACAAAATGCTGTTGAGTTGGAGTGAATGCATCTGCTTCTTCTATTGAAGAGGCCTTATGATTGATTCTACAATTGCATATATGTCTGCCTTGACTATTCCTTAGTATTCATCCTGCGAATTTTTCTTTACTACTTGCTGCATTAATGGTTGCTCCCACTCCGAGCGTTTAGCACTGGTATTTATTGGAAAGGCGAAATGGTTTTCTAATTATACATGCTTATTCTTTCTTTATCACCTTGTACAACTGTAGTCTTGCTGTCTGAATCTTTAGCTGAGATGGCTAATTTTATTATTACAGAGTGGTGCTGCAAGGTGGTGCATTGGCCTTCAGAAACTTCAAGGTTCAGGAATAACGATTTTAGGAGGTATAGACGCCAAGTTGGAAACTTTGTATTGACTAATTAGTTTTGTAGGCGCTAGACAGTTCCTTTCAACGTTGATATTCCATTATCTCATGAGCTTTGTCAGTGAACATACATTAGAGTAGAAATCATTGTGCATGAGAATTTTTGATACATTCTTTTCACCTACGTTATCATCATATTTGGTACAACTCTCTCTCTTTTCTCCCGCTTTCTCCACCCTAAAATCCTTGCCCTTATTTATGCATAAACGTTAACATTATTTCAATCTTCCTTTTGCCAGACCTTGTGCTAAAAGACAAAATCATTGTTTATGATTTGGGTGGTCAACGAATTGGATGGGCTAACTATGACTGTAAGTTTCAGTAATCCTGCCGGAAAGCAATTTTATGCAATCATTGGTTGTCTGCTATCCACTGTCCAAGCTTTTAGATTATGCTAACACTAAACTTTGATACGGTGCATTATCGTTTTAGGTTCAATGTCCGTTAACGTCTCTGCAACAAGTAGAACCGGAAAAAGTGAATATGTCAATGCAGGACAGATAAGTGACAGCAGTTCGTTGCATATCGATCCCTACGATCTGATACCAGCAAGCATAGTGGCTTTTCTTGTGCTCATCATTTCTCTGCAAGGAAACTTCCTGTTTTTATAGCATACACTTGAAGATATATGGGGCTACCATTCTTTCTTTTTTTCCATTTTTTTTTTCCATTGTATATGTAGTCTCTTGCTGGTTTATATTTATAGCAACCGGCAAGACTTAATGCTATAATTTTCATAACCCCCTTTGGCTGTTCAGTTGCAATAGGTTTGCGGGTTCTCTCTTTCTGAGTTTTCCGAGTTCGAGTAGAATTACACATTGCCCTGTTAACACGTTGTAAATTACATTTACATGTAATTGGTTTAATGGGATATTAGTTTATACAAAACTTGCTTTGTGTCGCGTATTAATTGAGCTGTAACTTCAACATGGAATTAGAGGGACTTTAAAATCCTAAGAGAGTAGCCGGCTTGGCAAATTGGAAATGGAAACTTCCATGGGACTTAAAAGTGGTTCAGTGTCGCCTGGATTGGATTTGTTTGGATTGATATTCAGTCAAAACCAGTCTTTACGAATCTCACTCTTCTAAACGGGGATTTGTAAGACAATATATGTTGGAATGTTACAATTTAATGAGTTCAGTCGGTATTTATAGGTTGGTCTCCTCTGTGTGCGTGCTCTCGGTTAAGTTTCGGTGACACTTGGGTTGGGTCTATGAGCTCAGCCAAGCTCTTTCAATAAGTATGGATTGGAGAGAGCTGGACTTTATACTTTTTTGAATTAGTCGAAAAGAGTAGGGCACGGTAATGCCATTAACATTTATTGATCCAAACTTAGCATAAGGCCTAAACAATAGCCGCACCAACCAAATCCCTAAACAAACAAAATACCCAAGGCAAAAAGTACGGCATAATTCTGAACTCCATAATAAGATCAGAGAGAGAGAGAGAGAGAGAGAGAGAGAGAGATGTATAGAAAATATGGGATAATAATTTAACATAAACTTATAACACTAGGACGTGATTATATATGTGCACTAGATTGAATCCCATCAACCAAATAGATAAGTCGGACAAATTATATATGTTTGAAACTCTTTATCCAAACACTCACACACTCAGAGAGTTGACCAAGTATTTTATGTATAGAACTCCATTGAAAGAGATTCCAATTACTCCGATTTCCGGCTCAACCTTAGGCTCCAACACCGGAAGGAAGCCATGCAGTGCACAGTGGAAGAGCATGAGATTGAGCGGGAGTCGGAGTAATTACAGAACATCAGGCTTTTCGTCTACCGCGGCTTTATGTTTGGAATGAAAGTCAGCGTTTGAATTTATAGCAAAGGAAAGGCCAGATTTTCAATCTGTTGACGATTTTGCCCTTCTCCCATACAAGGACCGTGACCAAACTACTAAGTAATTGGTTTGGGTGAAAATGTCATTATGCGTGTGTGCATGGGATGAGACTTTCTTTTCTTGTGAATGTGCAAGGTCTTGGGCTTACACACTACGCGTATGTTTAAGGGACTTTTTTTTTGTGTGAAATTTTTGTTATATTATTTTTAAAATTAGAAAGAGGTCAATGCACCAAATGACCAATTCTCAATGAGATTGATCTGAAATCCTTTAATAAAGTACAAGTACTTCTACCTAAAAAGAGTTATTTTGGAATTAAATCCAAAAAAGATTCACTATTATACCTAATATAAGAGCCCAAATTATAAAAATAAAAACATATATGAAATAAACTTTAAACACACCCAAAGCCCATTTATAATATAACAAAAAGCTTTTAACTTCTTGAAAATTACAAAATCTACCAAGATCCAATTCATGCGATTGGCTTGGGTTTAGCCAAATCCGCTTGAAAAAGGTCACTGGACAAGTATTATAAGCATATAACTCAATTCTCAAATCCCAGAACCGTCTCCTCGCCTACTAAAATATGAACAGAAGTCATATCCAATTACAGAAATTGGTGGTTGTATCTATTGAAACCGAGTCATATCCAGCAGCTCCAAAAAAGTAAGGATAAAAGGCCCTGATCCACAAAATCACAGGGCCATCATAGTTACAAGGAAACCATATTCACTGTGTCTGTAAAGAGGTCATATAATAAAAAGGGGCCTAACAAAACGCAATCGCCCAAAAGCTGCACACCAGCTTTACCACCCCCAAAAGTATGATCCACAAAATCACAGGGCCATCATAGTTACAAGGAAACCATATTCACTGTGTCTGTAAAGATGTCATATAATAAAAAGGGGCCTAACAAAACGCAATCGCCCAAGAGCAGCACACCAGCTTTACCACCCCCAAAAGTATTCTCTCCCAAATCAGCAGTAAAACATAACATCCTTAACATTTTCTTTGATCTGAGGAAGGGCTCGAATGCCGCCGCCTCCGCTCCCACTTGTTGAACCTGCTGTTGTAGAGGCTACATCCGAATATTCTCCCTCAATGTAATATCGTGCTCGGAATGCAGCAAGATGAGCATAATAAGCAGGCGGAACTGCACATAAAATCATCATAAACACCAGTGGAGAGCAATAGGCAAAAGCATATGCTCCAGAAAATGAAAGAGAACAACAACAAAATTAACACAAGTTTGTACCTATTGAAACCGAGCGGGTGCACCTTGCATACCTGACAAAGCATAAACTTGTAAAGTCAACAAACAAAATACTATTTTCAAAATGCGCAACACAAGTGCAAATCAAAACAAGAATTGAAATCATTGTAAACTCACGTGTAGCATAAATTATTCGTTAGACTTTGCAATTGATCAGCAGTGAACCTGTTCTCGTCAAACAGCACATGGTAGTGCGCTGGCCGGCTAGTACCCTACACACATAATAGACAAGACGGTTGAAATTATATACCAAAACAGAAGATTTAAAAATTCAAAATAGCATGGGACCAAAATAAATCCTCAAAACCGGTCAAGGAACCTACAACCAAAATGCAAGTAGCATGTTTAAGTCAACAACACAAAGTACCTGAATTCCGGCATGACTGTTGAGAAAAAAATCAAACTCTGTAGGGTGGCAAATCTTGGTGTCAACAACAGTGCCTAGAAAAGATAAAAACAATTAGTGCTCCAAGAGGAAAAAAGATCATATTTATTTGATGACAATGAACCAAAAATATTTGAAACCTGGTTGAATATTGCCACTCCTATCCATTTGATCACGTCTGTTATGATCAGCAGGGAACAGGCGAGTATGATGTCTTTTCTGCACCACTACAAAAGTAACTGGTGGCAGATATCCTTCCTCCAAGGAAGCACAAGCCTGGAAAAATAGTGAAACATATTAAATAAAGTCACCCTTCTCAAGAATTTTTTATTCTATTATGTTCTAAAGTCTAATTTCAATCAATCTACACAACCCCACAAATGATAGTAGAATTCTAGTAATCAACATACCTTTCTTATAGCATCCATTTCATAGAGCAGAACTTGACTAAACTGACCTTCACTAACTCCATCTCTGTCAAAAAAAACATCAAAATAAATATTAAACTTCAGATGCCGCATCACATATCACTGAACCAGTAAACACATTATTTTAAATATTTACACTATAAAGTTAACATGTCAATATGAATTTCCTCATAATGCTGCAAAACCACTTCAATTCCAGAAATCTTGCTTTTGTTACCCTTAAACACATATTGAAGATTTCACACCCATGAAAGGGAAAAGGAAAAAAAAACACACACACAAACATACATTACAGAAGTTTAGACAAATGCATTGAAGTTCAACATATGCACAATTTACCTGTAGAAGATAATTCTCTCTGGTTTTCGGCCAGTTGATCTTCGAAATGCTCTGAAATGCTCCCTAACATAATGACAATAAGCATGATAAAAAAAAATGTTCTCACTATCAGCCAGTTAAAAGGTGGATGTGATTATTTCCTGATATATACCTGATCATTCCTCCGTGAACTGAACCCTTCTGAGGATCCTGATATAAACTATACAGATCTTGGATTATTTCCTCACGGTGAGCCTGTGCAGAAACAATTCCTCGGTACTTACTGACCTCTGGCCAATCCATGGAGGCCACAACCTGTTGGAGTAAAATAACAGGTTAACACACAACAAGTTTTCATAAAAAGTAGAGTTGAATACAGAACTTACCGCTGCAATTGACGGGCTACTGTCCTCCCCAGGCTGTGGATGAGTAACATCCGCACCAATGATAATTGTGGGGATATCAGTAACCAGAGGAATCCTCCGGAAAATGGCATCATTTAGAACAGTATTTCTTCCACCAACCTACAAAATTATAAAATTCCATGTGTCAAAATTTGCATGCCCAAAGAAAACAGTGAGAAACATGAAACACAAAAGATAAAGAACAAACCTTCACATTTATCTTAAGGGCTAAATTTTCAAGATATTGTTTACTAAGCTTGGATGCTGCCCTAGGCTGACAGCACTGAGACACAATTCCAAGCTCAGTTTCACATATTCGCTTAACCATCCCTATAAAAAAAAGAAGGGACATAAGAAATCATATATAAAAATAAGTTTTCTTGCAAGTAAAGACTGGGTTTTGGTCCTGGTTTGATTCTCACCATAAGACCCAGTGACATCAGGCAAAATGATAATCAACAACTGAAGATGCTTTCCCTTATGACCAATTTCTTCAAGTCTCTGAGTAGACTCCCTATGAATATCTATGAGCACCTTCTCAATCTGCCTAGGATTGGCTGATCCTATGGGAACTAAAGGTTCGGTATGGAAATCCTAGGAAGATAATATCGTTAGAAAATCGACAAACAAATATTTCAAGGCAGGAATGGAAAGAAATAAGAATTAAAGTCATACCACGCCCTTGCTAATGCACATATTCACCAAATCCTCACAGAATCGGGAGTTAAAATCTTGTCTCAATCCCGAGAAATTGACAAATGCCCAGAAATCCACTTTTCCACCATTTACCATTTTCTACAAAACCAGCACACAATGAAGAAAAAGTGAGTAACAAAAACTTCTTTACATTTTGATACAGCCCCACAATCAAAGAACAACCAGAAACACGTTATTTTAAATATTTATGGTCTAAATTAACATATCTTATATGAATTCCTCGTAATGCTACAAAACCACTTTCCAGAAATCTTTGATTTCTTACCATCAAACCCAAACTGAAGATTTGACAATTTTAAAATAAAAAAAACACATCACAGAAGTTATAACACCTAGGCATAAAGTTCAACAGATGCACAATTCACCAGCAGCTTCATCTAAGGAATAAAAAACCCACTATCTCACCTTATTAATCATGTTCCATTGCCCCATCCGTGGAGTTTCCCTCGTTTCACGACCTTGGTCATGGTATTTTAGCTGTGCCATTCAATACAAACATTAGTAGGAAAACAGGTTCAATGACACTTGTAGTGCCTGAATAAAAATGGAGACAAATCATTACCAATGGAGGAGGCAAAACTCGAGCATCAACTAAAGCCATATCTTCTCTTACTTGCATCCCAAATTCATCTTTGATCAGTTGATCTCCATTAAAATTACTTTGCTTAACCATCTGCATAAATGCACTAACATGATTCCAAGAAACAAGATAAAAACTCAATGTAGATTAAAAAAAGAAATACATTCATTGTCAAGGGAAAAAAAAAAAGCACAACTAAACCTGCTTTATGTTCCTCTCCCGCTCATGAGGACGTTGACAAGTCGCTCTTAGTAAGGCTGTGACTTGTCTTTCATTGAGCTTCCTCGAGTATCGTTGCCCGGCAACGATTGAACAAAGCTGTTAGAAAGGAAAATAAATCAATCATGTCCTAAATACTAGTACCATGCTTAGAAGAGAATCAAACTGGAAAATAAATGCTTAAAAGATCAAGAAAGGTACCTCCATAGGTAAATAAACAGGTTTCGAATCGCTCCCAGCTTGTAAAGCAGGCATAGCCACATTTCTTAGTACAATATTGTATTTCTCATGATAATATTGAACTACTGAAGTTTTGGTTTTGTTGTCTTCTAAAGTAAACCTAAATTGCAAAGTTGAATATTAAGTTATTTATCAAGCTGTACATATTTAAATATACACATGCAAACTACAAGCATAAATTATTACAAGACTCACGTTAATTGGCTCAGGGGTTCTGTGGACACTCCAGTGATCCTATAACTCCTATTATCCCTGTAAGCAAGTGCAACCTTAACCCCCTTCAAGGCTTTTTTCAACTGGAAGTAGAAGAATACCACAATAAAAATATTTCAATAAGGGGCCTTGAAGACAATGCATTATAAGCAACTGTTTGCATGCTAAATTAGATGTAGTTTCTCAACCCATTGAGCCCAAATACTAGCAGCTGCACATAAAAAATATTATGACCAACTTTTACTTGTTCAGAAAAATAGAAAATAATTTGAAAACTGTTCAATTAACAGAGTGTCTCTGTGTCTCTTATTTATATTACTCTACTTCTTCGCAATTTGCCTTGAAAAACATCATACAACGGACCGAAAGAGAATTGTGAATACCTTCAAACGATCACGATCAAACAAAGGCCTTGACAGATCCCTGCAGTTAAAATGTTTTTTAACAAATTCTGTCACCAGAATGGGTTCATAAAAAGATCTGGCTGATACATCTGCAACATATGAATTAAAGTATTAGGCAAGGCATTTTTGTTACTTGGCTTAGCATGATTCTCAAAACAGCGGCAATTAGGTGAATGCAAAACCTATATTCAGGGAAAGCCCAAACTGTGTTGGCCTTAAACTCTGGTAAAATCCTCTCCAATATTCGAGACCATCACCAAGTTCTCCTTTCGGCCCAAGTTCAGTAGCAAAGAAAGACCTCCCAATGACAGTGTACCTATGATAGAAAATACAACATTCAAACTATCACAAGTTAGGAAATGCAAGGATATAAGAAATCATATGCTCTTTCTACCAAAGGGAGACTAATACTTGTCAGATGGTGCGGCCCTAAGAACAACATCAAGAACTTGTATGGCCTCTTGAGGTGACTCATGTTGCCTGCTGTTTAAGAACTGTTGTAACTGATGAAGGTCGGGTTTGTTGGCCAATTTTACAGCCACCTTAAACTCCCTGTCCTTTCTGTAAGTCATTCAAACACAACATAAAAATATTCAGAGAACAGGCAACTATAAAAAATCCAAAAAGGCAACAAACACAACACACTAAACTCTCATCCGAAAATACCTTTTGGAACCAGAAGACCCATCACGACCATCTCTCTCACCCAACTTGACCACAAACTCTTTAGAGACAAAGGGCAATGGCCCTGCTGTGTAAATGCTTTTCATACCATCATAAGCTGGGGTTCTCCTTCCCAAGTGTGAATCTTTGTACAGATGAACAAGCTGTTTAATCACATCTCTGTTGGTCTTTTTCGAAGTAATTTCAGGGGTAATTGACACCTAAAGCCACCAAATTAAATTGTCAAGACAACCGCACCCATAACCACAAAACAGAGAACAAATAATAATCTTGTGAAACGGACCAAAAAAATAAGCCAGAACATCAAATCTCAAAACAATTTGAGTTTTCTGGAGATGAAAAGAACTGTCTCTAAAACAAAGTTTCTTACTACTGTCACTCAGTAAATACCAAAACATTTCCGATATTCCCACAACACCTTTCTGAGTCAAAATACTGAATAGCAACCTATTTCAACGACACTTCCGATGAAAGGTGTTTTGATATTCAGTAATCTGACTCAGAAATGTGGTACGGGAAGATTAAAAAAAACCTCCTAAAGCACAAGAGTAAAGTAGAGGAAATATGAAAGAAATTTGAAACAAGCTAATGTTTCAGTAACATTCAAATATAAAAATATTTCTAAAACACATTTCCGTTCAATTTAAAACAAAAAGAAAATATAACAGACAATTTACCGGAAAAGAAGGTTCTGGATTAGCTTTTGTTTGCTATTCGGTATTTTGACTAAGTAAAGTCGTCTACGAAACATCAAAACACCTTTACGAGTCAAATTTACAACAGTGGACCAAAAAAGGGGAATATGAAAGAAATTTTGTAGAAAAATATGAAATAGTTGTTTGCTAGTCGGTATTTTGCTTCCGAAAAAAAGTTTTGAGAACATCAAACAAATTTTGGGTCCCAAAACACCATTCTCGGTCAAGCTGACAACTACAGCAGAGCAAAATTTAAATGGAAATATAAAATAACTTTTACAGAAACAAAATATATCGAAAAAATATAAGCATATGCAAAACAACAAGGAAGAGTCCAAAATGGACATGAGAGAGATAAACTCAGAAATATTAAAAGGGAAAACTTATCAAAAAGCAAATAGAAATTAATAACAAAGAAGCTTACATCGTAGTGATGGAGATCTCTCTCCTTAACCTCCACCAAGAAGTGGTTAGCCCTCACTTGAATCCGGGTCCCAAGCGTCCCAAATCCTGGCCTCCCCGGAAGTCTAACGGCCTTGGACGACGACGGTGGAGGTGTCGTCAATGTTAGCTTCTGCTCCATCTCAGCTATCAGCGGAGACGGAGAAGCCGAACTGGACGAAGCCTGAACCGTAGCCGGCGGAGGAGGAGCGTAAGCTTGAGCCGGCGGTTGAGGAGCGTGAGTTTGAGACTGCACCGGCGCCGGAGCGATGACGCCAGAACCGCCAGCTCTACCTCGGCCGCGCTGGCTGGGACCCGATTCGGACGGAAACGACGGTGGAGCACCGCCGTCTCGTCCTCTACCGCGTCTTCCGCCACCTCCGCCTCGATGAAACGACGGGGCGTCGGAGCCAGACGACTGGTCGTAATGGCGGCCTCGGCCTCGGCCACGGCCACGTTGAGACATCGAGTCTCTTGTCGTTCTGGATTCTAGAGAGAGAAAAAGAGGTGAGAGAGAGTGGGGTTGTGGGGTGAAGTGAAGAGAGAACTTTAGTGTGAGAGGGAGAGTGGGTGTATGTATGCATGTTATTATATAGCAAAGAAAACGAAAACGTGCAAGGTAAGGCGTGGGTTGAAGACGGCTAATTTCTCGTTTAGGAAATGCCGATTATGCCCTCCCCGCATTTCCGAGACCATGCTTAGAGAGGACCCACCGTGTTATTAGGCAAATGTTCGAGCATTGTTTTATTGGGAGTGAAGACGCTTTGGCTGCTAATAATAATAAAAGACTCGTCATAAATTCTGTTAAACTCACTTTGAAAATGGTGCTACTGATTTTAACATTTTTCCGGCAAAAGAAAATTTTTATGTATTGTCTGTTTAGCTTTTAAGATAAGTAGGGAGACGACTGTTATATTTTAGTTGAGAAATGCATAGAAAGGGTTGCAAGTGCGTACTCATATTTTTCTAATATTAATGTGGATGACTTAAATCTCGAATTTATAATTAGGATTTCATTTTTTTAGGTTAACTCTTTTTACCTAGATTTATGGGAAGGAATTGCATTTCTTGACAAATTATAAATATTTGTTTTCGTAATATAATAATGACATATGTGAAATTAGATTTTTATTTACTTTTTAAGGTTTTTAACCTAAACAATATGTAATACCAATTTAAGATAATGGTGTATGAATCTGTTGCACGCGTGTCTATCAATCGCCTGACAGAGAGGGTAGGTAGACTCGTAATAAATTTTGAGGTAGGTGGATAAGAAACCGCTTAATCTGATCACACCAGTGAAACCAAACCAGTCTGAGCACTTTTGTCTGGTTTCCTTTATTTGAAAACCACATAACGCAACAAAACCGCCTATATTAATTTTTAATACCAAAATGTGAAATCCATTAGCCATTCCGTGATAATGTCATCTCGCTCTCAAAATTCTCTTCATTTTCAATAGTTCGATATAAGTTTTCTAATTTATTATTCAATTTACGATATGAAGTCTATGTTGTACTTAACACACACTCAAGACCTTATTATCAATCAACTATGACAAATAGGAACTACTTTGGTTTAGAATCAAACCCTCTTATGCAAAACCACAGTTCTTTATTTCTCTTACACCCTTACTCAAACCTAATGTGATGCCTCATTGTCTTCTAGATTGTTTACCCTAGCGCCAAGTTCTATTTATACCTTAAATGACTTGGGTTACAATACAACTTGAAGTAGGAAACAAAAACATAAGAAAATACGCTAAAAATGACAAAATATGAAACACATTGCACAAAAAACTAACCAATCACCAAGGAGTGGCCGACTTTTAGGTGTGGCTGGGTTTGGGGGGGGAAGAGAGAGAGAGCTTTTAATTTCATTTTTCAGTATTTATGTATTTTCAATGTATAAAATGACCAATTTTGTCCTCATATTTAACATAAATATTGACAAAATGTAACAGTGGACTAATGGACCGAATAATATAGAGTTGATGGACTATTTGAACGAATAATTTAGCTAAGGGACCAAAATGTAAATTTAGTATAAGTTTGAGGACTATTTGAGTAAATAACCCTATGAATTTATGTGTTGATTATGATTAACTTTTATTATTATGTAAAAATACAACATTTATCTATCTATATATATAACAAACAGTCCTAATCAAACACGTTCAAAAACTCAAAAAATATATATAACAAACACGTTCAAAAAACTCAAAAAATATCCTTGATTAATCAAAGTGCTAAAGGACTGCAATTTTTTCCATTGATCAAGTTAAATTTTCACGTAAAACCCAATGATAAAAAAGGTAATTAACCCTATAAAAAAAAATTCCACCTGAGTAATTATATAGAGAAAGTTACTCCCCCATTCCATCCACATTCCTCGTTTTACTCCCCACTCCACTCCACCCACATTCTTTTTTCTTTATTTTCAGTTTTTTATTATTTATATTTGTGAATATATTTACCTGATGTAAAAAAGAAATGATATAATCAACTCATAATTACGTTAACTTTATGGCAGAGATAGCTGTAATAAATAAACACTTGTAGCGACATTGGCAATTGAAACGATTTTCGATTAAAAAACGAAACGTCGGTAGGAAATCATTCCAAACGTAAAGGACCACTGAAACCTCGTAGGCCGTAAGCTGCTTGCTTCGCCGGCCCCACAAATCCCGCAACGACGACGATCCCAGCCGCGATCATGTCGTCGCACTACATCTGGCGGCAGTAGCAGATGCTTTTTACGGTTTACACCTTGCCTTTGCTTTCGTCGTTGTTGCACATTTGGTATCGTATCCAAAAGTATGAGCTATATAACAGGAGCTTCTTCATTTTATTCTTTGCGTGGGGATCTTCGTCCGTACAGCCTTTTGGGACCAGACGCTTTCTGTCTGTTTTACACGTAAAAGAAAAAACTGAACTGTGCAGAGGGGAAAAGAGAATCGGAAAAAAAAGAAAAAAAAAAAAAAGAAGAAGAAGAAATTATTTGAAAATTCTGGAAACAAAATTTGAAAAATGGTGTTTGCATAAGCATCGTGAGCTAGCATGTCGTGGATAAAATCCGAAACTTGTGGGACCCAACTGTTTTGACAAAAGGAGGCATTTGAACTCTGAGCGCAGACCAATTTCACTGCATGGCGGCATGGCAGTGCGGAGTGGGTTTACCATACACCAAACCAAACATTTTGTCCTCGTCTTGTGATTACTTTTAAATTTTTAATATTTGGGTAGGAAACCCAATTTAGTGCCCATTGTATTCTATATTATTTAACCTAACTTTAAAGTTCCTCTTTATACAACATGGGTTACAATACAACTACAAATATAAAATAAAACCCTTTACGTTGTTATTTTCTCTGTCACTCATATTCGGATTTTGGATGATTTTTTTGTTATCTTTTAAATACAATCAGACTTATCTTTATTCTTAAATAGAATGCAATGAGTCATTTCTTCTTTCAAGTAAATTCATTCCTTATTTATTCTTCTTTTTTTTTGTACAGTCATTCCACCAGCTTTTTATATCAATGATTGGACATTATTCATTTTCATTTAATGTGTTTATCATCATGATTAATTATCACCCAAAAAAAAAAACTATAATTACAAAACTTAATCAAAGCACCGGTGATCTGATAAATATTCCAGAAAAAAAAGAAAAAAAAGAAGGTGATTTGCGTATATCATTGAATTTGAAACGACATTTTCTGCCGTCCGATGATATATTTGATATTATTTTTCTGGACCCTTTGCACCGGATTATTTGGTTCCATCTAAAATGACCTCGAGACGAATTTATCCACGATCGTGGCAGGACCCACGTCCGTACAGCCCCTCTCATTTGCAAAACATCGCCTTGCCCGGACGATTTGGGCTCATGCGTACCCCACAAGATTGTGCGCGGGCACGCGATATGAGGAATCGGATACTCGCTGCCTATTTTTACACGTAAAAAGGAAAAGTGAACAAGTGTACTGTGTTGATATAAAATGAAATTAGAAGGACACGTTTCGAGATCCTACTGGTTAACATTCCGGAGAACGTGGACGCGTTGCGGTGGGATATGATATACGCATTGCGTTAGTGTGGGCTAGCATGTTGTGGATAAATCCAAACCTTAGCGAGTAAGCAGCTTAGAGAAGGGGAAGAAGAGGGTGTGCGAGCAAAGCTGATGACTGGTGGTAGAATGCAAAGTGAGTGGTGGGCCCCAGAAGTTTGGACATAAGGGAGGTATTTGAGCTGTAGAATCAGAGCTTTTCCATTACTGCATGGAGAAGTTCGACAGTCAGC
>NC_047655.1:8467215-8473805 GCF_902201215.1 Prunus dulcis | reverse complement strand
TTTATGTGGCAGTTGATGTGTCTTGCCATGTCAATTAATGAATGTTGCCATGTGTATTCTATTTTTTCTTTTTCTTTTTTCAATAATTCTTAAAAAAACAAAAACATTAAAAATTAAAAATCAAATTAAAAAACCCTAACGTCCCTGGCAAGTGGCCTCACGTCGTTCTCAATTCTTCCTCGTGTCTCCATAGCACTCCGTTCCTCCATTGTTGCTGCACTCTGATAAGAGTATCACTAGAACGTGGCTGAGAGTTGGTGCCCCCTCAATTACCGTATTCTCTACCCTGCTTCTCTCATTCTGCTTCTCATTATCTACTATCTTTTCTCAATAAGAATGAAATTTGCAGTCCTAGGCAATTGGGTGGGTTGAAGAATGGAGAGGTTCACTGGTCTATTCTTCTCCAAAAGCCTGTCTGACAGAGAGGTTGAAGATTGAGGTACATACCCAATGTTTAGTGTAATTTTGTTGTAAAAATTGTTGTACAGGTTCTTAACTTTGTGCCACCTGCTGTTGTTAATAACAGATGCCTATAATGTTTTGAACAATCAGCCTTATAGATGCCAAAAGGACAAGGAATTTACAGGTACCTTACGAACAAGGAATTTTAGCTACCTTAAGATTTTTGTCTTAAAAATTGTCATCTACAGTAAAATTCATGTTTGCTTGTCTTCTTTATTTTCCTTTTTCCTGTTGAAGAAACATGCATGGAATGAACAAGTATTTATACTTTGTGAATGAATGAGGTTTTGTTATTCTTAGTCTGTATTTTATTTTCTGGTTATTATTTAGATACCATAAAGACGACTCTACGATCTGATGAAATTTTGAGTCACTGAGTTTAGATACTATTGCAAATTACTGTTGCTGAACAATCACTTACTAGGTATGTTTGCTGAATGTGTATTATTGCAATTTGTTGGGGTCTAGCTAGCGTGTAGTTCATGGGTACTGGTTACTATAATGTCAACTGAATGTGTATTATTGCATATGTATTATAGGAAGTTTATATTAATATTTGGAATCTTCAAGAAGCCATTCAAATTTGGAGATGAGTGAAGAAAATGATGAGGTTGAGATTGGTGAGACTGGACTGAAAAATACAATGAGCCCGGAAGAAACAACACAAGAACCTAAGGTAAATATGATTTTTAACACAGCTGATGAGGTGCTTGATTTTTATAAAAAAATATGCAAATCGAGTAGGTTTCCCAATGAAGAAGAGATCATCGAAGAAAGGAGATTGTGGGGAGTTGAAATATGTGACTTTATCATGTTCTCGATCAGGGATCCCGCAAAGTACTGCAAGCAATGTCTTAAAGCCATATCCAAGTATAAAAGGTAATTGCAAGGCTCAAAATGCACAGGATAGTCATGGTGGTATGGATGATGATTAATACCCCTACATTTCCCATTCAAAATGTGAGTTGTGAAAAGATTCATCTGATGTTGTTCTATTACTTTTGTATTTAATTGTTTGATTTTTAAATTAGTGATGTATTTGAAATTATTTGGTTACTGGATTTGTTTATGGAGTTTGCTCAAGCAGATCGTCCACATCACTTGAATGGAGAGTATATGATAGAAAGCACACGACACTCTCCTGTTGTTTATTTACAACCTCACGAACACATGAAATAAGGAAGTGCTCAAGTCCCATTTTGGTGTCCAGAAGTAATGGAGTTGATCTTGTACTCAACCACAAAATTAGTTTTTTTTTTCTTTTTCCTTTTCATTCATATATATCACTATTGTAGCAATTTAATCTACATGGTACTGTTAATCATGTCCATTCGTGGATTGGAAATATCATTATTAATTTCTATAGTTATTCTTCCAATATTAGTGTTGTCTAATTACTTCCAGCATTTCTATTAAGAGTTACTTGGGCCTCCCTGCATTGTTGCCTAAGAGTAGGATGGTTATCATCCAGTCAAAAAGAACCTCATTCAAAGAAACGCCAATACTGATCCAAAAAACCAAAACATATAATTCAATGAATTTCCTTACAAAAATATATGAGTATAGCCACTTATTCATCAGTGAGCATTTACAATCAAGACAGAGAAACCTATCTGCAATTGTAGGAAAAAAAACAAAAAAACAAAACTTGGGGTTGCAGAATTTGGACTTGTAAAATCACTCAATTTCCTTGTCATTGTAGACCAAGCTATGCAACGTTCAGATTACAGAATGTAAATATACTGCTTCAGAATCCAGTGTCACCTGAGCGACCCCTTGTGTGTAAATATACTGCTACAGAATCCAGTGTCACCTGGATTGAAGTAGAACTTTTCCTGGTAGCCTGCAGCAGAAAAATAGTGGCTTTTATCATAATCAAAAGATGAGATCAAATAAGAGGAACATTATGCAACTTGAAAGAAACTAACTGAGTTGTAATGGGCATTATTTGCCTCTTCAAAGAAACTAACTGGTATTACCACACCCAAAAAAGTACATAAGTATTACTGCCAAAAAAATACATAAGTTTTTGCATCCTACAGACCAAGCAATAAAATACATAAGTATTACTGCCAAAAAAGTGTTCCCAAGTCAATTAAGAACCTAATTTTTTTTCCTCCATTTTTCTTTCTAAAGGTTCTCCTGGTATGTTACTAGCACGATGAAGAATCCAGGATGAGGACAGCTAGGAAGATCAAACCAAAATTGAAAAGCTATTGCCCAATGCTTTCACCTAAGAATTGTTGGATGATCTTTGTAAGGCTTTGCTCGCTGAAAGAAGTCCTCCCTTTGTGCCTGACAGAAGTAATGTCCCTCAAAAAGTTCCTGCAACAATCCAGCACCAATAAAAAGAAAAGACCACATATAAACTATCACAATTTGCATTCAATCACAAGTGTTATGATCTTTATAAAATTCAAATATTATCACATTCAGTGACATTATAGCCACCCAGTACCCATGAACTACATGCTAGCAAGACCCAACTAATTACACTAATCAATTTTTACAACAAATTGCAGATTCAAGAAACAAAAACTAAGAACCTGTACAACAATTTTTACAACAAAATTACTCTAAAAATTGGGTATGCACCTCAATCTTCAACCTCTCTGTCAGATAGGCTTTTGGAGAAGAATAGACAAGTGAACCTCTCCATTCTTCAACCCACCCAATCGCCCAGGACTGCAAATTTCATTCTTTTTTAGAAAACTCTTAACTCTCACCAACAACAGTGGAGGATGGGGATGGATAAATTTGGTGGAGGAAGGGAGGCAATGAGAGAAGCAAAGTAGAGAATACGGGGGGACTCCAACTCTCAGCCATGTTTTAGTGATTCTCTTATTAGAGTGCAGCAACAATGGAGGAAGGGAGTGCTGTAGAGACGCGATGAAGAATTGAGAACGACGTGAGGCCACTTGCAAGGGACGTTAGGGTTTTTTAACTTGATTTTTAATTTTTAATGTTTTTGTTTTTTTAAGGATTATTGAAAAAAGAAAAATAAAAAATAAAATACACATGGCAACATTCATTAATTGACATGGCAAGACACATCAGCTGCCACATAAGATGGTCAGCTAAGGTGGTCAATATTGTGTGTCTAAATAGCATTACTCTTTTTAGAATAAAGATTTTGTAGGTTTTTGCTTTCCTATTTCATAGTTTATACTCATGTGAAATTGGAGTTCTTGCAAAGTATACAACAGTTTAACCACGTGCTAACACCATTAGTGGACAAAAATGAATTTGTGAAAGTTTACGACTGCACCTAGCTTTTGGGCTAGCTTGCCTACGTACCCTGTGAAGGGATCAAGATGGAAGTAGTTCACCCTCCTTGAATTGAGGTAATGAAGGGAATTTTGGGTTTTTGTGACTGAATCTAGCTTTTTAGGGACTAGACTGCCTACGTACCCCTTTTGAGGGATCAAGTCAACCATAGTTCTTTGCTTAGGCCACCTTTTCAGCCCATAAAGCTTTTTTTTTTTTTTGGCTCTAATTTTTGCCTGGACCGCCCTTTCAGGTTTTCAGTCCAATGAGCACTTTTTTCTAACCATCAGGCATAAAACTTCTTAACGAATTTCCCGTTCACACAAGGATATGTGCACTTGCCTTCGGAGTTTGACAACTCGTAGGCACCCTTGGAGAAAACCTTAGTAATGACGTCGGGCCCCTCCCACTTGGGTTCAAACTTACCATGCATTTTCCTAGTAATGACAAAGGGTCTTCGGATAGTTAAAACCAAATCTCCAATTGAGAAAGATTTGAAGTTAACTTTTCTATTGAATGCCCCTGCAACCTGAGCTTGATATATTTCGAGCCTTTGTTGAGCTGCCAGTCTTTTATCATCTAGACCTTCCAGTTCTGCCAATCTCACATTTGCGTTTTCGTCAGGGTTTGTTAGCTGTAAAGCTACCCTTAACGATGGCAATTGGACTTCTAAAGGTAGAACAGCCTTGGAGCCAAACACCAAATTGTACTTGTACATCCTGTTGAGTTATGTATGGTCGTCTTGTAAGCCCATAATGCTTCAGGGAGGCGTTCATGCCAATCTCTTTTGTTTCATGAGACCATCTTCTTCAGGATATTGCACAATACCTTATTGAAAGCTTCAGCTTGATCGTTCGACGACGGATTGTAACTCGCGAAGAACGAGTGTTGAAACTTATACTTCTCGCACAACTTGGTCATGGACTTGCACTTGAAATACAATGCATTGTCAGATATTATCTTCGATGGAACCCCATAACAGTAGATGATGTGGTTCCTTATGAAGTTTGTAACATCGTCTACTCGTACCTCCTTTAAAGGAATTGCTTTAGCCCATTTAGAGAAGTAATCGATCATGGCCAAGATGTATTGATGTTGACGTGATGACTTAGGCTTTATCATGCCAATAACATCTAATCCCCAAGCTTCAAATGGCCAAGACAAGGCTGTCGGATGCAATTGTTGGGGAGGTTGGTGAATAAAGTCTCCATGTAATTGGCAATCTTTACATGTGGTTGCAAACTTTATTGAGTCTCGGACCATTGTTGGCCAGTAATAACCCAATCTCTTCAGTTGGTTTGAAAGTTTTGGACCAGCTTGATGAGCACCATAAGTGCTAGCATGAGTATCATGAAGGGCCTTAGTTGCATCTTGATTTGACAGACACCTTAACAACATACCATCAAATGATCTTTTGTACAAGGTATCATTTAAGTACAGAAATCGAGTGGCTCTGCGTCGGACTTCAGCCTTTTTCCTTGAGTCATTTGGCAACTTGCCAAGTAGTAGATACTCGATTATGGGATGGCGCCAATCAAGATCATCCGGTTCCTCCTCACATTCGGAGGACGTAATAACGTTTGAATCCACAACTTCTTCAATTCTCTCTATAGCTGGGGATAGTAAATAACGTTCCCCAACGGTGACTTGGATATCCCTTTCGCTAGGTAGTGTTAACGATGCAGCCAAATTAGCTAGTGCATCAGCTTTATCGTTTTTCGACCTCGGGATGTGACTAACATGAATGTCTTGAAACTGTGACATGAGATACTTCGCCCTTTCATGGTATGGGACGAGAGTAGCATTTCTAACTGCATATTGACCATTCAACTGTCTGACGGCCAACTGTGAATCACCATATGCTTGCAAACAATCAATATGCATCTCGAGGGCAATTTCAAGGCCAATGATGAGTGCCTCGTATTCTGCCACATTATTCGAACATAAAGCTAGTAAGGAGAATGAGTATGGGATTAAGCCCCCAGACGGCGTGATGAATACTAATCCTGCCCCAGCTCCGTTTCTTCTTGCTGCCCCATCAAAATATAGTTGCCATGTAAGTGCTTCTATTGTGAACACCTCCTCATCAGGCAAATCTGCAGGTAACTCCATGTTGTCGGGAGTAGGATGAGCAGCCAAGAAATCAGCAAGAGCTTGCCCTTTGATCGCCTTTTGTGGCACAAATTTTATCTCAAACTCAGAGAGGAGGAGTGACCACTTGGCTATTCGCCCAGAGAGCACAGGCTTGGACATTAAATATCGGAGCGGATCTGCCTTGGAAATCAAGATGACTCTATGAGAGAGGATGGAGTGTCGTAGTTTCTGGACAGCAAACACTAATGCAAGGCAGACCTTTTCAATAGGGGTGTAATTTTGTTCTGCCCCTATGAGTGTTCTACTCAAGTAGTAGAGTGCATTTTCCTTTCCATCATCATTGTGTTGAGCGAGCAATGCCCCCAATGAGCGTTCTAACGCTGCAATATACAAGATTAAGGGCTTCCCTTTAATTGGCGCCATAAGAACTGGCGGATTTAATAGGTATTGTTTAATGCTTTCCAAGGCATTTTGACATGCTTGATCCCATACAAACGGAACATCCTTCCTCATGAGCCTCGACAATGGTTGGCACCTTCCAGAAAGATTTGAGATGAACCGTCGTATATAGGCTAGTCTCCCTTGCAACCCTCGCAACTCCCTTAAATTTTGAGGGGGAGGCATTTCACGGATTGCCTTGATTTTTGAGGGATCAATTTCAATTCCTTGATGTCGGACAACGAAGCCAAGGAATTTGCCTGAAGTTACCCCAAATGCACACTTCAAAGGGTTCATTTTCAACTGGTGCTTTCGGAGTCTATCAAAAA
>NC_047655.1:8456412-8466297 GCF_902201215.1 Prunus dulcis | reverse complement strand
AAGAAGAAGAAAAGTCAAAACATGAAAAAAGAAGAAGGTGGCTGACGCCACTTTGTTGGAGTTGGAAGAAAAGAAAAAAAAGCAAGGACACAAGAGACTTGCTATTGTAGAGAAAAAATGAGGAAAAAGACAAAAAAGTCTGAAACCTCTTTGGTGTTGCGGCAGTTTCTTTTTTTTTTTTTTTCTTTCTTCTGGCTTTCTCTTTTTGTTTGCAAAGGCTGTATATTATTTTCTTTAAAGACTGAACAGTAACAGTGTTTGTTTTTAATTTGGACTGATCACAAGTATTCCAGATAAAGATGGGATTGCAAGGTCTGATTTTACTTGGAAACAAACTCTGCAAAGAGTTGGATAGCTAATCGCCTGCTGGACCAAAGTTTTTTTTTGGGGCTCCATGCTCATGGGCTAACTATCAACAAACATCAAAAGCCCAAAATAGGATTATGGGCTGTCAAAGAATAATTATCCATTGACTCTCAGAAGCCCATATAATTAATGGGTAACCCAAATAATTACCCATTAAATTTCCTAAGGCCCAAATTCCCTATCATATGGTTAATGGATTAGTTAAAAAAATCCTTAGTAACCATATTTGGGTCCAAGTGCAAATGTCAACTTTAGAAAATTAGTGGGTTAATCAAAATTGCTCATTAATTTTCTGGGACATTGACAAAAAGAAAAAGTGGTACAAAACCATCCAAATTTTTCCCATGGGTCATCTACCCTTGAAAATTCCAATGAGATTAAATTCAAATATCTCAAACACAAATTCTCAATTAATGGGCCACACTTACCCATTAATTTCAAAATTTCCCTATTGGGTCATCTACCCATGAAAATTCCAATGAGATTAAATTCAAATATCTCAAACACAAATTCTCAATTAATGGGCCACACTTACCCATTAATTTCAAAATTTCCCTATTGGGTCATCTACCTATGAAAATCTTCAAATCGTCTCAAAGACACCAACTCTAAATTATTGGGCCACACTTACCCATTAATTTCTAAATTTTTCGAACTACGTTGGTTTGATCCCTTTAAAAGGGTACGTAGGCAATCTAGAGATTCAATCTAGATGCAACCATCCCAAACATATTTCCATATCGAATCCCTGGTTTATTCAGCTAAATTCACTCAAACTCCTCAATCAAACCTATTCAAATTCTTCGTTTTGTGATGAGTCATTTATTCATCATGAATCTTTGAACTACGAGTGGCTTGATTCCCGCAAAGGATACGTAGGCATCCTGAGTTTGGACTTGGGAGCAGCTGCAAAATCAAACACACACGTTCTGTTTTTTTATGATGGAATCAAAGGGTTTTCCCTTGAAGCAAGGGATTGTAATTAAGAGACTTGCGTCTCGAATGGGTCGAACCTAAGATAATAAAACCCCATTATTTAATTAGTGGTGGTGAAATTATATTAGGAAGATCACCATTTTCCTTCAACATGGATGTTTAATCTTCATTTCACACAGGTTCCCAGAATGTTCACTTCAACTGCATTTCTTTTTTTCTTTTATTATGCGAAAAAGAGAATTATAAACCAAAACCTCGCGGGCACGCAGGCCCAAAAGGTCAAAAAAGAAAGCAGGAGCAACAGAAAGAGGCAGCCCAGTCTCCCAAAGAAAGGAAGAGGACAGCCCATGGCCTAGATCAGCTAAGGCATCAGCAAGGAAGTTTGCTTCTCGGAACACATGACCAAACAGAATGGTATCACAAAAGGAGCTCAAGTGCCAAACATCATGAATTAGCATCTTGATTGACCAGGGGACATAGAAGCTTTCTTCTTGTTGGTTCATTCATGGGCTCTCTCAATTTTCCCTCAAAATAAGAATGACCTAAAAAAATATAACATTGCAGACCAAAAAACAGAGTCCTCTGTTCCATCTTTTCTGATTCTATTGGATTATTTTGATTTCTCAACTTGATTTTTTGCAATTTTATTGTCCTTTTTTAATGAATTCTGCGTTCTATAATTGTTGATGAAAAACTCAAGTAATATAATTGTTTGAACCAAAAATTGTATTTTTGCCTAAAATGGAAGATAATGTTCCATGAACATCAAAATGGCCAAAATATGGCTAGACATGCATTGCTGCAGACAGATGGAGTGAGCCCAAAATTCAACTTCCAGCGCTCAAATAAAGTTTCGTTCTTCATGAAAGTTGTTCATCTCTATATCTACTGCAACATATCCAAATTTGGGTTTATTCGGACAAATGTTGAATCCTAAGAGCTGAAAATATCAGATGCACAGCGCCAGTAAAAAGCTTATAGCAGCAATTCGGGCATAATTCGGGCCCAATTCGGGCCTAATTCCAATGCTCTAATGAATTTTCTTTATTCATGAAAGTTGTTCATTAGAATGTCTACTGCAACATATCCAAATTTGGGATCATTTGGATAAATTTGGAATCCTCACAACATCAAACATCAGAAGCATACCAGCAACAGCGAAAACTGATAACTGTGGCAATTTGGGCCTAATTATGGCCCAATTCGGGCCAGCTTCCAGACATCAAATGAATATTCGTTCTTCATGAAAGTTGTTCATTTGGATGTCTACTACAACATATCCGAATTTGGAATCATTTGCATAAGTATTGAATCTTTAGAGCACTAATCATGATTTCTGTTCGTGAGAGTAATGTATGACGACTAGTCAGTTGTAACCATGCTAAATCAGATTTTCCATTGCTCAAATGGAATTAAGTTCTTCATCAATGTTGTCCCTACTTATGTGGAGAAACTCAATAACTGCAAATAAAGTTTCACTTCATCGATGAAGGGACTTTATCACAAGTGAGTTGATTCAAAGAAGAATAAAATAATGTTGTGGTAGATGGAAACAATTTAATATTCTCTGTGATGAAGAATATTAAAACAAAGTGAAGCTCAACATACGCGTGAAAAGTCTACATCAATGTTGAAAGAAGAATAAAATAATATGCAAGTGGGCTTAAAAAAATAAATAAATAAAGAAGTAGAGATGGTGGTCATTATCCCTCCATTTCTTTTTGTCTTTTAGTCAACTACTTTTGGCTGTCACTCACCAATCAATGCAAGTTGACTAATACTTTGGATTTCTTTAAGTCTAATAGTGATAACTTTTGTCAAATCACATCAAAGCCTCTTAGCAACTTTTTTGGGTTTACTTATATTTGCATGCAACCCACTCACCAAAACCAATGGCAAGTGGGTACTTCAAATTGACTGCTGGTCCATTCAACCGACCTCCATTCACTATAAATTGAATGAGAAATCATCAGCAAACACACACAACTCAACCAAAAAAAAACAGACTCAACGTCTATAAACTCAGCTCAAAAGCTTGAAACAGCCTTCCTTTTTCATTCTCTGAATTTCCCTGTTGACAACTCCTGAGAAATTTTCTTTATTTTGCTCTGCCAACTCTTGGTATGATTTTTCCTTGTACAAGATTGAATAGAGAAATCTTCAGGCTGTGTTGTTTATGTATTTCCCTTTTCTTTCAAGTTGTCTGAATAGAGAAATATTCCGATAAACTTCTGCCATTTTCATTATCGTTTAATTTCAATTTCTGTCAGTTACCATTTTCGCACTAGATGAATATTGAAGTCCTCTTAATTGAGGCATAGAAAAGAACCTTGTATTGGGTTAGTTCCCCACCCAATCCACAATCAATTGATTAAAGTCGATATCGATGCTCATTTTCCAGTCTTACCATTTTCAGCTGTTGGAGTCTGTCACTACCAACAGTGGCATGCCTTCGCAATCGCAACAAGCAAACTCCACGGCCAAACCCCAAGCAAATGGCCGGCGGGTCCTTTTCGGGGTAAACAATAATATAAAGTCACTGAACAAAATGTCAAAGATTTAATTCTTCACTGATGTTTCTTTGGTTATTTTATCGTCTCAGACAAAACCTGTAGACTTGTAGTCCAGGTAGATCATCATTCATTTAGTAATTTGTATCTTCTTCTTGGATTAATTCATTTATCTTTTGTTATTTGTAAGAACAATTCTTGGGATTTCTCCGATCAATGATTTGTCAAATTTAGACATTTCTGTCGTTTACTACTTCTTCAATCTCATGTCATTGTCTTTAATTTTTGGTTCAATGGTTATGTCTCATGCAAAATCATATCAAATTTACGAATATTATAAGGTTTATGCGAGCACATGGGTTGTTCGCCCATTTTGTAGATGTGGGCTCAATTTACTTGTATTGACTTACAAATCAAAGATCATATATGCTCCTTTTCCAACTCAACTTGTATAAATAAAAAATGTTGGTTTTAAAATCTTAAATAGAATTCAATAATTATTTTGCCAAACAGTTGGACTAATGAATGGTTTTGAAACGCATAGATGTGAAGTGAGTTCCATTTTAACGGGACCTAATATATTTAGGTGTTTATTTGGGTTCGGTTTAGTTTATGTAACTCTTGGACTTAGGAATTAGGGTTTTTTTAAAAAAAATATCGAGAATATATTGGTTAACTATCACACAATAGTGTAGTTAGGCAAATATGTACTATCACAATACAAGTGACATGTTGCATACTCATTAGTCTCGTGAAAAAAGTTGGATACTCCAATCAACTAGACAATGCGATTATATCAACTATTGTTATATTATTTACTTTTATCTCTATAAAAAGTAAGTGGGTGACAGGAGATGATATTGTATTATAAAATATAGAGGAACCAATATACCTATTAATTTTGAAGTAGGTAACATTGTCTCATTCAGAACAGTAGATCTATTTGAGCTCCTTGCTTGCATGCTTGCAGCATGAAAATGATAATTACTCGTTTACATACTCCCTTGGACATGCGCTAAAAATGAAAATATTATAGTTACAAGCTAACCGATAACGAAAATTTTTGCCTTTTATTTTCTTCAATTGAGTTTGGAGTTTTATTAAAATAAAGGGCATACATTTTGAATTTGTAGATAAATGCTGAGAGAGGAAATTGGGTGCCACTAGACTCCGTATGAGAGCCGCATGCAGGCCATGGGTGGTCTTGGCTCCTCCAACCTACATGTGGTTGTCTTTAGAATATTTGCACTGCACCCTTCAGAAAATGCCATCCGGCTCCGCTAGACCAAATGGTTATTGCCTAAGGTGAAAAGTTTTATATCATCTTTTTTTCTCAAGTGATGGTTTTCAAAAAGGTTAATGCTGGAAGCCTTTTTTTTCACATTTTAAAAAAATATATTAAAAGAACTCTCGATTTGCCCTTCAAGTCGAGTTTATACAGAGTAGAAGAAATTGCCCCCTCGGTGCATGAATGAGCATAACAGGAATTTCTAGCAACAAAACTATATTGTTAAGTTTCCATCAAGTCTTTCAAGATGGGGTTGTGGTGTAGCTCATGGTTTCATATAGCTTTCTCGTATCTCATTTTTTGGATAGAAAAACAAAAACTGAAACTATAACTATAGGTCTTTACCTCAACCTATTTCTTTCACATTTTCATAGCCTTCTGTTTTCTGTTTCTCAATGGAATTTGTTGATGCTCAAAATGGTTAGGCCAAAGTTGAGTCCAACTTAGTGATGAGGTGTGATGGATGATGGATGAAGGTGAGGACCTTCACCAAGTGTGTGAGGATTTGGGCAAGCGATAAACATATAGAAGACAAGATATACGTGGTTCACCCGAATAATGGGCTACGTCCACGGAGAATAGTGTTCTCATTATGATCATGTTTTGTTTACATTTGTACAAGGGGATTAGACCCAAATATAAAGATAACAAGTGAGAAGCTCAGCCAAGAGATGGATCCAGAAGAGAGAGAGTCCCCAAGAGCCAGTCCCCTTCTAAGAAAAGAGTAGTCTTCTTTTATAGGTGAGGGGGAGTCTTCACCTCTTGTAGTTTTCCGATGTGGGACTCCTCTTGCTTTGTTTAGAGTTGTGACTTGTGGTAATGCTTCTTTGGCTAAGGTGATGACCTCTCAAAGCATGGGAGGTGGATGATCTAGCCTAGCTAGTTGCTCGGTCAGTTACGGTACCAACAGTAGTCCCCCAAGTTCGCGAGTAAGAAGGTACTTCTTGATTGGGGACTTGTAATTTTAAGTGCACTGGCCGAGCAACACCATAGTTCATCTTCCAAGCTGTATAATACACTACCCACAGTCCCCCAAGTCCCCGGGTAAGAAGGACATTTGGAAAGGAGAGAACTTGGCATGAGGGTGCCGAAGGTGAAGGGGTTGCCGAAGGCACAAAGTTGCATGTCGCAGGGTGATGTGGCTGGGCACGACGGTGCCGAAGGCATAAGAATTGCATGTCGCAAGGCGATAGGCCTAGGCACGAGGGTGCCGAAGGTGACACAAAGCTTGCATGTTTGAAAGGCGATGTGCCTAGGCACGAAGGTGCCGAAGGCATAAGAATTGCATGTCGCAAGACAATGGGCCTAGGCATGAGGGTGCCGAAGGCATAAGAATTGCATGTCACAAGGCGATGGGCTTAGGCACGAGGGTGCCGAACGTGACACAAAGCTTGCATGTCGCAAGGCAATGTGGTTAAGCACGAGGGTGCCGAAGGTGACACAAAGCTTGCATGTCGCAAGACGATGTGGCTAGGAGACACAAAGCTTGCATGTCGCAAGGAGATGTGGCTGGGCACGAGGGTGCCAAAGGCGACACAAAGCTCGCATGTCGCAATGCGATGTGGCTAGGCACAGGGGTGCCGAAGGCGGGACAAAACTTGCATGTTGCAAGGTGATGTGGCCTAGGCACGAGGGTGCCGAAGGCACAATGGTGCTGAAGGGAAAAATGCAAATGTGCATTTTTTATTATTATTTGGAGAAATAATAATAAAAATAGCTTCTTTATTAAAAAAAAAATTTTGGGTACCTTGTGGCTATGGCTCGATGTTTCGGCAAGTGGGATGGACTGGGCCACATGGAGCTAGGCCTGGTCTTGGCTTCGGTAATGGGAGAGACCTGTGAGCACATCATTTTGCCTGAGCGAATCCTTTGTCGTTCGGCAAGGGTACCCACGGGTACCTACGCCTCGATTCACGAGCAAACCCTAGCACCTTTCATCTTCCCTCTTAAATCCCTTGTACCTACACACAATTTGAAATTAAATTTTCAAATATATAAAAAAATAAAAAACAAACGAGAATAATTTAGGGACCTTGCCGAACGGCAAGGCCTGTGCAGAAACAAAAAGGAGGGTCATCAAAATTCTAAGCTTGCTAGACTCTACTTCCTAAGCCCAACCCTAGTACAAGGCTAGGGCCTAAACTTCTCTTGGCCACCCTGACAAATGAAAGAAAACGAAGGATCAACACAACCAACAAAAGCAAAGGACCTTGCCGAACGGCAAGGCCAATGCGCAAAGACATGGGGTCCTCGAAAAAGAATTTCACCTCCACAAAGGCTCAGCTGCACTTCCCACACGGAAAGGCTCAGCCCAAAGGCACCTGAACCCACCTTCACAGCCCAGCTCTTGCCAAAGGTTTGAAAGCCCAGCCTGAGCGCACAAGGCAGAACCCAATCTCTTGCTAACACTCCACTCTCTAGTTCCTCAGCTCACAGTCCACAACAATTCCGCCAAAGAAACCATATCACCATACGGCAAGGCCCGAGCGACAACAAAAAAGGACGACTTCACACCCTGTTCAAGGCTCACCTGCAGAATGTGGAAGGCCTGGCTGGAAGCCAACGGTGCTGAAGAAAACCTAGCCTGAACTCAGTTCTAGTGCAACCCAGCTCGAGAGGCTCAGTACCCCAGCAACATGACACAAGCCCTCAGCCCAAGTTGCCCAGCTCCAATACCTCAATGAGGTCTTACCAAAGACTCAGCTCCCGTTTTTTCGCCTTGCCGAGGACCCTGTTGCATAATCAAAATTAATCTCGAATTGATATTGTTGAACGTCAACCAATGTACGGAATCAATGAGACATCCACAAAGATACTTACCTATAGAGAGTGCTGCCGAACGGCAAGCCCCGTGAAAGCCTAGGCCTAGCTACAAGTACCAAACTATGGCCTCACGAACAGCCCACACCTTCTTCCACGTGAAATCCTAGTCAAACAAGATTCAAGAACCCTTAACATTATTCAAAGACACCTTTGCCGAACGGCAAGGGTCACACAGCAAGCAAGCATATTCTCAAGTTACAAATCCTTACCAGCTTAAGCACTCACGAGCTCACAAATTCCACCTAGATCACCCTTGCCGAAGGGTCATGCTCCAATTAATTACAGGTTCGCGAAAACCACAGTAGCTCAACGGCAGAAGCAACGTAATCAGCAGATTAAGGACCCAGCTCTTAGCGAACAAACCCGTACCTGCAGAACCTTCGAATCTCACTCAATCCGGCAAAAACCTAGACATGCCGAAGGTCTAGCCCAAAGCCGTAGCTCCTGTAGGAATTTCCCCTTCAAAATCCCTTGCCGAACGGCAAGATACGTACTGAAGCCGACGGGGACTCACACGGCAGAAAGGAGGAACCACCGTGACCTGAGCAACCCATGCGGAAACTTTGATGACTCAAATCTCTGAGCTCCCGCGTCTATACCAAGGACCCAGCCCACGATGCAACCTCGAAAGCTCACAGAACACCTTCGGACAGCCCCTGCCGATTGGCGAGCTCACATCAACTTTTCCCTTTAAACCCAGCTGCTACGGAAAACGGACCTCCTTGCCGAAGCTTGAATTCGCTAGACCCAACCAAAAAAAAAAAAAACTAAAGGAAGCTCCCAGTAAACTGGCTCTACCGAAGCTATAAAATAAGGAGGTGGCTCTTTTGCCAAACAACAAGAGCTATGTAGATTTATCTATACCTTTCTCACAATGCTAAACCCTAGCTCCAGCAAATATCCCCATAGCCCTGGGCCAACCACCCAACCATCTTACTGCAAGCCCATCTAAGGCTCAACTCATTCTTAGGCCCAGACCCATGAGGCCCTAGAATAACCCAAGTCACATTTTCAACCCCTTGCCGAACGGCAGGGGTCACACAGTTTTCTTGGAGAGGCTTACACAAGCCTTAGCCTGCCGAAGACCTGGCCATTCAAAAAAAAAAAAAAAAAGGGCTAGGACCTTGCCGAACGGCAAGGACCGTGGAAGGGGAAGAGAACCCCCAATTTTTTCAAGGACCCAGCCTGCCGAAGGCCTAGCTTCCCAGCTTTCCAAAAAAAAAAAAACCCCTACGGACCCAGCTCCCATCCTACCTGCAGAATGCCCAGGTACCCAGCTACCAACAGTACTAGAGGCTCACACAGCCTGTATCACACATTCCATGTGTTGACGCAACTCCTAGCTTGCCAACTTGGGGGACTAGGGAATGCCCTACGGCTCCCAATGAAGCTGGAATGCTCGGTCACGATTACACAAAAACTCACAAGTTCCCAACCCATAAGTTATTTCTCGACCGCGAACTTGGGGGACTACTGTTTACACCATAGTGAACCGAGCAGACCCAGCATCAAAGCGACAAGCACCAAGGCAGCCACGCCTTCTTCCCTACCGAAGGAAGACACACTTCCAAGGTGCCAGACACCTGCCGAAGCTCCCAATTGCCAAACCTAATCTCCAGGACACTTGTCGCCACTACGACGACTTGCACAAAGTCCCACATTGAAACTTTATGCAAACCTCCTACTTCCACCTCCCTATAAATAGGGAACAGTACCCAAGTAAAAAAGGTAACTACTTTCTCACTTTTACTGTTACTCTGCCAAAATTACCACTTATAGCTGACTTAGGCATCGGAGAGTTTTCGGCCGGCACCACACCGGTGTCTGAAGCTTAACGATTGCTTCTACCATTTTGTCTTCTGCATGTCTCCCACCAGCCTATTTCACCAAGGGCCTCAGCCCTCTTCCCTGTTGAAGACTCCACATATCTCATCACTAAGTTGGACTCAATATTGGCCTGGC
>NC_047655.1:8454152-8456375 GCF_902201215.1 Prunus dulcis | reverse complement strand
AACTTTAAAAGAATGTTGATTATTTTGTTTTCTGGTTTTTAGGAATAATAAATGATTTTTTCTATACTAATTTTTTTAGGGAATATTTGGTTTAATTGTAGTTCATCGCTACCTTTTTTCAGTTCTTGATTAGGATCTGCAAATTAAATCTTATCATATCACAAGATTAAGATCAGATGGGAATAAAATTGGTGACGATTGATTTACTCTATCATAGCTGTAAATGAGTGTTTTTTTGGTTGAATAGCTGTAAACAAATATACGAAATGTCAATCAAACAAACCCAAATTTTAGTATATGATGAACTAGAATAACAACATATATATATTTACATCCAACAGTGAGCTACCAAAAATTTCTTGAACCCCTGTAGTCCAAGAGATCAGGACTGTATATATATAGACAATATAAGCAGTATATAGTCGATATATAGATAATACGATGGCTATACAGTAGCAATATTTGGGTTATATTTTGTAAGTATTGTAACAGTTTCATTATGACTGTATGCAGGGTAGACTCTCGTCGACTGAGTTACGCACTTTGAAGCGTGAATTTCAAACCACAAAGGATGAATTGACAAAGGTAGCCAGTTCAAATCGAGCGCTTAGAGAGAGAGTGCATGACTTGGAAGAGATGGTACAGAAGGAGTCTTTGAAACATGAGAAGGAGTGTCAAAAAAAAAAAAAAAAAATGTGTGTGGAGGATTTCAGCAAGACCCTCGCTTCAATGGAACACTATTTTAAGTTAGAGATAGAGAAGTTGAAAAAATGAAATGGTGGGTTGAATGAATATGATGAAGGATATGAAGAAGTGGGTAGTCCTCATATCAATGAAGGAGGCGACAATGACATGTCGCCTATACATGAATATATTACTTCGACTACAGTCTGTAGAAATGGAAGCACAAGTCCCTGGTGATGGAGCCGAAGTCTTCGCAGCCATGCATGTCCAAGAGGCAGAAATGGGCACTTCAGTTCCTGACAAAGAAGTGCAGCAAGAAGCTGAGAAGCTTAGTACTCCATAAGATGTGGATGGGTGTGGAGTAATATGCAAAAAACTGTTATCTTTGTTAGAGGATTGGAAAAAGAGCGACATTAAGACATTGGGAGGTCAGATGAATCCTCATATCATAACCAATGTTACTGTGGCTGGTGATGAAGCGATTAAGGAAGGTAGTGCCATTGTTGAAAAACAAGATGTTGAAGGAAAAAGGTGCAGAATGAAGCGGCCGGCCACTACATTGCTGAGTTCATTTGCAGATCCCTTGAGGAAAAAAAGGACGATTACTATTTCGGATGCGGACGCAACCCCGCCATGTTTTGATCCAACAAAACCCGGGCCCATTGACGATGTCAAGGCAGTAATAGAGTTTTGCACGTCTTGGAAAACCAATTTAAGGTTAGGATTTCTAACCTTGGAAATCCAATAATCATGATGTTGTAGTATGTAGTGATCTACAATAAGAATATACAGCTACCTTTAATATACATGTCTGTGTTTGTACTATGTTTGTCATATTATACAATGTTTCAATTATTGAATGATTACAAAATTGACCCTTGGAAGTTTGCCTATTGTAGTGCGGAGGTGCAGCTCGAAGCATGTTTAGTTAGCCCAGACTTTTTTTACAAACTTAAAGATGATACAGAATGGATTAGCTCCAGGGTAAGAATTTGAATCCAACTGCATTAGGATAATTCAATTCTTTTCTCACCTTCACTATGTGTACATTTGTATTAAATTGTGGTGGTATTATTTACTTAAACTTTTAGCACCTTGACATGGCGACGTTTCTAATACGGAAAAGACAACTTTCTCATCATTTGGTGTTTGGAACCTATTGGACAACTGCAGATTATTGTTTGCAGGTAAAATGTGAACATGTTAAATTCACTGCTTCGGTTGCATTGATTCGTCATTATGTAATGTGCCTTAAAAAATGTTTGAAGCAATTTTTAAGGCCGGTAAGACCGCCTGCAAAGAAACGAGTATATAAGAAAGCAGCTGCTCCAAATACGGTTGACCTTCCATCTAGCTAACTAAAAAAGATACATCATTTTATGCACGGTATATGGCAACATGGGTATGTGCAACCATGGAGCAAAGTCCAGAAGGTGTATGTCCTGTATAATTTTCACAGGTGCCATTGAGTGGCAGTAGAAATCGACTTCATGAGACAAACTATGACTGTGTATGACTCCTATATTGCTTTTACCTCAA
>NC_047655.1:8434088-8454052 GCF_902201215.1 Prunus dulcis | reverse complement strand
ATTTTCTTTGCAGAAGACATCCAGTTTTCCCATACCAAATGATGCTATATCTACTTGTTTTTCTTATCATTAAGCACTTAATATGCCTGAGAAGCAAGACTATCTCTGATCATCCATTCAGGAAGCAAGACTATCCCTGATCATGTTTCTGCAAAATCAGGGAACTGTGATGGCGGCCTTATGCTCTAATCTCCTGAGGTCCTTCTAGACTAGGAGAATTGAGAGCTTGTTTTCTGCTCCCACCGGCTTCCTTCCTTGATTGATGAGCTGCTTGTCTGCTCCCACCAGCTTCCTTCCTTGATTGCTTACCTTATCTTGCAATCAATATCACAATTTTTTTTGCATTTTTTCTCTTTTTGTAACTCTCTGTTCATAAGAGATTTTATTTCTTTAGAATGAACATCTGAAGAAAGAATCCATGAAGTGATCCTAACTCTGAGAGTTATTGACAGAGAAAAGAATTGTGATTTTTGCTTTTGCAGGATATAACTAGATCATCAAGCACTACATTTACTAGGCCGATACGAGCTTGAATGATACTTGAGAAAAGTTTCTCCCACCTAAGGATGTAAGCAATACTTGTGTTATTTTATGCTTATATGCTTATTTGATATTTTATCTTGAAAGGTAACCAAATGGGGAGATAAGTCCGTTCCAAAAGAATGGCTTGTATGTATCCATGAATTATTAATGCAAATTTTACAAATTGCAAGTTGGATACATTGATAATACACTGCACAGATTAAAGTCCCATAAGAACAGAATATGGGTATAGCAGTGATCAATATGATGCTCGCCTGTTGCGTAGCAAATGATGTGGATTGAAGTCCCGAAAGGACAATCCTTTGACATGTCAATATTGATATTGTGCACGCCTAATGCGTTGCAAATTGTATGGGTTAAAGTCCCAGAAATTAATTGACATGTATATATATTAATCTGTGGCATGCCTGCAGCATGCCAGATATATGGTTCTAAATGTTCCAACTCCCTAAATGGAGATTATCCACGCCCTACTATAACATAACGCTCCATTGGAGGTTATAATCCACATTCTCACATAATGAAAGCCCCCTGTAGTGGCTTGGGTACCCAAAAGCAAAGAAATGCTTATAATTGATGCATGCGCATGCATATGAGAATGGTGGGATCATGAATTGATGAATGACAAATTTTGATTTTGGAGTAGCTACTCAAATCATCAATGGGCTGTGTTGATTGGAACCACGTTCAATTATTAAATGTCGACAATATCATTGGCCAAAATGGAATGAGGCAATTCCATTATAGATGAGAATGAACGTGAAAGAGCAAACCCACAGTACGAACCCCAAAAGATGTTAATACTGAAAGTTATACTTGGGTGTTCGGAATAAAAGGGAATATACCTACTTTGTATGACACAATGTTTCTGGCAGAAACAAGGAATATTGGGTTTTCTCCATATCTACAGATTCAATTGTGCCCCCCCCCCCTTATTGCACATTTACGGAGACCAACATGTTATCTCTAAAGATTATTAAAGACACGGAGCATATTGCCAGAAGCGATTTCCTAAAGATGTATAAATAGCTAGGTTAAAGCTATATAATGTGTCATAAAGTTTAATCCCTTTAAACTAAATCCTTGAAAGGATTGAAATTGCATGAAGCAAGTCCCCGAATGACATGTGCCTGAAGCACAAAATCCCTACTCAATACTAATATGCATAAATTGCCTCAGTGAGTACATTAATATGTTTGCAAACACATTAAAGCTTCTCAAGAGTTCCAGAAATATTTGTCTCGACTTACAGATCGAGCATTATGCCAACGAGATTATTGCTTATACTAAGAAAGTATTGAAGCATTTTTATGAGGATTATTCGTTGGACACTTGAAGGATTTTCCGGAAGTATATTGGACCGGACATCGTATTTTCCAGATAGAGCTCAACTCCATCATTTTGGATGATGTGAGGCATATTTGATGCTATCTAAGCATAACACCATATATGGGCATATTTTTGAGTGAAATTATAAATAGCCCAAGTGTTATTAGATATGCGGACTCTGGAAATCTCTATGGTCGCTTACTAGAAACAGCTAGTCATGAAGTTTTCAAGGGGAGATATTCATCAGGGGGAGCATGATATTCATAAAGACTTTCATACACTGTACTCTTTTTCCTTCATCAGGTTTTTATCCCCCTGGGTTTTTCCTGATAAGGTTTTAACGAGGCAGTGTCGCTCAAGATTGACTCACAGAAGCAGTGTCCACTATGACATTCAGACAGATGATCAACAGTATGGCTTCCAGATATTCTATCAAGCATCAGGGGGAGCGTGCCATAAATAAAGACCTTTCCACACTGTACTCTTTTTCCTTCGACCAAGTTTTTATCCCACTGGGTTTTTCATGGCAAGGTTTTAACGAGGCAGTGTCGCACACATGTCAATATACACAGAATTTTATGTTACGCACGGTTATGTACTCTTTTTCCCTTCGACCAGTTTTTGTCCCACTGGGTTTTTACTGGCAAGGTTTTAATGAGGCAACCGATCTAGGGACATGTGGTCTCCAAGGGGGAGTGTTGTAAAGTATAAAGTAGTGGAGCCCACTTACTATTTGTTTGTAGACTTTGGTGCATGATTGTATTGTAGATTCACGGGTGTTACTCACCCTTTGCCTACAAAAGGCTTCTCTCTTATGCAAAGAAAGATACGGATCAATTCCATGGCAGAATAATTCCTCCCCTTCCTCCATTTTTCTCTCCAATTTCTCTTTCACTTTATAACACAAATGTTATTATTGGAATTATTATTGACACTCCATAGGGCCACTTTAGAACTGTTTCTGTAGGAAAAGCTTCTACTCATAAGTGCTTTTTAAAAAGTGCTTCTATTAGAAAATTTTTTATTGAAAAAGCACTTGGAAGTGATTCTACAAGAGGCACCTACTAGTTGCTTCTCCTTAAAGTGCTTTTATGACACAGAAACACTTACAAATTTTTCTGTCAAACATTATTAGAAACGCTTTTGATTGTCAAAAAGCTTTGAGCTATTTCAGAAGTAGTCTCAAACATGCACTAAGCTCATTGTAACACGGATTTTCAATTTGATCCATTTTTGGGTTCAAATCGGAAGAGCTCACAAATGCTAGCAAGCATTCTTCCAAGTTCCGGTGTTATTAATTTCCCACTAAAAACTTTACAATGCAAGAAAGTAGCGCTAGCTAGGTGTAATAGAAAGTGCACTACCTAACTAACTGGCCAAACCCATATATACGCTTGCTTTCAAGTTTTTCGAAAGAGCTTATAGGAGTACAAATTTTTACGCACCATTTCCAGATGGAATTGTCTTTTAGTTCGCACTCCATATGATTACGCGTATGTCCAAACTAAACCTTGTTTCAGGCTTTTATTAATTACCTTTTCAACATAAATTTTAAGCACTGAACCATATAAGAACACAAATATAATTTAGTACCCAAAAAATGATATCATTTCTCAATACTGAACTGTAAAACAATGTCATTCTTGACACGGCCTACCCCTCCAAAACAAAAACAAACAAAAACTTAAACGATGTCATTTAGGACAGTGGATTATTTCAGTATTTTCATTTCCATACAATTAAAACGATAGGCCCTGGGAATGCATGTCAGAGTTCCTGTAACAAAATCACTATTATTTGATTCTAATAAGTTGAACAAATTTGTAGCCGAAAAACAAAAGGCAGTTGATCTAAAGAAGAAACAAAATTGCATTCAATAGCCAAATGTGAGTATATATATTAAAACTAAACACAAAATACACATAAGAGATGAGGTAAAATGCTACAATCTAGCATTCTTGAATTTGGAACTCGTGCATCACCTCAAGATGTATGTAGAGAGCCTCAACTGCCTCATTTATCTTCCAAGAGCAGTTTTGCGCAAGATAAAAGGGATGACGACTCCTCTTCCGTAGCCAATCCAGAGCCTTGCCATCTTATTCTACCAAATTTATCGAGCAGGAATATATACCTATAAAGTGGTAACATGAACAAAATGTAGCTTGTCAAGAGAATTATTCTATAGCCAACAATTCAAAGAACCATAAAATTCAATGGCAATAGAGAGCTTTTGTACCCGGTCAGAAGGTTCAGTATTTTAAGTTCTTTTCTGAAGTAGTAGTGGTCACCAAACGAATATACGATTTGCCTTTTAGGTTCATTACTTTCATCATGCTTAGATTTCCTCATAATCCTGAGCAGCAACTTCTTAATTGGACTCCGACATAAGAACCACGAGTCTATTAATGACACCTGAAGAAAGCTTCATTAATAAGTTATATGTACGATACTTGTGATAACGGTTAAAGGAATTTTTAATGGATATATTATTGAATAACATGAGAAAAAAGAAGGTTTATGTGCCTTAAGCTTGTGATAACCAATTCTCCAACAATACAACCACACACACACAAAGTATGCCATGTGCATAAGCTACCATTTAGTTGAGAAACAATAACTACAGGCAAAAATACATTCCCAAACAAGATTGTGGACAAGAGACCTTGCTCCTCCTAATGTCCCCATCAAAGAAAAAAGAAATGTCACTTATTTCCCACCACACGCAGGGGGCAGGGGCGAGGAGTGCATGCCAGTCCCACATTTAACAAACATAAAAAAGAGAATGAGCAAGACAATACAAAGGCCACAATAATGATAACCTTCATGTTTTATACATATAACAGGAACAATGCTTATCTGGAAAAATTGAAGTGAGGAAATGCATGCTGTTATAAAAACACTTTAAAGACATAATTTATTGTCAACCTTGCCATTAAATGAACCCACATTAACAAGGTTTACTTCACACTGTTCATCAAACTTTGCACAGAAAGAGATATCTAAACTTACAGAATGTAAGTATTGTTAGAGGCAAGAAAAAATGGGTAAATAACTACAACAGAGAATGCAGAAAATTGAATCAATGATGACAATCTATAAAAACCACTTGTACCTCATAGAATTGAACATCCCTTGAACCACTAAAAGCATCAAGAAAAGGAGCACTCCAAGAATGAATCATTCCCTGTCAAGGACAAAGAACTTTATTTTGTAGGAACAATGGTAACAGAAAACCACAAGGGCTGAAGCAGTAACATAACAAGTTTAACTGTCCATATACAGTCCACAGGAAAAACCAAACATAATACATCCATGTAAAAATCACAATGCCTACAACAACGTTGCTATCTAGCTTGAATATTACCTAGATTGGAGATTAACGGGCAATTGAAAAATGACAACACTCTGACAATAGTAAACAACACACTTCAACAAGTAATAAATAAATTGGATATCAATGGTTACAAGGCAGCTCTAGTGGTTTCCCCTACTATAACTCTGCACAAGGATGACTCAAATGCATTCATGAAATGGGTCAGACTGGGACTAGACAAATCTTAAACAAACCTGAGTGGTTGATCTTATCTGTCACCCTTAAAAGTACATTTTATGTTATAAGGCTTAAAAATGCAAATTCCAATTTCGGAGGTGTGCATTGCCATGGCTCGATGGTTTTACTGGACACTAGCCAGTTTCCAATCACCGAGGACAGAAAACTTGCATTTCAATTTCTAGATACATCTTGCTGTCCTTGTTATTATTGGAGAACTTTCTCAAAAGTCATACAGTTTTAATCTTCATGTTCAAAAGAGCATAAGTAAGTCAAATGCATTTATATCTTTCCTTTTTCTCCATAAAATATAAATCTGTCCTCCTCTTTCCCTTTTCTCTCCTCATAGTCCTACTGGCCAAATTCTCTTTGATAGACACTTCCCATACATACACATTATAAAATGAACAATAAGAATGTATAACTCATCTTTAAGAATCGTCAAACATTGTAAATAATTCATGACGGGTTGCACATTTCAAAGTGTATAAAAATACTGTAATGATAACTAAATTAAAATACCTGGGAGCTTGCTCGAAATGAAAGGCAAACTAAAGATGCCTTGGGTATTTCCGCTTTGTTGGCAGCTGCCACATTTCCATTTCCATTGGAGCCAATGGGCAGCTTTGATATTTTGCCATCAGAGTAGTTCACTTCTAAGTCAGGAAACTTAACAGCTACGGTTGCAGGAATTAAGATTTTATTTNGCCACAGAAATCTGCACAGAAACTTAAAGTTTATAGTTCAAACTTAAAAAGAAAAAGAAACATCCTTTTTAGTGCACCAAGTAAGAGTATAATGCTTCCTCATAGAGACTAGAATATTACTATCAGTTAGTACTACTTATCATCTCAATTCCTAATTCTGAAAAGACAAAAGGAAAGCATCCCCTTCTACACGACAATGTAACAATCCATTGAAACCCAAAAATGAACTCCGGATGCAAAATGACATTAAAATAACAAATTTTCAGTGGGTTGATTGCAGTGTTTCCTTACCTTCCCACCATGCTTCTTAAGCTCTGACATATCAGCAAAATACCCCCTATTCAACTCATCTGCACTGCCCTAAATCACAGCAACAATGCATTAATATTGACACATGCCCCAAAAACACACACACACAAATAAAAGAAACAAAAAGTGGCCCAAAAACTTACAGCCGGGCACGCTCTTTCTCTATAGCTTCTTTGTTTCCAAGCTGCAATCAAATGGGTTTTCCCTAATTTCCATTAACAACACTGGGTTTTGGCTAATTTGGAAAAAAATTACAAATTTGACTCGCTGGGCATTCAAACGAGGCACAGTGGGATAAAATAAAAGACCCGGGGGGGGGGGGGGGGGGCGGTACCTGGTAAATGTCGAAGAAGCGATTGGAGCTTCTTTGAGCTAAGAAATGCTGGGAAGGTGGAAGAAGATACAGCTCCTTGTTCTCCTTGGGCCTCAATATTTGAGAAGCATATATAGAAGATCGGGTAACGCGCTTCATTCTATCTCACTGTGAAAAACCCTAAATCAAAAACAAAGATTGCAGGGTTTTTTCTGTTTGACAAATTTGGCAAAGTGGCAGTTCTTAATTTCGTCAGTTCTCCGAGCGTGCAAGCAAGCAGGCGATGGTGTGATTTGCAGAGCCGTGGCTTTGGGCCAAGGTTCAGCTTAAAGTGATGGGCTTGTATGATAATGGGCTTGTTAGCAATGCATTTTTATTATTTGCACCCATCAATTTGACATGTGCACCCAATACAAAATTTTCAAGTTTCACTTATGTCATACCAATCCGTAATCGGATTAGGAGGAATTGAATTGAGGAGGAGTTGGATTGAGAAGAATTATATTTCGGATTCTTATTGAAGTTGTTTACTAAACCATATGGATTGAGGAAAGTAGATTTCGGATTCCTATTGAAGTTGTTTACTAAACGATATGGAATTGGAGTAGGAGTGATACTAATTACTAAAATATCCTCATTGTTGGGTTAAAATAGATGACAAATTTGAAATTTTAAAAATTGTGTGAGGATATAATGAGTAAAAAAGATGAATTCCTAATGAATTAATTCTCCATGAATTAGAATTATGGGAGCGCATTTTGCGCAGGTGGCTTGTTCACCCCCATCTTCCATTCGTACTTTTGGTTCACTATGTTACCAGAGACGCTCTCATGGTGGTGTGGACTTGAATGGTGGCTTGGCTGTTTTGCTATGGAGGTGTGGCTGCAACTTGTTTTTTAGTTTTAGGGTTGTTTTGGTTTCAAAATTTGTATGTGGGCCTTGCTTGTATTAAAATTCTGTTTTGTAATCTTTTGGGCCTATGTCTTATGCTTCTACCAGCCCTCAAACTCTTGTAATGTTTTTGCATATTTAATGAAGGGAGTTTTCCTTGACCAAAAAAAAAAAAAAAAAAAAAAAAAACCACCTTCCACTAAAGAATTGAATTTCTCTAAAATTAAGAATTCAATTCTTAATTTTATGTGGGCCCCATTTACTTTTTAATTTATTGATGTGAAGTAAACACATGAATCCTCATAATTGGAATTCAATTCGTGATTCGAATTCTAATTTCTAATTAGTAAACACATCATTAAGTCATTAAGGTGCATTGTTCAAATTATTTAAGCAATGGTTTAATTTTCTTTAAGAGGGACATCCTAGTCGATCCCATCTTTCTGACAAAGATTTTTAGACTAGTGCAACTTTCGGGACCGTTATTGGCACTCCATAATAGTCATTATACAACTCCCAGTTCAATAAAAAAAAGTCATCCTTCAATTAAAGCTTGATTTAAACACCCCCTCAAGTTGGAGCATATATGTCCAATAGATTCAACTTTCCTTTTAATTGTAGGAAAGCTTCCTTGCCCAATGCCTTTGTAAACATATCTCCAATCTGATCTTTGGAAGAAATCAATGCAGTACGTAATGAACCATCTTGAATTTTCTCATGAACAACATGGCAATTGATTTCGATGTGTTTGGTTTAGTTCATGATAAATCAGATTTGTTGCTATGTACATGGCAGCTTTATTTTCGCAGTAAAGTACACTGGGAAAATAATGTGATATATACCAAAGTTTGGTAAAAGATATCATACCCATTGCAACTCACAAGTGGCTACAGCCATGACCCTATACTTGGCTGACTTCTGAAGAAGATCTAGAGACAAAGGGCTGTTTTTTTTTTTTTTTTTTTTTTTTTTCGTATTACCAAGAAACACACAATAGCTGGTGGTTGATCTTTTTGCCCAATTTGAATCACAAAAATCTCATAACTGTAATTCATTATGGAATGGCAATAGGATACATCGACCAGGTGATAAATATAAGTCTTCGAATCAAATGGAGATATAGGCTGGGTTGTTCAGAATATTGCCATCAATATTGTATAGTTTCAAATTTTCTTCCATGAGAAAAGGCTCGGGCTTAGCTATCAATAAAACCGTGTCTTTGATAATATCTAAAGCATACTGTTGATTCAAACAAATCCCTTTTCTTGATCTTGATACCTCAATCCCAAGAATATAATTGAGATTACCCAATTCTTTTAGCTTGAATCGCTGTTGTAGGAAGTTCTTAAGTTTGGAAATCTCATTGGCATTTCAAACTGTGATAATTACATCATCGACATACACACTAATATAAACACCGAAGAGGTAGCTTTGTGTTTATGATCATGAAAAAGAGAGTAGTCAATATAAACACCTAAGAAGCAAACCAAATGTGTCTGTGTCCTATAGCTACTGTCTTACCAACTCTCTCGTTTGTTTTTTGGTTCGTGATCCATAGAAATAAAACCAATTGATAATGACGGGTTTCTTGTTGAAGATCAGTTGGGTGGTTGCATTTTGGCCAAAATAGTAACCATTTCTATATTTCTGTATGAAGTATCAGCCATATAGAAAATTTGGTAGAGTGGAGTCCTTGTACGAAAGTGCTTCAAGGGTAATAAAGGAATGATTCTCAAGAATATTATGCCAAAATTATTGTTTCCTCCATATGATATTGATCATGAATTCCATTTCAGGGTGTATATGTTTTAGTGGGAATCTTTAGAAATCTAGGTAAGATTTTGAGAAAATAATATTTCTTGTAAAAGAATAACAAGACAACAGAAACTTATGGGATATGGCATTGATACTAGAGACAAAGTTTGAGGGCATCCGAGAGAGAGAGAGAGAGAGAGAGAGAGAGAGAGAGAGAGAGAGAGAGAGAGAGAACACAGGTGATGCAAAATTACATACAACTTATTAACAACTTTTGGCCTGCAAGCCCACCCTTAACTGTCTTTAGCAAAGGATCTTTGCCCTAATCAAGTTTCCATGAGACATCTTATCTATTTTTTAAATGCCTGAAGGTCGGCATAGTACTTGGCTATCCAACGTTTAATGATCTTCACCTCAATTTTCCGCTGGTTTACTAACCAGTCTGGATCAGTAATGTTGTTTGCATTAAGGATATCCAAGCAATGAGACCCTGCAAAATACAATTTAATTTCATATTATAAAATTAAAAAAATTATTTTATATCTCTATCTTTTTGGGTTTTTTTTCCTTACATACAAGAAAACAACATTATAGTCATTGATATTCGAAGAGGTGGGTAAAGACACTATTGATGTCTAATAGCACAATGTGTACAAATAACCGTGATTGTTAGCTATTAGGCACAAATAATGTTTTTAGCCACCTTATCATTTGTTACGAATGTCAATGACTATTAATTATATATATATTTTTATAATGTGGAACGATAGTGTGAGAATGTATACGAGCTGCCCCGAGAAAACTTTCTCAAATGCAACATATTTGAAATGTTACATTTTGTTTTCGGATTCAGCCCTTGTGAAAATAAAGAATTTGGAAGGTACCATTCTTTGCATGGACGGCAACGACGGTGTCTGATATGTCCTCCAACACTCTGCGATGAGAATTAAACAGACTGTTAAACTTGGTAAAGTAAACATAACGTAAGTTGTTTATTCATGTTCATATGCTTACCCGCCACTACTGTAAGGATCTCTTAGCCCATTGGAGAAAATAATGTTGCTAGCGAACCATTCAAGTGCTAGTTTTATATCCTGTTTGGCATCACAATTAATTTTTGCTAGCATTAATTTTCAAATATGAAGAAGAAAAAGAAGAAGAGTGATATGATTTTGAGAATATATATAATTATAAGATAGTTGATTGATACATACATGGCCTCCAAAGTAAGTAGCGGCCCAATGAGGTCGAGGAGGGACGCCATACTGTGCCTTGCAGGATTTGATGTAGTCTTTTAGGTCAAATTGGTAAGCTGGAAACATGCTGTCGTTGCTGACGCCGGCCATCGGAATCACCATGTCACTACATGTCTAAATACACTACAAATTATTAGCCATCACCATATTATAAGGTGTGATTTAATAAAGCTACATTTTCTTTTCTTTTTTGTTTGATTTCGGAAAAAAAAAAAAAACTATCAGATATGTATATATTCTGAATATGTGTGAAGAGAAATATCACTAAACTAATCACTAATTGGTACGAGTCGATGTACTTAAATTCTAATGAGTAGAGAATACAAAAGACAACGATGCATCTTGTTAGTTAATTACTCTCACTTATTGTATATCAATTTAATATGGTCTCAAAGATGACCAAATGGGAGGAGTGATTATTTAGAACTTTGGCCTTGAGTGGCGGTAAATGGTCACAAATGCTGAAGCTACAATCCACCACTATAGTTTTCGATTTCCTTACGTCTATTTTGCTCTAGTGTTAGCTGTTAAAAATTAAATTATGAGGGGATTGCTTTCAATTATGACTCTTCGGTTAGAGATATTCTCTGATTTTATTCAAAACGCCTTTTTATTTGACATTCTGAATCAGGACTAGGCCCTATTATATTAGTTAAAGCTTTCAATAAATTGCCCACGAAGTTTCGATGTTCATCTCAAAAACTTTTTGCTAACTATTTACGTACGGGATCGAACCCTCTCATATTAGAGAGTTGAGGAGAAATACGGTTGGGAAATGAGTAGGATTCTACAACATGTTTTTTTTTTCTGTCAAAAGGATTTTATAAGATTATGTCAGAATATTTTAATAAAAGCATGTGTATACCACATGATATAACGGACGTGGCATACAAGTTATTTGCTATTCAACCATTTAATAAACATTATTTGGAAAAAATAAGAAAGTACGTAGTTTTCGTTTATATTATGTTGAATTTCTGTTTGGAAAAATACTATATATATATATATTTAAGTTTATTGAATTTATGTTTTAGTTATTTTGAGAGTTATACCATAGGAGTCCAAGAGATTGTGCTCACCCACAGTTGGATATTAATCTAATAGTTTAAAAATGTTTTTAAAAAGGAGTGCAAAAGTGAGTGAATCATTAAATTTACATCCAACGGTAAGTGACCACAAATCTCTTGAACCCTGTATTCTAAAAAATGATGACTGTATATATATATATATATCTCAATATATAAAACTTGGCTTGTAGATATTGCAACAAATTTCAAGCAACATGTATAAAAGAAAAGGCAATATTCCTTTTGAATGGTGACTTAATAAAATATGTAACTTGTAAGCAACCTAGCTAGCATGCGTGCAAGTCAATGTGATGTCATCTAGATGTTATCAAGTGGACCGTTCCCACAATCAACATTAAGAACATACACTTTCCAAAACATATGCATCGTGTATTCGGTTTGGTTTATACAGAGTTGCGCATGAGCAAAGTTACGTATTCACAACTCTGCTGGCTAAAGGAATATATTCCATTTTATGGAACACAATTGTTTATATAAATGATATATAGGGTTGAACTTAAATTAAATAATTTGGTAATTGTCATCGTGACCATTGTTAATACTTTTTAAGTAGATCATAATTAGGAAAATTCATATCAATAATTAAGATAAGGTGACAAGTTATGTGAATAGTTATAATTAATTACCTGCCATCTCCACCCTACATCTGTTTCGGATTTATTTTTGGGTTCGTTAACATAGCATGACTTGTTTCCTCTGTACGCAACAACACCAGCAAATATTTTGCTTAAAGTATCATTTCCATGAGAAGCTCCATCAATGGCCCCACATACAACAGTGACTGGATAACTTGGTGGACTATTGTATTGAGCTGCGTTACAATACAAATTATCCAAGTAGTTCTTCAGCTCGGACGATTTCTTCAAGGGCCTAGAAAAGAAAAGGGTAATGACAATAATAGTTAGAATTAACTCTCGTTATTTTTTTACATATACTAACAAGATGTCGTAGGAGTTTGAACCTTAAATCCTAACTTTCGTCCTTATGTATAAATATCCTATGCAACAAGCAAACGAAAGAGTAATGACAGATTAATCTTTAGAATTAACTCTTGTTATTATGTAAATGACAATAAAACAAAAGAGAAAAGACTTAAACATTAGAATTAACTACTATAATTGTTTAAATGCCAACATGAAAATGACAAATTAAAAAAATAAAGAATCGAGAGGGCTACGTATGCAAGCGTGGAATTTCTTGATTAAGTAGAATAACTCCTATAATCATCAGAATTAGCTAGCTGTTATGATTATGTTAATCATCATCCCATAACGGAAAGGCTAGCTCTGTGAGCAGCTACCTGCAAGTGTGAAATTTCTCACTAAGAAATGAGAGGCCTTCAGGCTGAGAAGCAATTGCATCAATTTCAGACCACGACTTCTTTATAGTTTGGTAGCAAGTCTCACTCGCTTCCTACACGTGCATGCCAATAAATAGTAATTAAGAGTTTTTTTTTAATTAAATAAAATATTGATGCTAAGACAAACGGGTGAACAAAAGGGAAATATATTACCCTAAAATCTTTGGTAACAATTGAATAATATCCATCCTCCGGGGGAACAATGTTATCAAAGTAAAGAATTGGAGCTGATGAGGCTAGAGCTCCTAGAGCAACATGGGGGTACTTTAGCCGAAACCATGAAGCAAGCACTGCATCAAAAATACAAAATGAGAAAGGAAAAATAATTAAAAACATGGACAAAAACTTTCTGGATACTTATAATCAATCGTATATGCAGAGATGGGTATGGAATCACTCACTTCCACCATACGATGCCCCGATAACAATCACCGGAGAATGCTGAGCATGGAGTTTCTTCTTTACGTGAATGAGGACCTCTGCATAATCTGCTAGCGCTTGGGCTGAGTTGAAGTACCCAAGAGTGTCTGCATTTTGAAATGCCTCTTCTCTTGATCCGAATGGGACTGATTTCCCATAGTACCGGTGCTAGAATGAGAAAAATAAAAGTCTCAAAACAAAGTAACGTACAAGAATTCATCCTAATTAGCGTTTATCTGGCAAGAGAACATTTTCCTATATATATATATATATGAATATATATGAATATTTACGTCTATCGGTATGCGACATACATACCTCTATAAATATCTGGAGAGCTTGGAACTGATGGGCGTTCTCGTTCAGAAAGCCAATAATAGAGAGATCAACATCAATTGCGTCTTCTTCGCCAAGGTAAGCAAATATTGGTGCACTAACATTAGAGCCACCCCAATGCTTGAAATTGATCAAATATCTTTGTTGAAAAGTATTGAAGCTATCAGGCCTGAAGTTGAAATGGTCAAGTGTTTGGTTATAATAAAATGTTTCAAAATCATTAATTGGATCAGCAGCAGACATAGTTTTCTGCTGGTCGTGTGCAAAATAATTTCTGCGGAAAAATGTTCCTCCATTTGGACTCAGCCGTGGGATATTCAGGTGTGCAGAAGAAACTGAGGTTTTGATAGAGAGAGAAACAATTAGCACAAGGCATTGAAGTAAAGACATGAGTAGGTTAAGTTTGTAGCAAAATGCTACTGGAGAGTTTGAGTTGTGTGTTTTCAGAGCTGGAACTAACGACGGTTATATATAGACTATGAGATATCAAAGAATGGAAGAGAATTATTATTTTATTTTGGTCAACAAGAATAGAAGAGAATATGTCGCTGTTTTGACTAGTCAAAAATCAAAGAAGTATATTTCTAATGGCCGGCGAAAATCGGTGTCCTGACTGGCAACAATATTTAATTACAAAAATAATCACCCTGTTTACAATTTAATAAAAGGAAAGAAAGCATAGAAGTTGGCTATAGCGGATGTGCTTTATATAGTCTGTACTTGAGTTCAAATTCATCTTCTCATAGTTTAGATTAGATTAGATTAAAGTAGAAGGATATTACTTGTCTCTTTACGGCTAATGAGATCCCCCTTCATGCAAATCACAGTTTAACACATATGCAAAAATATTTCATCAAAAACACAGAGAGAAATTTTTTTGCACATATGTAACACTGCTATTGCAAGAATGTAGTAACTCTTACTTACTTAATAAGAAGGAAAGTATTTTTCAAAATAGAATATTGCTTGTATAAATAAATAAATAAATAAATAAATAAAGCAAAGAAAAAAGAAGAAGAAAAAAAACTTGTATGCAAGAAGGGAAAAGTTAATGATAGTCCATGGAATCACATGGGAAATTAGAGTCAAGTCCGTTAATGTAACTCTTTTGAGAACAAGAAATTTGCAAATTATTGTAGAAATTAGTTTCCTCATTAGAAGTCTGGATTTTAGGAAGAAATTTTCAGGAATCCACAAAATTAATATCATTTTAATTTTAATATTTTTTAATATAAAAGTTAACGATATATTATGAGCGCTGCTCAACGAACTCTAAAATTAATCAAATACACTCTATAACCCAACTATTTATTGAATTACTAATTTACCTTAATAGAAAATGACCAAAAATTGTATATTAAATTGTGAAACAAATGTAATTTTAATATCCTATTTACCATATTAAACCCTAATCAAATGACTAGAACCATCTATTTCAGAATTTTTTTTTATTCTTCGAAAGCCACGATTTACCAAATCATTAGTTTTTAAAAATCACCGGAAATCAAGTTATTAAATCTCCTGGAAATCGTCAGGAATCTGCTTTAGGATAGTTTCCAAGTTTATAGGGTCCCTTGTGTATTTCCAATCCAACTTTGAGTTCAAATCAGAATGAGGGATGGACTAAAGTTTGGTTTTTTTTTTTTTTTTTTTTTCTCTTTTTTATTTTACATTTTTTAAAATAAAAATTGTATATGCTGGGTGTTCCTGGGTTGTCATGGCTTCAAGGGAGTTCTGGATTTTTGTTCATTTTTTGTGTAGCAGGTTACTAAATCCATGCTTAGCATTTTGTCCATTCAACTTGTTCATTTTCAGTGTTGGATTTCTGGGTAATGGACTTGATTCTCTTGAATGATCTTTGACTGTTTCATACTTGATAAAGCTTTTTAATTGGGAATTAATGTCCATCCTTAGTTACTGCTTAGATGTTTTCCAGGTATTGCTAGCAATTCAAAAGCAGAAGAATCTTCAAATTGTGAACACTAATATATGTTTTGCATTAGGTTCGGTCAGCTTTCAATATAGAGGGAGGCCAAGAAAAAGCAAATGGGGCATTGAAAAAACTTATGCTGGAGAGGTGAATTGGTGTATTAGGGTGTACCGAAGGTATTTTTGATAGTTAAAATAAGGTGTATTTAGTTAATTTTATATTTCGATTTAAATATTAAAATGTACTTAGATTATAGAGTATATTTGGTTAATTTTAGGATTCGTTTAGCAACACTTGATAAAATACAATTACAATCTTCAAATAAAGAATTCTGTAAGAACTTCTAGAAGTTCCTCAAACTAATTATAAGCATTTATGTATAAGACAAAACAAGTCAAACGATGAGCTAATATCCATTAGAAAAATTGTGAAGATAAATAACACCACCTCCAGTGTCCTCCCAACAAGCCAAACATGAAAACCAGAGTGTTGGAGCTTGTTTTGGTTGTATTAGAATGTGAGCATTTAACTTAAAATTAGTTAGTGGAGAAATTCAAGATATCATTGTTGCAATGTTTTCATCGTTTAATGTGAGACATTTTCGATACATTCCTTTATATTTAGCATTTTTTGTGCATAATATGTAAATAATTTTTATCCGGTGACGTGGAAGCATGTAGGACTGTTGAGCCTACCACATAAATCATTTTATATATTGAAAAAATTGAAAATTGAAAAAGGATCCAAAATCTTTTAAACAGTTGCGTAGCTTCCATACTACACTCCAGTAAATGAGGAGTAAGATTATTTTAAAGCAATAGTAAGTTAAAAAGGATATACTTGTCGGTTAGTTAGTCAGTTAATTAATGTATAAGTTGAAAGCAACAACAAAGGTTATCTGAATATAGTAACTTGACCCAATCAAAGCAACTACACAGAAAAGGTCTATCGCAATCATTTTTTCAAATAATGTTGGAATATTCTAGGATTAACTTATGGGAGAGGGAAAAATTTTAAAAACAATTTGGGGTCAATTGCGTACAAATCATTATTTAATTAAATAGTTATCTAATTAAACATCCAATTGATGTAATTAATTTCCAGTCTAGACATTAGACAGTTTGTTTGGCATTCTTGTATTATCGTCAAATATATTATCAAGAACGGAACAAAATTTTTTTAACGAGTGGACTAACCACATTTTCTTCAGAATATTTATAGTATCAAATATTCCACATAGAAAAACCCATCTAGAACATTTATTAATCGTGTATGCGTCTAGTTAATTAGGCAATTAAACATTCCTATGGGCACTTCGTTTGCTGAAGGAACCTTTGGGGGGCAGCTGGTCTGTTCTCCTGAGATATTCGCAGCCAAAATGTCCCACATCGACTGCTACAAAAACTTTTTCGCCCTTTATATTGGATGCGGAGGAACGTCGACTTTAACTTGGGGGTGTGGTGCTGGGAAATACACGCGATACTTAAACCCTAAACCCAAACCCGGTTGATTTATCGGGTAAAAAGGTTAGGGGTCTTTACCCGGTGTTTTTCCCCCGTGCGGTTAAACAAAGAAACGCCGATGCCCCGCGTGTAGAATTCCAGCGTTGACCAAATTGCCCCTCGAGAGGTTTGAAGGTGGTACTGTCGCACTTGTTGTATTATAATTTATACCACACGCAGGTGTCTCGCGGTTACTGGTTTGTCCTCACCTCTTGTGCACCCCCCCTTTTGCCCTTTTCCCCCAAAACATGAAGAAAAATATGCAAGAAGAATGGATGAGTCTGAATAGCCTATATTTTTGCGTGACCTATTTGTTGGATCAAAAGTGAAAATTAAATTAACAATCATAGTTTAGGACTTCTGTTATTCTCCCATTACCAATTAATTTTGGAATGAAACCTCAGCTTCTTTCAATCTTCAATATCTCTTCTCTCTCTCCACCCCGCATTCCTCCTCATTTGTTTTTGGTTTAATAAAATCTGAAAACCTCTTGCAATGCCAATGACAACCAAATAATAATGGTAGATGGAACTATTGAAAAAATCTTTAATACAACTAATAATCAAAATTAAATGAACCGGCCGGGTATAATTTCTTGCTAGTTCTCCGGAACTATTACTTCCAATCTAGTGATAGCATATAATTTTCAAAAGAGAGTTCACAAATTTAGAAAGGAAAAGAAAACCAAAATACTACTATCCCAAGTCACATGAGCACATGATAAGGTGTAACACACCATTACATTAAAAAACAACAATGTGTAAAACCCAGTGCGAAAATACTCATGGTAAGTTGGGAAGCAAAGTTGGGTAAAAGAAAAAATGCCTAGTTGTTTCAACTTCATGTTCAATTTCGAGTCAAATATATGTACTGTTAAATATATTTTAGATTCTTAATTGGTTTTGTTTTTCTAAATAATTCTTTTAGTTAGATATCAATTTCGTTATTTCTTCGATATCGAAAGACAAAGTTGAACTTGAAAACATTGAAAGTTTTTGTTGTTGGGAATGATTGAGCGAACTGGAATTCAAATTTGAACCTATTAACACTAAGAAGATAAATACCACTACATTTAAGATAATTAGTGTATATATTGCGATTAGTGAAACAAATTTATGTCATGGTCTGCAATGACTAAGTAGCTTATGAGTACAAACAATTCGCTACAAAGATAACTTGTAATTTGTGCAAGTAGTTTTTGCTAAAATATGAAAACTATGAGAGAATATTTGTTTGTGGGAATTTTCTATGTATTCTTCTCCTTGTAGGAGGTCATATTTATAATACAACGAAACCTGAATGGGCAAGTAAATAATAAATTCCTAAATCTATTTGCAGTAGGAAATCAGGAATTAAAGTAAATCAATTACAATTATAATAGGAATTCTTGGTGTGTAAGGAAAGTAAGTCAATATCCACAAGTCACGCCAACACTCCCCCTCACGTTGGTGCATAGATGTCGCCAATGCCCAACTGATCTAGTGAATTGTGGAATGCTTTACTGGAAATCGTCTTTGTCAAAACATCCGCCAATTGATCCTCGGATTTCACAAAATGCGCAATCTGGTCCATGTGTCGGGGTTGTTAGTCGAGAAGTCATAATCTGTGCAGCGGAAGATGCATAGGATACAGGTTGAGTAGGAATTGGGATCGGAATCTGAGGCTGAGTCGAGGCCAGAGTCGGAGTCGAAATCAGGATCAGGGTCTGAATCAGAGAAAAATTCTGGGTCGGCGTCGTCTTCGGAGTCGAGTCGGGGTCGTCTTCGGAGTCGGGGTCGAGGTCGTCTTCGGAGTCGGGGTCGGGGTCGGGGTCGGGGTCGTCTTCGAAGTCGAGGTCGGGGTCGTCTTCGGAGTTGAGGTCGGGGTCGTCTTCGAAGTCGGGGTCGGGGTCGGAGTCGGGGTCTGGATCGGGTTCGGGGTCAAAGTCTGCATCTGTAGGAGCGGAGCCATCTGGGCACTCAACTCAACGATGGTTGGTGGAGAATGAGAGAATGAGTCGGTGGTGCTACCTCCATGAGGGTTGAAAAAATCATCAACCCCCATAACACTAAATAAAATAATATCTATTACAATAGGACAAAATATAATTGGTAAGTAACCAAAATTCTAATGAAATAAGGACTCGCCAACACTCCCCCTCAAGTTGGGCAAAGATATTTCGCAGGCCCAACTTGACAAGCGAGTCACAGGACACCATACTTGAGAAGCACCAATTGTATAGAAGATCTTTTAATCAACCACGAGTGAAACCAGTGACAAACTAAAACAAAGTTCACAGCGGAAACACAAGAGCAAACCCTAAAAAATAGGGCACATAGCAAAACACAGAAACCCTGTGAGCACAGCTGTAGATAAGGCAGAATACAGAAACCCTGTGAGCACGGCTGTAGATAAGGCAGAACACAGAAACCCTGTGAACACGGCAGTAGAGACAATGGCAACAATAAATTCTTCCATATAAACTTTAACTAATTCACTCAGACACAACTTCTCTTCAATCCTCCTCTCCCCTTGAAGAGAAGGGGTCGTCGGAGTCAAGAAATAAGCAACATCTTCATGGAAATATGTCAAGGTAATTGGGATAGGTCAAGGTAATTGGGATAGGTCAATAAACATATCCCTTTCACTCCCCCTCCCCCCTCTCAAGGGGGAGAAGAGCACTTAAATTTCAAGAA
>NC_047655.1:8366585-8434078 GCF_902201215.1 Prunus dulcis | reverse complement strand
GGCGAAAAGGTGGTTCACCAGACGCTGGTATGTAGCCCCGGCGTTCTTGAGGCCAAAGGGCATCACCTTATAGCAGGAGAGGCCTCGGTCCGTGATGAAAGAGGTGTGGGCCTGGTCTTCGGGATGCATGAAGATCTGGTTGTAACCTGAATAAGCATCCATGAAGCTAAGGAGGGCGTGGCCTGCCGTGGCGTCGACCAACTGGTCAATGCGGGGTAGGGGGAAGCTGTCTTTCGGGCAAGCCCGGTTGAGGTTGGTGTAATCGACACACATGCGCCAGCCCTTTCTTGGTTTACGAACCATTACGACATTGGCCAGCCATGTGGGATAGTCAACCTCCCTGATGAATCGGATACTACTCAATCGATCCACCTCCGCCTTCATGGCCTCATAGCGCTCGGGGTCATAAGCTCGACGCTTCTGTCGAACTGGTCGGACGGCAGGATTGACGCTAAGCCTATGGGATATGATGTCTGGTGATATGCCAGGCATGTCATTGTAGGACCATGCAAAGACTTCGGAGTTGAGGCGGAGGAAGGCGACCAGGTCAGAGCGAAGCTCTGGCGAGATGGAGGTGCCGATCCGGACCTGCCGATCCGGGATGTCGTCATGAAGGGTAACCAGTTCCAGGTCCTCCATAGGTTCGGCCTGTGGTGTGATGGACTCCTCCCTTGGGTCCTCAGGTGGTTCTGTGCCAGCTTGGGGAGGGGCGGGAGCCTGGGTTACCGCAAGGGCTTCACTCCTATGTTGGCGATTGGTGGATTTGACTGCTGAAGCGTAGCAGCTTCGGGCCCCGAGTTGGTCGCCGCGCACCGTGCCTGGGCCATTAGGAGTGGGAAACTTCAACAGCAGCATATGTGTTGAAATAAAAGCCTTCATTTGAGCCAAGGCTGGGCGGCCAAGGATGACGTTGTAGGCTGTGGGGCAATCCACGATAAGGAAGGGGGTAGTGATCGTCGTCCGCTGGGGTGCGACCCCGATTGATATAGGGAGATGGATGCTGCCAATGGGCTGGACCACATCACCTAGAAGCTCACTAGGGGTGTGATGCTTCGGTCGAGTAGGTGAGGCGGGACCTGGAGTTCATTGAAGGCCTCGGCAAACATCACACTGACTGAGCTGCCAGTGTCCACCAGGATACGCCCAACGTCAAAGTTAGAAATGTCAGCCCGGATAATGAGTGGGTCGTCATGGGGGAGGATAACACCACGCTCCTCCTCCTCGCTGAAGGTAATGGGGGCCCAGCCAGATCTGTGTGTCTTCGGCAAGCGTCCATGCTCGGTGCTGAAGACCTGGTGCGCATAGGTGGAGCGGACATAGTGTTTGATGGAGTTGTTGGAGGTGCCAGCCAGGGTAGGGCCTCCGCTGATGGTGGAGATCATGTTGATTTGTCGCTGGTGAGGGTTAGGCGGGGCTGGTATGTTGCGCACGTAGTTGTCCAGCTTCCCCTCCCGGATGAGCCCTTCAATTATGTTGCGCAACGCAACACAAGACTCGGTGTCATGGCCGCTGAATTGATGAAAGCGGCAGAAGACCCCCGTGTTTGGCATAGGCTTGTTGGATGGTCTCCGGGGGGGTGGCTTGGGGATGATGGGGGCTTCACGCACCAGGACGTTCTCATATGTGGTGTTGAGGGTTGTGAAAACCTCGAACCTGGGCCTGGGTGTGAAGGGGAGAGGGGCCCGATCATTGGTCTTAGGAGGGTTGCCTCCGCTAGAGTGGTGGTGGTTGCCATGTCTGCCACGCTTGTTATTGCCGAAGGAATGCTGGTAGCTATCCTTCCGCTTATGTTGTTGGTTGTCCTGGGCACTCGGGGCAGGGGTAGAATGCTGAGGTGGGGCTGGGGTGGGTGCTGAAGCAGGTGGAGGATCGGCGAAAGTGTTGCGCGCCAGGTTGGCTGGGCCACGCTTGGAATTGAAGTATTCAGCCTTAGCGTGGATCGCCGCCTGCTTCATCAGCTCTGTATATGTGTTCCAACTATTGCTATGAACCAGGTAGCGGAAGTTGGACTCGCGGAGGCCGCTCTTGAAAGCGCCGAAGGCAGCGCGATCGTCAGTGTCTGGGCAGCGGGAGTATTCATGGCTGAACCGAGCTGCATACTCCCGAAGGGGTTCGTCCTCAGCCTGCCGAAGCATATACAAGTCGTCGGCAGAGTATAGGCGATCAGTCTGGATCATAAAATGGTCCAGGAACGTCTGCTTGAGACTATCAAAGGAGTTGATGGTGCGGGGGTGGAGCCTATAGAACCAATTCAGGGCCGCGCCGCTGAGGGTGGAAGGGAAGAGGAGGCACATGCCTTCATCAGTAAGGCCTTTGCACCCAAGGGCAGACTGGAAGGAGTGGATGTGGGTGAGAGGATCCTCCGTGCCAGTGTAGAAAGCGATGCGGAGTGGCTGGATATCTTTCTCCTGGTGGTAGTGGAGGATACGCTCAGTAAAGGGCCCTGGCCGTGGTTTCGCCCAGAGGGGTTGATGGCTGCGATGTTGCTCGCTTCTCCAGGCGCCGGACCTTTTCGAAGAGAAGCCTCATAGCCGGGTCGGCATGAGGAAGAGTTTCAAGTGCCAAAGGCCCGGGGGTGGGATAGACAGGGGCTGGGGATTGTTCCCAATCTTCCAGCGTCTCAGAATTAGTATAGAATTCCCAACTATCTGAGTCCCCGACACCTTCTCCGTTGGGCACGCGGACGGGGGCTGGCAAAGGGCCCAGGTGTGTCACCCGTGGGTCCTCGAGGTTGACAGGGATAGGGATCGGCCTTGGCTGACGGTCCGAGATGCGATCCCGGCAATCTTGATAGATTCTGACTGGCTCATGAGGCCGGTCCTTCGGTGGGGGAACGCAGAGGGGCCGTGACTCGGGTTGCTCTGGATGAAGGTGGTCTTTGCCCTTGCGGAGCCTAGAGTTGGCCGGGGTGCTGTGGCTAGAATGTGCTGGCTGGTTCGGTTGAGTATGCCCAACGTTCTGGGTCAGGTCTTGTTGGGCATCCTGGGCACGAGTCCTCTCTTGATCCCGCTTTAGAGCACGAAAGTCATGCTCTAGCTCAGCATTTCGGCTATGAAGATGATCGTACTTCTCCGACATCTTAGTCATACTATCACGGAGGCGCTCCACCTCTGCCTGGAGAGAGGCATCTACCGGGGATTTCCTTCGGGAAGTACCCTCGCGGGGGGTATGGTGCTGGGTATCGCGGCTATCCTCGGTCGGCATAGCAGAATGTGGGGTGAAGAAGATGCGACGGGGCCTGAGGGGTGAAGGAGCCAGCTGGGCTGATAGAGAAAGAAGGGATTCAAGTGTCGAATTCCCACAGACGGCGCCAAACTGTTGATACTCAAAATGGCCCGGCCAATATTGAGTCCAACTTAGGGATTAGATGTGATGAGTCTTCAGCAAGGATGAGGGCTAGGACCCTTGGTGAAATGGGTTGGTGAGAGACCTGTAGAAGGTAAAAGGGAAGAAGCAACAGTTAAGCTTCGGACACCGGTGTGGTGCCGGCCGAAGGTTCTCCGATGCCTAAGTCAGTTACGGGTAGTAATTCTGGTAGAGTAACAGTAAAAGTAGGAGAATGGTTCTTGGTTTTACCTGGGTACTGTTCCCTATTTATAGGGAGGTGAAAGTGGGAGCTTTGCACAAAGTTCCAATGTGGGACTTTGTGCAAGCCGTTGTGGTGGCGACACGTGTCCTGGAGATTAGGTTTGGCATTTGAGAGCTTCGGCAGGTGTCTGGCACCTCGGAAGTGTGTCTTCCTTCGGCATGGGAGAAGGCGTGGCTGCCTTGGTGCTAGTCGCTTTGGTGCTGGGTCTGCTCGGTTCAATATGGTGTAAACATGTACTGTTAAATATGTTTTAGATTCTTAATTGGTTTTGTTTTTCTAAATAATTCTTTTAGTTAGATATCAATTTCGTTATTTTTTCGATATCAAAAGACAAAGTTGAACTTGAAAACATTGAAAGTTTTTGTTGTTGGGAATGATTGAGCCAACTGGAATTCAAATTTGAACCTATTAACACTAAGAAGATAAATACCATTATATTTAAGATAATTAGCGTATATATTGCGATTAGTGAAACAAATTTATGTCATGGTCTGCAATGACTAAGTAGCTTATGCGTACAAACAATTCGCTACAAAGATAACTTGTAATTTGTGCAAGTAATTTTCCCTAACCCATCACCTATTAGGATTCAGTGACTCTAGGCCTGTGTATTTTGTCCATATAGATAATTCGTGCTCAAACCTAGTCCATGTGATACCAAATTTCATGACTCATGATGAGTATAAATTGTGAATGCAAATGGACTTACAAGAAAAATATCTAAAAGCATATATTCTATACATCCTAAGATGTTATATAGTCTTTCAACGTGAGCCATTTGTGTCACGGTCTTAAAGCGATTGAGTGCTTCCCCCATTAAGAACCCCAAAACACGATGTGGACATGGACAACTACATACTTTTGGATAATCTTGCACTTTTTTTTTTTTTTTTTCACCGGATAATCTTGCACTTAGATGTGGACATTTTTGCACGTCCAATGACCTAAAATTCTTTCGACCCCTTTTATCAATTTTAAGATAATAAAAGAAACGCTAATGGTAGCTAGCCCAGTGAAAAAGGACATTGATTTGCAGATAAGAGGTCTCAGGTTCAAACCCTAATGTCATCATAGTTGTGTGCGTGTGTGATGTTGATGTGTAAATTGGTTTTACTGACATCTCACGAATCACTGCTCTCTAACATTGATAGGAGCTTGAAGTGCAAGGCGAAGATGGGAACATGGGAATTAGTTCAAGCTTCGGGAAATCGGACACTTGTAATTGAGCTGAAGGATGGTCCTAGATATATACAAGAGGTGATGATTGTGCTAGGCTTAGATGAAAATTTTTTAAGTGTTGCTCAAATGATTGAACATGGCTATTGGCTGCTATTTGGTGACTTTATTCCAAGACATTTTGAAAAATGTTGCAGCTTTGATGATTGAGGTTGAAGAGGCTGTTGGAAAGGCTTTTGATGATGTGACTCGCCTATTTTGGTATCGGAATGATGTGACTCGCCTATTTTGGTATCCCAAAGCCTTTGAAGAGGTTGTTGAAAATGCTCTTAGTTCACTTGATGTTAGTTACTACGTAAGATTTTGAGAAATATATATATATTTTTTTATAATTATTAAAAAACAAAACAATACTATAAGAACAGTCACATTCAAGCCTAAAATTTGATTTAATACGTTCTGAACAATAGAAACTTTGGGATGACATTGATACTAGAAAAACTAAGGAGTTTTCCGGGATGACACAGAAAAACTTGTAACCTGGATTGCCCTAATGTATTCCTTCCACGGTTTTAATTGTTTGAAGTGGTATCGATTTATTATTTGAATATGCCCGCAGCTCGGCATAATACTTGTCCAACCATCCTTTAATAATCTTCACCTCAACTTTCCGCTGATTCACCAACCAGTCTGGATCAGTAGTATTTGCACCAACTATATCCAAGCAATGAGACCCTGTAAAATAAATTTAATTAATTTCACATATAAAGTCCCTTTCAGTTGAAGGTCAGTCCTATCAAAAAATCTCAAATATATACGGCCTGCCGTATCAAACAATTTCTCAAATATAACTTATTTGAAGTGTCTCATTATGTACCATTTTTTGTATGGACTGCAACGACCGTGTCTGATATGTTATCCAACACCCTATGTGATAAGAAATATTACAAACTGTTAAACTTGGTGGAATAAACTTGAAATATGTCGTTTATCAAAATAATAACAATTTGAATTTGGTTTGTGTAGTCATTTTTATGCTTACCCTCCGCTACTGTAAGGATCTCTTAGCCCATTGGAGAAAATGATGTTGCTAGCAAACCTGGAGAGAGCCAGTTTTATATCCTGTTCGGAATAAAATTTGTTAGCATTAAAAACTACATACTGAAATGAAGGTCTGAAGATTTTTGATACATACATGGCCTCCAAAGTAAGTAGTGGCCCAATGAGGCCGAGGAGGGACGCCATACTGTTCCTTGCACCATTCGATGTGGTCATTTAGATCGAATTGGTTAGCTGGAAACATGCTGTCGTTGCTGATGCCTATGGGTATCACCATGTCACTACATGTCTAAATAGGTCAACGTCAATTAAAATCTAAGCACTCATAATTGACAATATAACAAAGTGGGCAATGAATACACCAATAATGTGGAAGAGACACTTATTTGTCATCATGGGGTTTAGCCTAGTAAAAAAAGATCTTCATTTATAAATTTTAGGTCTCAAATTCGAATATATGCAATTTTAATTGTGTATGTTATATATAGAAAAGTCAGTATTTCTTCTAAATCGTGAAAGGCAACTCTTTGAATGATTATTTAGCCAGATTTTTTTTGAAAGCAACCTGGCATGCGTGCATGTTAATAAATGTGGACCTCATTATAAAGCTAGATATTTTTCATTTATCAAAGTAACAATCGGCATCAAGAATATTTATCCTCCAAAACATGCACCACATGTATTTGGGTGGGCTTGCACAAAGTTTGGCATACGCAGACTACGTAACGTGGCACATATGCAACCTTAGAAAGAAAGATAATAATTGAAGAATGAGGATTCGAACTTTGAGATATCTTTCAATATTTGAAAGAGAAATACACATAAATCAAAATCTAGTTCCTAACTAGTTTTTTTCTAGTGGTATTCATCTTTCCGATCTTAAAAAAGATCTCAAGTTCGAATTTCCTCTCCTTAATATAAAAAAAATCTAGCTAGTTGATCAAATGTATATCCTTTACCAAATAGTTATCTGGAGTCGAACTTAAATTTGAACTATAAGTTTTGGTCTTGTAATGTGATCATTGTTATTACTTCTTATTATGTTAGTTCTAATTGATCAATTAAGAAAATATAACAAGATAATTACATTAATAAATCGATAGTTACCTGCCATCTCCACCCTACATCTGATTCGGATTCATTTTTGGGTTCGTTAACATAGCATGACTTGTTTCCTCCGTATGCAACAATACCAGCAAATATTTTGCCTAGAGTATCATTTCCATGAGGAGCTCCATCAATGCCACCACAGACAACAGTAACTGGATAACTTGGTGGACTATTGTATTGAGCTGCGTTACGATACAAATTATCCAAGTAGTTCTTCAGCTCGGACGATTTCTTCAAGGGCCTAGAAAAGAAAAGGGTGTTTATACAGGAAATAAACGGCATGTAAATATCGTTTCAGAACAAAAGGATAATGACAAGAAAACAAAAGGATAATGAAAAATTAGTAATTAGAATTAACTATCGTTATGTAAATATCCCAAAATGTAAATAAAAGAGGAATGACAGATAAATCATTAGGATTCGCTTATTTACTGTAGTGCCTCCAATTAATCATCAGAATTAACTTTCGTTATGTTAATGACAAGAACAAAAGAGAGTAATCACAGATTAATCATTAGGATTAAATTGTTACGTATATCCCAACATTTAAATGAGAAGAAAACAAAAGAATAATGACAAAATCAATAGAATTATGTAAATGCCAATATCAAAATGAATAAATAAGAGAATCATCAGAATGTCCATCTACGTAGCTTAGTTTTGAGGTTATTATGTAAATCCTATAGTATGAAATTTCAAGGCTAAGTTACCTGCAAGTCTGAAACTTTCTGCTAAGAACTGAGAGGCCTTCAGGCTGAGAAGCAATCTCATCAATTACAGACCACGACTTTTTAATCGTTTGGTAGCAAGTCTCACTGACTTCCTGCACACGCATGCATGCCCTTAAATCATAAATATTAAAAAAATTTCTTTAATAAAAATACTAATTAATTTACATAATATATATTGATGTTAAGAAAAAAAAGTAGAGAAAGAAAAAGAAATTACTCGAAAATCCTTTGTAACAATGGAATAATATCCCTTTTCTGGTGGGATAATGTCATCAAAGTAAAGGATTGGAGCTGATGAGGCTAGAGCTCCTAGAGCGACATGGGGATATTTTAGCCGAAACCAAGAAGCAAGCACTGTATAAAAAGAAAAATAGAAAATCAAAAGGGAGAGCTAAAAACATGGTCGCAATATTACTTAAAACTTATTAATTACTAATTAGCAGACACCTACTTCCACCATATGATCCACCGATAACAATCACCGGAGAATGTTCGGCGCGGAGTTGTTTCTTTACATCTATGAGGATCTCTGCATAATCTGCTATTGCCTGGGCTGAGTTGAAGTACCCAAGAGTGCTTGCATTCTGAAATGCTTCCTCCCTTGATCCGAATGGGATGGACTTCCCATAGTACCGGTGCTAATTAAGGAGAAAAATAAAAGTCTCAGAGAAAGTAGCATATAAGAACTCACTTGATCAACAGTTCAGATTAATACTTTGATTGATCTGGCAAGAGAACAATTTACTACACACAAGTAGCCCTATACGTCGACACAAATTTCTTTCCATATACATACCTCTATAAATATCTGGAGAGCTTGTAACTGATTGGCGTTTTCACTGAGAAATCCAATACTAGAAAGAGAATTATCAACTGCTTCTTCTGCGCCCAAGTAAGCCAATATTGGTGCACTAACATTGGAGCCGCCCCAATACTTGGAATTGATCAAATATCTTTGTTGAAAAGTGGAGAAGCTATCAGGCCTAAAGTTGAAATGGTCAAGTGTTTGTTTGTAATAAAAGGTTTCAAAATCGTTTGGATCGAAGTTAGACAAAGCTTTGGGTTGGCCGTCTGCAAAATAATTTCCATGTTCAAATGTTCCTCCAGTTGGACTCAGCCTTGGGATGTTTAAGGGTGAAGCAGAAACTGGGGGTGTGATAAATAGAGAAATTGCAATTAGAAGGCATTGAAGTAAAGATATAAGTGGGTTCATGGCAAGGTTTCAGTTGTGTGTTTTCTGACCTGATTCTGAGCAGAGTCATATGCCTATATATAATGAGAGCTCAAAGAATAGAAGAGATTGTGGCATATATTGTATTGACTTTATAATGGCCAGCTACGGATAAAAGTACGTAATTAAATCAGAAACCATCTACTCTTTCATCAACTTAATAAAAGCACAAAATCCAACTGGTCTAGTTCAATAAAAAAAGGACCTTAACTTCCATATTAGTGATCTCAGGTTTGAATTCTCTTATCACTTTAGACTATCGTTTGTATTTGTTTTAAAAATATTTAAAAGCACAAAAAGCCCTTTAAGAAAATAAATTAAAATAGAAGCACAAAAAGAAAAGAAAAAGTGGGGATAGTCAATGATGATAGTCCTTGCACACATGATTTTGGACAGGAATTCAGCAAAGAACTTTAAGAAAAGAGGAAATTTTATTGCTTCTCCCCACTATTGAGGACACCCACCTAAAATATTAATATGAAAATAGAATTTGTCCTAACATAATCGATGTGCAACTAAGCCGGGAAAATCATGTTTGTTTTGGTCAATGGCCTACTATCATAATCTAATGAATAATTCCCTATGATGGATGGAATTAGATAATTGTGTAAACATGCTTTTCCAATTTATGTAAATTTTCCAGTCTAGATATATTAATAATATTATCGATATTTAATAAGAAATAGAGTTTCCAAACTGAGAAAAAAGAAAAAAAATGAGCAACATATCATTACTTAAGAAAAAGGTTAATTTTAGTTTGGTACTCTGAAGTTGTACTCTTAAGAGATGTTTGTTCATGGACTTTCAATTTTAACAATGCAGTATCCTAGTATTGAAAATTTGTTGCAATGTGATTCTGTCATTAAATTGACCGTTAAAAAATCTGTTTAGTGCTGACGTGGTGCATGTGAGACTCACTTTTTTGTTTAATTGAAAATAAAATATTATTAAAGAACTATAATTAAATTTAATAAATAATGATTAAATATTAAAAAACCAAAAAAGTCAAAAAAAAAAAAACAGGGTAATATCAAAAGACCCCCTTAATGTAATAACCCAAACCTTAATTAATAGTTAACTATTAAACTATTAAAATGAAATGACACTTTTGCCCTTAGAAAATTCTAGTAAATGAAAAGTTGACTTTTTAATCGAGAAAGAATTTGACTATTCCACTTGCATTGTTGCCTAGAGCACGACGAAACGAGTCCGTAGACATGGAGTGGACTCGAATCGGAGTTGTAACGAAGAAAATACGGTCAAAATACTTAGAAGGGCAAAATGATAATTTTTGAAATCATGATTTATTTTAAAAAAACTGACCCTCTCTCTCTCTCCTCCCTCACTCTTCTCTCTCCCGCGAGCAGCCCCTCCCCCTCTTTTTTTTTTTCTTCCCAGCCGTGGCTTCCAAGAGCCACCGTCGCTGCCACAAACCACCACCGGCCACGAGGTCGGAATCGATCAAACCGCCATCGCTCTCTCTTCCTTTTCCGACCAGCCCCGCCCCTGAAATCGCCGGATTCTGTCGAAAAAAGCTCAGAATCGGGCCGATTTTGACAGAAATTTCGCCGGCTTCGTTCGTCATCGTCCGGCCACCATTTATGACGATCCAGGTATGGATTTTGAACATCTCGAGTTGTTCTTGCTGCCTGTGGTTTATATTTGAGAGGTTGCTGAGTTTTGAAGGTCGAGTAAGCGATGGAAGTTTGGCCAGTTTTCAGCCTTCTATTCCAGTCATTCTCGTCGACTTTTTGGGGTAGGTCCAATAACAAAAGTGGTTCCAAAATGGGTGTTTTACCTATGTTAGGAGTTTGGGCTGGCGGTTTGGAGTTTTTCCGGCAGCTAGGAATTTCTCAAGCTACCCACGCGCTGCTGGCGCGTGTGGCGGTGCGTGGGCAGTTTGGTGGGGACCACATTCAGTCCTAAAATGATTCTCGTGTTGTCACGAGAGCGTAGGAATTCGCAGATCTTAATTTGGATAACGTATGAACCCTGAACGAATTTCGCATCTTGTGTGATTTCCCGGTTCAGTGGGTTCGAACCTTTGTTCGTCCGTTTGAGACCAGACTCTTGGGACTTGTGTCCTAAGTTTAAAGGAATGTTAATGTGGGCTTAGGAGTAACTTTAAGTGGATGCACGCAAATCTAGGAGCCGGGGGTTTTATTTAAATATTTATATCAAGCAGTTTTATTAATATATATATATTATTGTGATAATTGAATCAGGCACCCGGGCACCAGTTGACGCGCAGGAGGGACCTCCAAAAGGTCTAGCGAGCTCGGACCAGCTGTGAGTGGACTTTTCTTTTTATAAATGATTTTATGCAAATGAATTTCATTATTTGATCTTGAATAAGTTTTATTGATTATGGTTTTCCTAGCATGATTTGTTGAAGTTAAATATCTTTATTTATATGTTGCCTAGTTGAAAATGCTAAAAAGATATGGAAAGTAAAGAATAAGATATATATCAGATAAAATGGCAGCAGAGTTCTAGATTTAACAAAAATTCAGTTATTCATCAGACCTTTCAGAAATTCAGATTTTTTAAGCCGTCTTAGGTACCCAGTTATAGAGACAGATTGCCTTCAGATATGACGATGTCCACGGACATCCAGTTTGCCTTCAGTTTTGGCAGCGCGCTTGACATTTACCTCACGAATTTCAGGGACGCCCCATGACCGTGAGAGTCAGGAATGCGGATCAGGCTAACTACGGTCCCCTGAATCCTGCCAGTTTGCGGCTCAGGTTGACTTTGTGTCACTGAGACCTGCCAGGAGAATTGACGGATATCAGGAATTGACATAATTTAAGGGGTACACCTAGGTGGTAGTTTTAAACTGATTTCAGTGCTTTTAAGAGTTTAAAGATGATATGAGTTTGCTTGACATATATTTATATATATATATATATATGAGTGCATTGATTTCAGTATGTTTATGATTAAAAGAATGAATTAGTTTTGTATAACTGTTTTTACAGTGTGGTTAGTATGTTCTTACGCTATTTTTCTTAAAACTTTGTTTTTGGGTCTACTCACCTTTTAAATGTTTTGCGCCCCCAGGTCGTAGACGTGCATCTAAAAGCCACCACAGGGCAGTTTCCGCTTCCTGCATCTTGTCAGCTTAGTGTAGGGTCCTAGACCCTCCAGATGCTCTTCTTGTAAATTAATCTGTATATATGCTCTGATATTTTCCATGGGCTCAAACTTTACTGTTGATTGTATATAAATACGCATGCTGGAAGTTGGGTTGTGTATATATGCTTGTCTTGACAGGTGTAACTTTGGAGATTGAACAAATTACATGGGAGACTCTTTCGAATTTTCGGTAGAAGTCAATGCTAAAATGAAAGTAAGTTTGTAACCAGAAGCGCAACAAGGTCATTTGTGCTCGGCACCTGCCAGGTGTGGATCACGAACAGGGTTCGGCTCGGATTCCAAAGGGGAATTTGGGTCTGGTCCTGTCACTTAAAGTTTGGAATTATTCTCAATATGGACTCCTGGGTTTCAATTTCATAATATTAAACCCCATAATTTTTAAATTTGACCAATTTAAACATTCTGTTAAGTTGACCGTTTGGTCTGACGTTAAATGCTGACGTATCTATTGTGGAACTCATCCACTAACAAACTGGTTCCTAAAAAAAATTATATAAAAGGATAAAATAATATAATTTTTATATATATAAAAAAAGCTTAAAAAAACCTTTCCCCTGCCCAAAACCCAACCCAGTTCTCTAGCGATTTTGGACATTGAATTCTTCGGTTTTTGTATTCTTGTTGGGTTATGAAATGCTCAAGACGAAATGAGAAGAATAGAAGAAATGAAAAAAAAAATGCAGATTGAAGAAATGCTATGTTTCTCTCTCGTTGAGAATCCAGAGAGAGAAAGTATATTTTTCTTATCTTGACATGAACACACACAACGTGTACTACATGACAGTTTTCCTTAGCTGGATACACACAAGCATCATATTGTATCTCAGCCATTTATTAAGCTATTCTAAGATCTCTACATGTGGTTTAAATGAGCCTTACATTTTGGAGCCTTACACCTGCCATTCTAAGAGACTAAGTGCATTCACTATTATAGTTTTAGGCTTATACTTATGCAAATCAGCTCATTACTTATAGTTCTACACTCCCTTTTAATTTTTGAGCTGATTTCACTCCTAGCTTATCTCTGAGGTAGCAGAATCGATCCTTAGCCAATGCCTTTGTGAAGATGTCTGCTAGTTGCTCATTTGTAGGACAGTAAACCCAGTCGATGATTCCTTCTTGCAGGGCATCCTTGATGAAGTGATACCTTCGATCAATATGCTTAGTTTTCTGGTGAAACACAGGATTCTTTGTGATGGCAATTGCAGCAGTATTATCACACTGAAGTGGAGTAGCCTCAGCTTGAAATTCGCCAAAGTCTTCCAACACAAACCTGAGCCAAATTGCCTGTGCAGTTGCCTCTGATGCACTGATATATTCTGCCTCTGCAGTAGAGAGAGCAACACAGTTTTGTTTAACTGAGGCCCAAGCAAAGACTCCACTGCCAAAAGAAAAGGCATATCCTAAGGTGCTTCTGCCGTCATCAACTGAGCCACCCCAGTCACTATCACAGTAACCAATTAAGACTGCATTTCTTCCTTTCACATACTCCAAACTGTAGTCAAGTGTTCCTTTGACATACATGAGAACTCTTTTTACAGTTCCATAGTGCTTATTAGTAGGGCAATGCATAAACCTTGCAAGTAGGCTAGCAGCATACATCACATCAGGTCTTGTGGCTTTGAGATACAACAGACTTTCCACGATCTTCCTATACTGTTCTTCATTTGTTGGACCACTACCATCATCTTTGCTTGCTTTTCAGTTGTAATTAAAGGTATAGAAACAGGTTTACAGTCACTCAAGCCAAATTTATTCAACAAAGATGCAGCATACTTTCTTTGATGAATAAAAATACTTGTGTGAGTTTGGATAACTCCCATTCCTAGAAAGTAATGTAGGAGCCCTAAGTCTGTCATTTCATACTTTACCATCATATCTCTCTTGAACTCCTCCAACATTGGTTGACTATTCCCTGTATACACAATATCATCCACATATATAGACACGATTAGGATTTCTGCTTCTCCTCTGGTTTTGGGATAAAGAGTAGCCTCACTTTGACTCTTTGCAAATCCACGTTGAGAAAAATAGGTGTCAATTTCACCATACCATGCCCTTGGTGCTTGTTTTAAGCCATACAGAGCTTTATGAAGCTTGTACACTTTGTCTTCACTCCCCTTGACCACAAAACCATCTGGCTGGTCTACATAAACCTCTTCTTCTCACACACCATTTAGGAAAGCAGATTTAACATCCAGCTGATACAATTTCCAACTCTTAGTGTTCGAATTGTATCAAGTCTAGCCACTGGTGCAAAAGTCTCATTATAGTCAACACCTGGTTTCTGAGCATAACCCTTGGCTACTAGTCTTGCCTTGTTCTTCTGTACTGAACCATCAAGATTTAGCTTGGTTTTGAACACCCATTTAACTCCAATTATGGGTTTGTTAGTTGGTCTATCCACTAGCTTCCATGTTGCATTTTTCTCAATCATTGACAGTTCATCTTCCATAGCTTTCATCCATGATTCATCTTTGGAAGCTTCATCAAATTTCTCAGGTTCCATGATGCAAAGATTGCATTGTGCTAGAACATCATCCACGTTTCTCAATTTTAGTGGAGTGTGATTAAAGGCTTGAGAATTCCTCATGCTGCCACTTATGCCACCTGATGGTTCATGAGGAGATGGTACTCTTGGTGACTGAATGTGATCATGACTCTTAAGGGGTGTCTTTGGTGATGTAGCTTCAGGTACCTTGGATTGCTCTTCATGGCTGGACACAAATACATAATTCTCAGGCATTGCCTTCCAATTCCAAGCTGCATTTTCATCAAACACAACATCTCTTGAGAGTAGGAGCTTTTTAGTGACTGGATCATACACTCTGTACCCTTTTTCGCAGGTTGCATAACCCACAAATATCCCCTTAGTACTCTTTGCATCTAGTTTCTGTCTCACCTCACTTGGTATATGCACATAGCACAAGCAACCAAAGATTTTAAGGTGTGCAATCCCCGGTTTTCTCCCACTATATGCTTCAAATGGAGTCACTTCTCCAAGTACTCTTGTAGGACATCTATTCAATATGTAGACAGCTGTGTGTACATCTTCTGCCCGTAAATAGTAAGGTAATCCTTTCTCATAAAGCATTGCTTTTGCTATTTCAACCACAGTCCTATTCTTTCTCTCCACCACTCCATTTTGTTGTGGAGTGTAAGCCATAGAGAGTTGTCTTTGAATACCTTCATCTTCACACAGCTTGTTGAACTCACAAGATGTGAATTCATCCCCTCTGTCACTTCTCAAACATTTCACTTTGAAGCCACTTTGCAATTCTACCATGGACTTGAACTTTCGAAAACAGTTCAATGCATCTTACTTGTATATGAGAAAGTATACCTAAATCATTCTTGTACAATCATCTATAAGAAGCATGAAGTAATTGTTACCAGCTATAGATTCATTTTTCATAGGCCCTCACAAATCAACATGAATTAGCTCAAGGGGATTGCTTGCTCTCCATGCTTGATTATTTGGAAACCACTCTCTATGTTGCTTCCCAAGTTGATGCCCTTCACAGACTTCATCAACCTTTTCTAAGTATGGAAGTCCATGAACCATTTCCTTTTCTTTAAGTTGGTTCATCCCCCTTAGATGTAGATGGCCTAGGCTTTTGTGCCAAGTCCAAGTAGAGTGTGATGCACTTGCATTCAAAGCAATATGATCATTAGGTAATAGTGCCAAAGGATAATTCCTCTTCATCTCCACTTTGATGACAAGACTTTCTAATGAAGATCTGTCAAAGATGCTGCATATTTTGCCCCCAAATAGCAAATAGTAACCGTGCTCATCCATCTATCCCACACTCAACAAGTTCTCCTTCAATCCAGGATGGTACATCACTTCTTTGATGTGCTTTCTACCTTTGCTAGTGTCAATCACTAGAGTTCCCATTCCAGCTATATCCATAAGCTCTCCAGTGGGCATTTGTACCTTGCCAATCATGTTTGTTCTTATATCAACTAGCAGCTTCTTATCTCCAGTCATGTGACTGCTGTAACCACTGTCTATATACCATTCACCATTAGCACTTGCTCCAGAGATGATACTATTGGCATAAAATAGATTTCCTGTCACTTCCACTTGGTTTGCACAATTAGCCTTCTGCACATTCTTACTTGCAGTGCATTCTCTAGCCCAATGTCCAAATCTGTCACAATTGTAACACTTAGGCTTTCCTTTATGCCTGCATTCACCAAAATGGAACTTAGAACACACTTTGCACTGTGGTTTTGCCCCTTCTTGATTCACTAATGGTGATGAACCCTGTGCAGAGCTAGTTTGTTGAAACTTGGACTCTGATTCCCATGGCTTGCCTTTAGGATTCCAATTCTTTTGGAATTTAGACGAACCAGACTGAGTGCCACCCTTGTTCTGGTCTTTTGGACTTATAGAGAATGAGGCAAATGCCTTCTCAGCTGTATCAACATTATGCAGCTCAAAACGTTGTTCTTGACTCTTCAATATTGCAATAACCTCCTGCAGTTCTATAGTTTCTAGACTTTTTGTATTCTCAATCACCAGACGTATAGGATCATGAACCTTACTCAGACTGATCAGAACCTTTTAGACAAGCCTCTCATTAGAGAGAATCTCACCAAAGGTTTTCATCTAGTTAATCATCTCATTCAACCGAGTAAGATAAACATATAAGGATTCATTGTCACGCATTCTAGTGTATTCAAATTCACGTATGAGGTTTTGGAGTTTTACCGATCTCACATGGTCACCGCCGTGATATTCTCCATACAGCAGCTCCCATGCCATCTTAGCAGAGTCAGCATTAGCAATACGGGGGAAGATTTCGTCAGAAATAGCATTTTGAATGATGCCCAGAGCCTTCGCATCCTTCATGAAAATGTCTGCCATTTTTCCATCATCGTCATCTTCTGAAGCTTCCTCAGTTGTCTTCTTCTTCTTCGAATCAGGGATTGGAATTCCCTTTTCAACCAGATTCCGCAACCCATATGACTTGAATATGGTTACCATCTTGATTCTCCAGAACTCATAGTTCTCACCGGAGAAGATCGAAGTTCTTACTTTTGAACTTCCAGATCCAGCCATCTCTGATCTCAGGTAAGCCACGAACAAGCTGATTTTTGGGTTTCAACGAACTTCAGCAATTTCAGAGAACTTCGATTGAGCTCTGATATAGCTCTATTGCACAGATTTAGAATGCCCAGACTCAATAGAACGAACTAGGCTCTGATACCATGTTAGTGTTTTTGTATTCTTGCTGGGTTATGAAATGCTCAAGACGAAATGAGAAGAATAGAAGAAATGAAAAAAAAATGCAGATTGAAGAAATGCTCTGTTTCTCTCTCGTTGAGAATCCAGAGAGAGAAAGTATATTTTTCTTATGTTGACATGAACACACACAGCGTGTACTACATGACAGTTTTCCTTAGCTGGATACACACAAGCATCATATTGTATCTCAGCCATTCATTCAGCTATTCTAAGATCTCTACACGTGGCTTAAATGAGCCTTAGATTTTGGAGCCTTACACCTGCCATTCTAAGAGACTAAGTGCATTCACTATTATAGTTTTAGGCTTATACTTATGCAAATCAGCTCATTACTTACAGTTCTACATAAAGCTGTGCGGAGCGAAATCGTTAATCGCAGCTAGAGCGATCATAAAGTACACCGAGAAATGGCTCTGAGATCTCGTCTAAGACCACTCTGGTACCGATGCGAACTTGGCTGTTTCGGACGACTCTGATCTCTAAATCCGGCAACTCAAGCTTCTGGAAGCGATCGTTTCTCTCTTGTCATCCGAGAAAGAAATGCTGCTGATAAACTTCATATGCTGCCTTCTCAGATCTGCGACCTTCCTCAAGGCCTCAAGCGAGTGCAAGATCGAGCTGGAAAAGCAGATCTCGGCTATATTGGAGCATGTGACCGTCGACAACCTCCTGGTGCTATCATTCACCTATGACGGCGAGAGGCTTTTTGATCTCGAGAGCGTGAGGAAGATCATCTTCGGGTTTGTGGAAAAGGAGAAGAGCGTCGGTGTAGCCAACCAACGCTAGAGAGAGAGGGACAAAAAAAGGGTTAGCGGCTGGGGGTTGGAGTGGGGCGAGAGGGGTGAACAGGGGCGCTAGGTTTGTTGGGCAGGTAGGGCTGGGTTTTTTTTTAAAAAAAAATGTTATTTTATCATTTTATATAAATTTGTTTAGGGACTGGTTGGTTAATGGGTGAGTTCCACAATAGACATGTCTGCATTTAATGTCTGATCAAACAGTCAACTTAGCAGAAGGTTTAAATTGGTCAAATTTAAAAATTATGGGAGTGTAAAATGATGAAATTGAAACCCAGGGGCCCATATTGAGAATGACCCCAAACCTGCAAGGAGTCTTTTGATGTTAGCCCCAAAAAAAAAAAACTATCGCTCTATCACTTTATCTCTCTCTGTTGGAAAAACTGAGGTATGTGACACGAGTCTAAGGCCGTGAGAGTGGGGCCGATTTATGGTTCAGCGGTGGTCATCGAGGAGAGTGAGGAGCATGGCAGTGGCTAGCTAGAGGTGGCTAGCCCTCCCGATCTGTTTCCAAAGCCGCTTCAAACTCAGTGTAAGACAGAATGGTGGATTTGGGTAATGGCCATAACAGATCTGGGCATGGTGGAGGAGTTCGGCAGTGTCGCGAGAGGGAGGATTTGGGCAGTTGGCTTAGTGAATGAGAGAGAGTGAGAAAGAGAAAGAATGGTGGATTTGGACGTGGTGGGGGAGCTAGATAGTGGCAATGGAGTTTGAGCGACATATTTTTGCCCAGAGAAAGTGAGAGTGCAATGAAGTTATTTTTTTCGTTGGCTTTTTTTTGTTTTTTAATACTGAATAATTATTTATTAAATTTAATTATGGTTTTTAATAATATTTTATTTCAATTAAACAAAAAGTTTGTCCCACATGCGCCACGTTAGCACTTAACAGATTTTTTAACAGTCAATTTAACGACAGAACCATATTGCAACAAATTTTCAATATCGGGCTACTGCATTGTTAAAATTGAAAGTGTGTGAACAAACATGCCTTAAGGGTACAACTTCAGGGTACCAAACTGAAATTAACCCTTAAGAAAACACAAGAACAAAACAAAAAATTTGGGTTGTACATCATTGTGAAGAAAATAAAAAAAAAAGGTTCCTAGTTACTTTCATGTTGAATTTTAAATCAAACAAATATGTGTACTGTTAATTGAATGTGTTTTAGATTCTTAATTTGATTTATTTTTTCTATGCAAAACAGTTTTTATTTTTTTATTTTTAAATATAAGCGATGGTTTAAACTATCAGAGGAAGAGGGTTTCACACACTCCAAATGTGCCATAAGGGTTCGAACCTAGGAGTAAGAGCATCTACAATCATGCTATCTATTTTTTAGTTAAAACTTAGCTAAAAATATATAAAATTTATTTTATGAGCTCTTTAAAAACTTTTAACTCCAATCATACTCTCTAATTTAGGAAGTCATAAATGTTATAACTCTTTTTTAATTGGTCAATCTCTACAAAAAAAAATATAAAAAATGGTAAGCATTAATTAAAGGTTTAAAATACTCATACAATAAATAAGCATTAAATTATAGGGAGTCACTATGAGTCTTTTCTTTCTTCTCAAATTTAGGAGCTCTTATAAGTCTCCATATTTTAGGACGTGGATAGAGAGCATGGTTGGAGTTATATTTTTCCAATTCCTCCCTAAAATTTGTCTAAGGATGTGATTTAGGGAGTCCATTGTGGATGCTCTAAGACCATTGGTATGCAAGTTAAAGCCTTTCCCTGGGCTAGACCCAGTTGGCCAAAACAGTATTCTTTTAAGTAAATATCAATATTGCTAGTTTTTATCTATCAAAAACAAGGTTGAGTTTTAAATTATATTCGTTGGCTAACTCATGAGTACAACCCTTCCCTACATAATAGTTGTAATTTTGTGCCCTTATGTTTTATGGCCCCGTCATATGTCCATAAATAAGACTTGTTGAGGCTCAAAAAATTCAAGGTTGGGCCCAAATATATTTCTAGCCTAGCACAACACTTAACTGGGGAAGAAGCCTTACTAGGGTATGCAAGAGTTTGTCGTGTACGCGTGCACAAGTTATGGTCCACATGCAACGCCAAGAAAATATGCAACCCGCCATGCAGAAGGTCGTAAAAAGTCCGTAAAATATACTGGCTCTATGAACCAATGCTTATTATCCCATCGAGTGCCATTTGGCCAGGCCATAGCCCATTACAATATAGCAAAGCTCGAGCATAAGCAAAATAACACGCAACGCCAAGCGGAAAACCTTTATTTTGCCACCAAGCCACGCTACATGCTTAAGTAGGCCCAAGCCACGAGAATACTTGGGCTTGCTAGGCTGGTTGTGATATGGATGGTTACGAGTGTTCACGAGGCCCATTGATGATTCAAGGAGTGGAAGTTTTGGGCTGCTTGGGAGCACCAAAATCCAAGCCCATTTCTTAATCCCAAACATATGGGTAAGCATGAGAGAGAAAAGGAGGCCCATGACCTTAGGAAATGGCCCAGCATCTTGAAAATATCCCAAGAAAACCTCTAGCACATTACTAGAGCCAAATCCAAGACAAGCCATCGTTAAAACCAAAGGAAACTCATGTGTGCGGGCTGCTAGAAGTAAAACAACCTTCAGACCAGCACCCTTACCCATTTCTTTCCTCAACCAGCTCGTGCTAGAAAATAAGAAAGGAAATGGGGGGAGAGCGTTGCCAGGGATGGAAAGTGAGGGGAGAGCGTTGCCAAGGATGGAAGGTACTGCAGATGTCAGTTGCAGGAAAACCTTGGAACCCCAAAATGCTCATCCCAATGTGCCTGGATTAAAGGATTTTCACCAAAAAGGTTGAATCAAAGGAAGTAAAGGGAAATGCAGGAGAAGACTTGGCAAAATTGGGGAGAACTAGCTAGGTTTTCTAGAAAGAAGGAGCTTCCAGCGCCTATAAAAGGAGGCATCTCCTACCCAACAGAACAACACATCCAAATAGAGCAAGCATTCTCACTCACTGCTGGAACCTTCAATTTCAAGCCTGTTCTCTCATCTTCTTCTTTTCTCTTCCGGAAAACCATCCAGAGCATGACCAAGCATTCATCAAGCTGCTGGAAAATCTTCTCAAGCCACCCATCCTTTTATCCCCACCTCTCCCTCTCTTCCCTCATCAAATCTTCTCATATTTCCCTCTCCCCTTGCCATGAACCTCTGTTTCCCATAAGAAATCCAAGCTATCTCTTTTTTTTCTATTGGTAAACTCATGGAGACTTAGCTCCCATGCCACAAGCTGCTTAGGCCAAGCCATAATACTGATATGTAAACAGTTGTATGTCTTGTTGGTGAAAGAAACCAAAGTGCTTCCTAAAGCTCAACGAACTTTTCAAAGCACTCTTGGGACCTGATTCTCGAACTTAGGCACAAAGGAAACTTCATCCATTTACTCTTTACAACAGCCCATGCCTATTTGCAGTTGTTGGAACGAAAAAGACCCTACAAGACTAATGTGTATTTAAGTCTAACTCGTATATGGGTCACCTTTCTTGTATATATTCTAAGAGCATAACCGATATGTCAAATTGCCATGTGGATATGAAATGACAAAAATTAAAAGATAAAATTGCTCTAACCGAGCAGTGAAATCCTACATTAATTTGAAGGCTGGGAGAGATGCCAAAACCTATTCCATGTGATATTAAAGTGAATATAACTTGTTCCTACAAAATCGACTAAGAAAAAGATACTTAAGAGCATCTCCAATAGAGATGTCAAATACAAAACAGCTAATTTGAATTTGATGGATGATGTGGCTATTTGACATGTTGTATAACATTATACTCCACCCGAAATGTTAAAAAATACTAATATTTTTCAATAGGTTTTAAAAACAATAAATAGTGGGGCCAAAAGAATAAAAAAAAATCTAATGGCACCAATCAAAGACAACAAACAGTAATAGTAATTAAAGCTAAGTGGGGCCAAAGGAAATAAAATATTCAAAACAAGGAAATAACGCCTTGGTATGTTGGCATCAATTTTGACGTCTTTGCTCTAGGCTTCATGTCAGCAATGACAACTTGGTTGGATCTCCAAGCAGCTTCAGTTGTTACCGTTTGCCATGCCACCTGTCATTTAACTGGTCGGTTGGAGATGCTCTAAGAGTTCGTGTATTATTTTTTTGTACATATATTAACGTATGTGAGACATTTGTGACAAGGTGAGAGTTTCCCGCATTAAGAATGAATCGAAAAACACGATGTGTACATGGATAACCTTATAACTAAATGGAATACGCATGTGTTATCATTTTACAAGTAGGATGACTTTATAAATTTCTCAGAGTACTTCCACCCATTTGCCATGGCAAATGGCAAGGGCAGATACTAGTATCTGCCCTTGCAAAAAGTAAGGTGTGTTTCCACCCACTGCCATGGCAAATGGCAAATACTATCCACTTTTTGTTTTATTTTTTATTTTTAAACCCAAACAATTAATTAAAGTAAATTTAGATTTTAGCCACACAAAAACTTTCACTTTTGGAAAAAGCCAAAGCTTTTTCAAAAAAGACAAAAACCTCTCAACTTTCAAATTAAAGACATGCAAATGTAAAGGATTCCTTAGGAAATCCAAAAAATAAATAAGGGCATTTTTGTCAATTTTGGCTTTTTTTAAAAAAAATTTCTCTCTCCTTTGGCCTTTTCCAAAGTCTCCCAACAATTACTTTGGAGAAATATTTTCGAATAAGATTTTGAGTTCCTACGTGTCAATATTTATTCCTAGATTTTTTGATATTTTTTAAATATTTTTTCAAAAATTTATTGCAAAAAAAAAATGGCAGCTATTGGATTGGAGGAGAAAAATCGATCGGAGCCTCCAGAGGTTGCCACGTGGCTTCTAGCCGTTGGATGAAAGGAAGGGCTAATGCAAGCCTGGCGTTAGCGCACGGAATTTAATTATTTTTTTTTACCATTCATGCACCAACGGTAAAAAAATTTAAACCTGCATGCTAACGTCAGCTCGCCCTCGAGCTCGTTCTGCCTTCGGGCCCGCCTGATTTCGTGGGACCCACAAGCTGCCCGGGCAAAAAAAGCCCGTTGGAAGCGTGTTTTGGGGCTTGGGCCCCCTCCTGCCCTGGTTTGTGCTCATTGCTGGAATCGCTCTTATGTTCTCTTTTGGTTACTAATTTGTTCAAGTTCAAATTTTGACGATCATCTAATTTCGGTGAATGATGCCCATCATGACATTTGCTTTGGTTTTACGTTTCTTATCAGGTAGAGTTTTCAAGCTTATGGAACATGAGGATTAGAATTTTCAAATAGAACTAAGGGACTGATTTGCAATTCTGCAGTATCAAATATGGACGGCATCGAGTGTTGGAAATAACCTAATCGTCATGCAGTAAACAACCAGTAGATAAGCAAACATAAGTCGTGTGATATTTATTTATTCCAAAAAAATGTGTCATTTATAATGACATATCTATGTTTAAATCGGTCAAAAACAGATGGATTCTATTCTATTGTATTTGAGTTGCCAACGAAATCTATCCCAGTTGAAAAGACCTTGACTTGAAGATGAGTGATCTTAGACTCGAACACTTTCCTAACTTTGGCCAAAAAAAAACAAAAATTATATTTGAGCTAATTTTTTTAATTATAATAAGCATCCTTTTAAAATACCAATATCCACTTGGCTTTGCGTTCTATCAGTAAGCTCTGATCGATCCATATAAAATAGAACATTAAAATAAACAAATTTCAACAAGATGAGAAAACTCACTGAATTGTTCTAAGGAGGAGTGAAAATTCAATCAATTATGACAACAAAGAAAATACTGAAATTTACTGTTCGTCTGACTCCACTCAAAACCCCCTCTACTACTACAGCAACGCAGGTACATATCAACTCCAACAAATCTGCAATGTGCACTGAAGAAACTAGGCCTGATGGCAACAATCCTCATAACTCACCAAAGAATAAAAGCCGCTTTACACAATAAATATGTATAACTATGATACAAGAATTGACACCACAAGCGCAACAAGAGAAACGATAAATAGAAGCCGCACACTTGCATGCGCACACAAAAACTTAGAACCCGAAAAAAAAAAAATGAATAATGAGCATGCAATATTGAAAGCACCATCAAGCGCACGCGTCACTTAACTCGACTAGCAGCAGTAGTACATAAGATACAACGCATACGAGAGTCACCCGATTGGGTATCATCATCATCTTCTTCCACAACACTCTCACTGGAAGTGGCCCCACTCCCTTTTATTCCACTAGTATAGGTGGAATCCATAAGACAAGTCATGTGATAAGCATGACAACAAAAGAAAACGATGACATTAAGGCTTTGTATAGAAAAGGGATCGAAACACATGCAACACCTTGCACCACCCCGAGGTTTTGATTTAACCTCCATTCTTCTCACACCTGGTGATTTCTCAATCACCTGAGAAGCCCTGCTATCATTCCTTTTCGTCCGTGCCTCATCTTCTTCATTGCTCAAGTAAATTCCATGTATTGCCTCTTTGTAGTATTTGACCAAGAGGTTGACAATATCAGCCTGTTTCCCAATTACACCCAGTCTCAGAATTTTTACACCGCACTCTATTCAAATCTAACAAACTTAATTGGAAGACAGGAGTACCTTAAGGATATCATTGCATCCATGTCTTAGAGATGTTTCAGTCCTGTAATTGGTGATGATTTTCACTAGGCGATCCCTAAGCCTGAAACCGAAAATTGCACAAGGTCAATACAAATACTTTTATAAAGACTACTCCAGAACCTTCGTATTCATCACTGACAAATATCCAGGTTATGTTATGTTAGAGTATAGCAAATTCCAGCATATATACAACACAGATGTGTGTACATAAGCACATATGAAAATATGCATATACATACCCATATAAGCTTCTTATACACTAGGATGTATAACACAAAGATAAATGTTGAAACTTGCTTCCATATGTGCAATACGTGTGTGGGTGTGTGGGCATATGGATGCATGTTTAATACATGCATAATGCATGCATATGTGTATGTACAGTTGCACGGTTGCACCAAACATCTTTATTTATGTCTATCCGATATGGATTCTCCTTGTCATGGCACAAGCTGAACAACTTTTTAAAATGTATCGTTTGACTTTCGCTACCATATAAAAAGAAAACACAGTAGTTCTTGGACCTGTGATATACATATATGAAGGACATTGAAAGTCAAGCAATCTAAAGACAAGAAAAGGATCTCGTCTGTGTGTCTGTATTTATTTATCTAATCTAATGAAGCTACTCTTTCTTCCATATACAAATGAGGGAGAGCATGCGTAAAAAACAGGTCAGGACTTCTAACAGGGAAAAAATGTAACATAATTAATGCTATGATTATGCATGCGAGGCACAAGATTTTACCACCAGAACGGATGTCAACAAACATTATGAAGAATCCTGTAAGTTTCATTCTTAAAATGCCACCAGTCATACATGCTAGGAATTATAGGGAAACAAAGAATTCTATTAATTGATAGAAATAGGAATATAAGAAAGTAGCATTAAAACGAACACCACAATATTCTGATCAAACTGACCTAGGAATCTCCAACCCATTAGGAACCATATTCACTATATATAGAGGATCTAGATTTCCAACTGTGTGCTCCAATAGCACGCCTACCTGTCAATTAGTGGACGAAATTTTAGAGGAACTTGAAGAGAACAAGTAGATATATTCAATTACCACGATGTAGATAAACACTAGATCTGCAGACCATAGGGAGAAGAAATACCATTTCAGGTTTATGAAGACACTGCTGAATTAATTCTTCCCAAAGTTCATCATCATGTTGCATATTTACAAACTCCATAGCCTGTACACAGCCATAACATTCATCGTTATCACCCCATACTTCACAGTAAAGAAATAAAAATAACCCCAAAGGAATAACTGAAGCAATCTGTTGAAAGAAAATCCTCTTCCACATTAAGAGGACATTAGGTACCTCTTCAATATCCCCAAGATTATTTATGATTACAGAAAGGGCTTGTTTCGCATTTCCCATTCTTCCAAGAATGAAGACTTGCTCCCTTAAAAGACCTCTTCCGATACAAATTTCATATGCCTGTGAAGTATATTAAAAAATCAATTCATTGAAAAACAATAAGTTTATCCTAATTGATCATTTATCAACAGTTCAAACCTTCTCAAGTTTGTAATGTTGACTACTACGAAGAAAAGGAAGTAGCATCTTTGAATCGTAGTCTGCATAAAGCTCTACCTACCACAGTAAACAAACGACAGCACAAGTGTTAAACAATGTGCATAAAAGCAAACACATAGATTAAATTTCACCAAACAGCACGAACTATTGTGATAACCTAACACAAGCTATTGCACAAGAAGGAAAAGAGTACAACCTCATACAATACATTCTAAGCAAGGCATGTAATAATTGAAATAGATATCTTAAGGAAGCCTCTTGAAAACAAACCACTATTGCAAACTATATAGTACCTAATACATTTTTTTAAGCAATAACAAAGATCTGCAACTTCAGTTTCATTCATTCCATATCGAAACCATGAAAGCAAGACAGTAATATAAAGATCTACTCCTAAACAGCAAACCCAGTTGTTTGTTGAAGAACTTGGTGAGGACAACATAATGGCAGGTCAGATCCAACCACAAGTGATTGAAGATATAATAACCACATTTTAGACGCATTAGGATTTAGGTGAGTTAGTGATCAGTTTACGCATAACGAGGTGGAGGGCCGCCATTGTAGGAAGTGCATGTAATAGGCGTCTGAAGAAGATGTGAAAGAAAAGGCAGGAAAATGTATGAAATCAATTCATAAAACTCATAGTACCATGGAGTACCAAAAAGAAGGTAGAAAAGCACAAGATATCTGAAAACAAGAAAAGCTGCATCTGCTATTCCATGTAAACCCCTGCATAATCTTGTTTATCACAAATCCCAAGTGTTCAAATTGCATGAGAAAGCACTCTTTTTCTTCAACCAAAAGAGAGGGAAATGAAAAGGCATGTATCATGCATTTATGAATCTAGTAAACTTAGAAAGAGAATTTTAATACAATATCCAGGAGGCTGCAAGAGTTTCCAAAAGATCCCAGAGACCCAGTTGATTACAAATGTGCGAGTGCAAGTATTTCATTTGTCTACCCTGAACTCAATTTTGTCCTCGTCTTAATAAGATATATAGAATATTTAACAGACGTAACAACTTATATCTAGAACAACTCAAGTATATCACACAGAAACCGTCAATGGAGTTAAGGCAATAACTATTTAAGTAGCTTCATCACACATACAGAAACCAGTATAATCACATGAACAAATAAATTATTTCAGCTTCCACAATACCTGCACATCATGAAAATCCTTTCCAGCATGAGGGTTTGCTTCAAATAGTGAATGCAAATATGCATGCAAGAAATATCTGGAATCACACTTGTCACTTGCATTCAAAAGTTGCTTGACCACTTCAGATGGAGTAATTAAATCCTTGTTTTGAATCAATAAAGGAACTGCCTGCTTGCAATCTAGCATCATCAGTTGGACAACCTAAAAGTGCACAAGCGACAATCAACCACAATAGAAATTAGCATGAGCCAACACGATAGAAAATTAACAGTGATAAAGTTGATAATTCATCTCTTGATGAGTTATCTACATTGCAAGTTTTCTGTGTTAGATAGAAAATTATTATGTTGCTATTGATACCAGGACCGAATTTTTTGTAATGCAAAAACCATAAACATTTAGAAAATCAATGGAAAAACCATAAACATTTGGAAAATCAAAGCAAGAAAACCCAGATAAATTTTTTAAACACAAATTTCTTCTGTTGATAACAAACAACTATAACAGTAAATACAGGAACAATAAGTTCCAACTTACAATATATAAGTTGTGATCTTATTCACCATACCTTTTCCCGAATGGAATCATATAAATTGTGCTTTTCGATGAAGGAAAATATGTCTGGCTTCAAAAGCTGGAAATAGAAAAAGAATAAAATAAATTTAACAATTAGATATCGACTTTCACAAAAATCCTACGAAGATGTTAAGACTCTGTAACAGATTCTAATTGTAGAAGTGCTTTGTGAATAAACAGCATAAATATGCATCAATAACACTTACATCAGCATATAGTGAAAATGCTTTTTCATATTGCCCATCAATCACGTACAACTCTGCTAGAGCCTGAAAAAGAAAAGGGGTGTCTAACAAAATCAAAATTATCATAATATTCAAAATTCATATTCCGTATCAATAATATCTGACTGACCTCCTTAAGAGCATCTGTCATGGACGATGTATTCAGCTGAGGTTCTATAGCTGAGATAACAGGCAATGAAGAATAAATCACCGGTGGCCAAGATTTAACAGTTGACAAGAGCTCCGTATGAAAAGATGGATTTGTAGCCAGCGCTACTAGAGCAACCTAACGGCACCAAATGAGAGAGAGACAGAGAAAAACAAGATAACATATGATTCTGCAGTTGGCAAAAGTGTGACACAACTTTAGCAGTTCAGAGGTAATGGAAAATTGTCCACACAAACCTCATAAGCAGTATCACGCAGTCTTGGGTTTTCTGTTGGTATATATGGGACTAATACTGGAAGCTGACGCAGATGCGCAAAGTGGAAAACCCATCTGTGAAGCATAGGCCACTGCCAGTTATTTTGAAGAATTGAATGACACTAGCCAATTATTTACTGGGAACATTGTAAAAAACGGGTTATAAAGAATGGTAATTAGTACCTTTCCCATGCTGAAGCAGATCCTCTCAACAATTTGGGACACAAAGATGCGGCTTCAGCATATTTTCTTTCCACAATCAAATGATCAAGGTATCTTGAACCAACCTACAGATAGGAGAAAAAATTGAACAAACTGTGCAATTAAATCAACTAAATTACATGGATTTTAACAGTGGAAGTACAAGTGCAATAAGTTCATCAATTACAGAATAACACTACGTAAATAAAGTTAACGCATGCACCACAGCAACATCCAAAAATTTTACAAGGGAAGAGAGAAAAGCAATAAAATATAAGCCATGGTGCTTCAAGCCGCTCCAAAAACTTTGTTCACTATATTACTTTTGTCATTATGTGCACGCAAGGCACATAAATCTTAGAAAGTCTTTCCATGTTTCTTTGGTTATATTTATTCTGTATTTAGCCCACCCAATAAATAAAAAATAAAATGTGAACGAAACTTTCTCTAAGAGAACATACAAATATTCTTTTAATATCTGGAGTTGTAGAAGTGAAGATTAGTTTCTAATTATTCAATGAACATCTTGCATTTCATAAAATTTAGAGGCAAAATAGTCCTTTTTTCTGATCAAAAGGGCAATATAATCCTTGTGAAGGCCATACTGTCAAACTTTCAAGCATTAAGATATATTTCACACAGGGATGATTATAATGATTTTGCCAATGGTTCATAATCTCATAAAGCCTCCTAGCATAAAAAAGAAAAAACTCATAAAACCAAAGTGTACAAGAAATTAAATGATCTATATTCATATGACCCAACTGATTTAAGTGTACCTAAATCTAATAAACAATGATACCGCACGATGTTAGCCAGAAGGGTGAAAAATGTGTAACTTGAGGAAGAAAAGAGCTGCTAGAATGCATAAGCACACAACATAGACACATTTTCATCTTTTCTATACTGTGATATGAGAATGAACGAATTCATACCTCATCAAGAAGTTCACTCCGTCCCTGGCCTGCTTCAACAGCAGCCAAAGCTTTTTCATGCCAACCATGTTGAAGAAGCCAAGCAATATGATCTTCAGCATCCCTGAAAGAATATATGCATTCATGTCTTGATCAAGTTAATGAGATCCCGCTTAACTTTATAAATATTCTACAGTTGCATAAAACTCGAAATGTACTCCTCCACTTCAGTACCCCCTCAACTTCTTATTCAATTAATCTTAAAGACAAATTAACACTATCACTATACAAGTATGGTAAAGATTTACAACGCTAATTAATCACCCAACTAAGCTCATCCCCTGAATCATCCTTGAGTCAGGTGTCAACATAAGAAGGCAACAATTCCAGGATGGATGTACAAAATATAAAATAGTAAATCTCGAAGAACAAGAGTTTAGATTTAACTCAATCCTTATGGGCTTCAGTTTCCTCAGATTTTAGGGATTGGTCTTTTCATAATAGTATCTGATTCTTTATCTCTGCTGGAAACTTTGGTGTTTCTGGCCGGAACTCCAATTCTTTTTGTCTAAGATGAAGGTTAAATTTTCTCTTATCTATAGGGAAGTTAATTCTTTCAGCAGACTATTGGGCTAAAAAAGAGGTGAGTTTCTGATTTCTTTGAATAGTTTAACTCAAGAATAACTTTTACATGATGGCTTCAGTTTGGTAGTTTAAGGGGTTGGCTGCTATATTGTTTTGGCTTAAATGATGCTCTGTGTAGCTCCTTCATTTTATTTTTTAGTTTTCAGTCCCGGCGTATTCCTGAGATTGAAAAAAAAAAAAAAAAAAAAAAAGGCAGATACCTTCCTTTTTTGTACTAAATATGTTCTTAAACCATAACTTTTATATAGATGAGACAGTAATACGACATCATTCCAGGTCACAAGCACCAAAAATTTACTTATGACACAGAGAACAATTGATCACTATGGATCTTGAGAGTAGATGGAGACTATTTACTGTATGTAATTCAAATCTTCATACATAATTTACTCTACAGACAAGCACAAATAAAAAAATACAGCACTGACCTGGGTTTTGCAATGACTACATCCTTTGGGGATACAATATAGTACAGTGGTTCATCACCTTCAGCCCACTGACCACCAGCATAGCTGCTACCTAAATTCAAACTAAAGGGTTTTACAGCTATATAATGTAATTATCCTGCTATTCTTACACCATGAACTTAAAAATTAAAGTATGTTAACCTGAGAAAGGAGCGTGAGCAAGGGAATAGTCCTTTGCTTTGTAATGCTCAAAGCCATGTACAGGTAAAGCATCTGTTGAAAGCTCATCATTATTCCATGTTACAATACGTACTTCTGGTCTCTGTGCATTTCCCTGCTTCAAATAAATTATAATTAGAAACAATAACAGGGTTTTCTTTTGATTGGGCAGACAATAAAAGTACAGCAAAATCAAAAGAAACCACTTCATAATACTGCATATAATTAGTAAAATGAATTATACTAAAAGGGCTTTCTTTTTCTCTCTTCTGTTTCCAATTGAAAACCCCACGGACCATCCCTGTACTAAATGCCACTTGGTTCAAGCCCATAAACTCAACTTTCCAATAAGCACACAAAAAACTTAAAGCACCAACATAAATGACAATGTATTGGTAGGAACACGTTATCCTGATGTGAAAATGAATTAATTGCATAATGAAAATGTATTAGTAAGATTAGGCATTAACATGATGTGAAGGAGTGAATTACATGTGATAACATCTGTGATGTACAAACATTATCATGATCAAAGAAAAAGTAGCATTAAGATAACGTATCTGTGAGACGTGTACGGTAATTCAGTTTTTGCTAACATAATTGTGTAGTAATGGATTGTGGTTGACAGATCGCAACAAAAGCTTTCCATAAATATAATTTTCTTGAAAAATGGACATGTATAATGGAAGTATGGTATTTTAAAGTTGTTTTAAAAAAATGGTAAGTTTGTAATTTTTTGTTCTTTTATTTAACCTATGATAGTGTTTGACTTTTCTGTTTAATTTAAAAGTTTAAAAGTCATTGGATAAGCTAATAAAAAATATCTACCAGATACCTAGATCTAAAAAGCCCTTTATTATAAGCACCAAAAACACACACAAATAAGTCAGCAAAAAATTATGGAAGCTAAATAAGGTGAAAAGGGGATATCAAGAAAATAAGTTAAAACCCATAAATAAACAAAAAGGAATTTCCACCAAGAAATTAAACAAAGTTTGATCTTAAACAATAGGTTCCAAAAATGCAGACATAGCAAAGCGTCTAATCCAGTCCAACCCGTTGGCTGGCTCGTAAATGTGATAAATTGTATAAATGTGAATGAGTGGGTATAAAAATATATATATATATAAAAAATAAAAAATAAAAATGAAAAACAAACGGAGGGGAAATAAAATAAAAATACGGAGTAACAAGATGTATATCATACAGCACGAGGGGAAATAAAATACCTGCCGTGATGGAACAGAGCTACTAAATTCCTTCTCCCCGTCTTCTTCACCAGGGATATAGGCTAGAACGACCAAAGAGTCACCAAAAGGAGCAATCCCAGAAATGAAATAGCTGGTCTGAAAGGATGCCACAATATCCACCTGGTTCAAATTAGACATTGACATCGAGACATGCTTAACTGTCCCATTGGCTGCTCTAGACTGATTTGTTTTTATCGATGTTATTTTGATTGATGTTCCCCAGCCGATGACCAACAATGTGTCGTCCTGAATGTGATGAAGGGCAGTGAGAAACCCATGAAAACAACACCATAACTACTTTATTTAAGGGACTAAGAAAAAGAGATGCAAACTAGGACAGAAGGTTTGGCTGCCATTTTTCATATTGAAAAATTAATCTTATATAGTTATGAGGATGACGTGCTTAATATTCTAAGGTTAAATCAGCTTTTAGAGTCATTAATTGTAAAATCATAGCGTTATAATGTGCAGGTGTAGAAATGGAATTTCACATTTTTCCCGTGCAGAAACTTTCATTATATTAGTTCTTTATGGAAGACAAAACTTTAATTGAAAAAGGAACAAAAGTACAAGAATAGTGAACAAGGAGTCCACTCCTAAAAACGATTACAAGTGAAACCTGCAACCAACAACTCTACCATATACAACAAAGACCAGAGCAATGCCCCAAAAAAACACTACAAAGTAGCTGCTTTCCCTATGATAAAACAACAGAAAATGACAGGTCTCTATACTCCAAAGCAAACCATGCCCAAAAAGAAGCCCAAAGTCGAACTGTCCTGTAAGCACTCCACCACCTCACCAGGCACATTCTCAAAAACCCTCCTATTCCTTTCAAACCATATAACCCAAAAAAATTTCATCATAGCACATCTCCCCCGAGCTACGCCCATTCTCCTTCCCCAAAAAGATTTAAAGTTCTCACATAACAGTGCATTACATGACACCAAAATAGACCAATATAAACTTGTTTGAGCAGCCACGGCTGTAAAGACAAAGCCCCTCGACAATGAAGCAACAAATGATCCACTGCTTTATTTGCGCCAAGAAAAAACAGTGTCCAAATTTGACAATTTCCTATATGTAGTTACACCAAGTCTAAATTTTTTTTTTTTTTAAAGAGTTGTGAGAGGTTTGACTGGCTTTTCTTAGGTTTTACTTCAGCTGTTAAAGAACTATTAGATACCTATGATATTTGAGATTCCAATTCCTCCCAATCGTTTCTCCGTTCCTTCCCCAATTAAAATCCTAAAACAGCAAAGTTTGCTACTACCTTTATCCCTCCACTGCCCCTTGAAACAGCATTTATAATCCCAAAATTACCTGCTGCTCCTGAATTCCAGCAATCTTCTATAAAGTCCCTTCTACGCTTTAAATTTAGGACCTCTTTGGAAATGCTTTTACAAATGATAAAGCGCTCCCAAATAATTAAAAGCACTTCTGGTAGCAATTCACAAAAATATTAGAACTGCTTCTGGGTATAGAAGCACAGCTTAGTTCTTTATGGAGCAGCACCTGACAGCTTCCAAGCACATTTACAAGAAGCACTTGGCCTTTAATAAAAGAATTCATGTGCTTCTAACAAAATTGCTTCCAGCTGAAGAGCAACTGAGCAAAAGAACTTCCTCAGAAAGCGCTACCAGCAGGCCCTTAATCTTTCAAGTTTCAACCCTTATTTCATTCTGCGAATCATACAACTCTAAGACTCAAAGCTCCAAGTACACTCTTTATGTAAGTTCACTCCCATACACCACGTCAAAAATTATTAAAGCGTGGTCCACCTATTTACTACATGTGCCTGCAAATACTGTGAGCATTAACTCTTTCACTAACCTGCCAAACTAGGTGAGGGAGCAAAAGTTCAGGTCGTGGGCTTCCTCGTGGTCTTTCAATGAATGTTATACGCTGATCATTTGCAGTATCATATACTTTCACACCTGCATCATTAGCCCAAGCAATGAGACTTGTTCTCCACTTCACTGCATGTATAGGACCTTCACCAGAATGCAAAACCTAGAAAGACATATTTGCTTTAAGAAATTAGAAAGCATACTGGGAAAATTCTTTTTGACATGCAATAATATTAGCTTAGTACAAACCTGATCTCTAAAGCCCAGCCATCTTTTTGTATTATAATATAAATGACCAGCTAAACCACCAGCTGCAAATCTCCTAGAAGATTTTTTTGCATAATCTGGATCCAAAGCAATAGCCTTCATTGGGCGATGATACTCAAACCTCATTTTCTCATCAGTGAAAAGGCTGTTTATTACAACAGACCCATCGTCTGAACAGCTTCCTATATATTCACCTTCTATGTCAAAGCTAAGATCATTCACTGCAGCAGTATGAGCAGGGAATTCCTTAACCTGCAACGAAGCCAATCAAGTACATGATATTGTCTTCAATGATAAATCCGGGGCCAAATGCAATAATCTTTCAACCTTAAATGATATGAGACGGAAAAAAAAGGTCACTGATCCTACAAGTTAATGAATTAATAAAAATATGTCAAAAGGGAGTTAAAATTTTAACCAACCCCACCCCCAACATAAACGCCCGCACTCCGATAAATCAAATAAAGAAAGTGGACAGACCCACTATTTTTAAATTGAATGTATTGCCAGAAGAAATTTGATAGCAGTAAAGCTTAGAAGGCAGACAACAGAAATGCTTATTTAATTTAATTTTTCTGTAAACCACATAACCAAACAATAAGCATATTGTAGTAGAGTACTAGACTACTACTCTTTTCTTAGGAAGCAAAAAAAAAGACTATTAATTGATTTAAAGTGGTACCAATTATACTGTCACACATATGAACATGAAAACTCATGCGCAATTAATTCTGTTTTCAGTGGACATTTATATATTCTCTAAAATCATGGTGTTGATTGCAGCACTTGCTGCGCGACAAGGGCCTTTAACTTAGAGCAAATTCAAACATCTCCAAGGAACACGTCTCATCTATTGTATATAAACGTAATTCGTAAGCATACTAGCCTTACACTTATTGTATGCCTATATTGTCGCATGGACTCTATCTATGTCTAAAAGAATTAACAAACGTGATAATGCAACAGATAACAACCAGATAAGTAAAGGATTTACTAATGGCAGCAGCCTATATGAAATGCAAATTTCAAAATTAACTACAAATATAGCAAAGAAATCATATCGGTAAACCACCTACTAATATCACAAACAACCTACATTGCTTGTCGAGGTTAAAGGTTGCATCTCTAGCCTAACGCAGAGGTAATTGCCCAATCAAAAAATAAAGGCTTTTGATTTTAAGGTTTTAGGAGAAGTGGAATTCAATCATCATACAAGGAGTGTAAGTTCAACAGAGCTGAAAATTGAATTGGCACAAAAACACTTGATTAAGAAATTTTTTTCCGTAGTTTGATTGGGCAGGCAATAAAAGTACAGCAAAATCAAAATAAACCACTTTACAATACTGCACATAATTAATAAAATGAAATTATACTAAAAGGGCTTTCCTTTTCTCTTTTTTGTTTCCATTTGAGCAATTGAAAACCCCCGTAGACCATCCCTGAACTAAACTCCACTGGGTTCAAGCTCTTAAACCCAATTTTCCAATAAACCCGCAAAAAATTTAAAATTATCAAGAAAAACCAGATCCAGCCAGCTCCATTTTGATCCAAAACAAACTCAACTCCCACGAATGACACTAACATAACCTTCAATGCTATGATTTCACCAGGAGTGTAAGTTCAACAGAGCTGAAAATTGAATTGGCACAAAAACACTTGATTAAGAAAAAAATTTCCGTAGTTTGATTGGGCAGGCAATAAAAGTACAGCAAAATCAAAATAAACCACTTTACAATACTGCACATAATTAATAAAATGAAATTATACTAAAAGGGCTTTCCTTTTCTCTTTTTTGTTTCCATTTGAGCAATTGAAAACCCCCGTAGACCATCCCTGAACTAAACTCCACTGGGTTCAAGCTCTTAAACCCAATTTTCCAATAAACCCGCAAAAAATTTAAAATTATCAAGAAAAACCAGATCCAGCCAGCTCCATTTTGATCCAAAACAAACTCAAATCCCACGAATGACACTAACATAACCTTCAATGCTATGATTTCACCAGGAGTGTAAGTTCAACAGAGCTGAAAATTGAATTGGCACAAAAACACTTGATTAAGAAATTTTTTTCCGTAGTTTGATTGGGCAGGCAATAAAAGTACAGCAAAATCAAAATAAACCACTTTACAATACTGCACATAATTAATAAAATGAAATTATACTAAAAGGGCTTTCCTTTTCTCTTTTTTGTTTCCATTTGAGCAATTGAAAACCCCCGTAGACCATCCCTGAACTAAACTCCACTGGGTTCAAGCTCTTAAACCCAATTTTCCAATAAACCCGCAAAAAATTTAAAATTATCAAGAAAAACCAGATCCAGCCAGCTCCATTTTGATCCAAAACAAACTCAAATCCCACGAATGACACTAACATAACCTTCAATGCTATGATTTCACCAACGACTAATTCAGAAGATAAAAAACTGAATTCAAGCCAAGCTCAGTCCCTCACCTGATTCCCGAGAAAATCGAGAATATGAACGGTGCCCCCGTGAGTTCCGAGCGCGATCATTCGTTCCGCGACGGCGATACACGTAGCCACATCGCTCGTCAACAGCGTAGGAATGCTGCCTCCCATTCGCTGGTACTTTAGCCTCGGCTCCTCCTCCTCCTCCTCCTCTTCCTCTTCCTCTTCTTCCTCTTCTTCTTCTTCGCCCTCTTCCTCTCTCTCATCGTCTCCTTCTACGCCGTTATCTGGCGGAATCGGAGCCATTGTTATATACCTCGTCAGCTCTTCTCGTGGATGTTCGTCGTCTCAGAGAGAAGAATGATTTGAGTTTCAGAGTTGAGAGTTGAGGGAGAGATCTGTTTGGTTTGTGCTTTCTTTGTGTTTTAATTTTTTTTTATAATTTGGGGTCTTTCCTATTTAACGACGGTTGGTGAGTTATTTACAAAGCGACAAGAAGAGTGACGAATGCAGCATGAGCGCCACGTGTATAGAATGTGACTTTTCACTTGGGTTGGGGTCGTTGTGTTAGTTTTTGACCTGTCACTTGCTGACTTTTTGTGGTCATTTTGCGAAGAATCAATAATCAAGGGAATAAACCCAACTTTTCATAAGTTAACCTAACCTTTAATGCATTTATATTTTAAATTTTATTCTTAAATAAAATTATCATAAACATTTTAAATTTATTCTTAAATAAAATTATCATAAACGACATAATTGAATTTAAAAACAAATTAACTTTATAAGTGCACTTCCATTCATTTACCGTAACAAAAGATAAGGAAAGTGTTTGGGGATGGTGCAAAGTCACCCAACTCGGGCGCTTTTTGACAACGCAAACGGCCAAGTTTAGAGCTGGAAGGAAATTCTATGTGGCCAAATTGGAGTTGTGAATTTGCAGCGGGATTTGGATTGGCAAAGTTGCGACGAGGATGTGGATTGACAAAGCTACGACCAAGATTTGGAGTTGCTGGAATATGTGGTCGGATTTCTAGGAGTTATGGTTGACGGGCTGAAGCGGCCGAGATGTAATCGAAGGCAGTCGAGTATAGCACACTCGACTGGAACTAGAGGCTCGATTGATGCTGGGCTTTGTTTTGAAGCAAGGCTGGAGAAGAAGGCCGGCTACATTCGAGCTTGGTCGGAAGATTAGGCTGGGTTTTGTTGGCTGGAGAATCAATGGCGACTGAGACTTGAAGAGTTTAGTTGCGACCGGGATGAAAGCCAAGTTGCGACTCAGATGGAACCCAAGTTGCGGTAGGGTTAAAAACCAAGTTGCCGCAGGTTGGGCCTTGAGGTTTTTTGCGCAACTGGAGCTGTGGGATTTTTGGGCTAGAGTCTTTAGGCTTCTTGCAAAAATGCAATTGGGCTCTTTAAATTGAAACTTCCTTGCCCTATTTTACATATATATTTATACATATATATATATATACAAGCAAATAAATACAAATATGAGGTCGGGGGTTTTTGATGTGGCTGGATTGAAGGATTTTGGGCAATTGAAATATGAGAATTTTATTATATGTAATAAAATGGTTGGCCCTTAAGAGAGCTCGGAGGACCAAGTCCAAGCCACTTATTTGACCCTAGGATTTCAGGAAGGATTATGGGCATGTGACGGAGGCCTCACAAGGAAAGAAATCAAGGAATTTGATAATAACTCCGAATGTTCCAAAGCAAGGAAGAATCAAGCATATCAGAATATTTCAATCAATGCAATCCCATGGATTTAGGGGGGCCTTGGAAGGAAAGAATTTTTAAAAGAGTTGACCTTTGGCCATTCAATGGCCAGCCCATAGGCTGACAAATGACCTATATAAACCTCACCAAATGAAGAAAATAGACACAACATCAGACAGACAAACCTATCTTTTATCTTGCATTTTTCTTTTCCTACCCTTAGGATTTTACTTTTCAAGCAGCTAGTGTGGCAAGTTCTTCCTTTCCTTAGTGTAAGTTCAAATTCTTGTTCAATTTATATTTTCTTGTCATTCAAATTCAAGTTTATTTCAATTGCTTTACCTTTCATTGTCATCGCACTTTTATTAAGTTTAATTTCAAGTTTATTTTAGTTTATCGTTCTTATTGCTTTTATCTCGTTCTTGCTTTATTTATCGCTTTAATTTATTTTATCGCACGTTAATTCTTGTCTTTACGTTTAAACGCACATTTAGTTTAATTGCATTATTTTTACTTTGAAAACTTAAAAATCACAAAAACATCCGTACGAAGCCTAACCATCATCAAGCCCGAGGAAATGAAAGAACCTAGGCCAAGAGGAGGTTCCTTGCTTGGCAAATCAATCATTTGAGAAGTTAGAAGCGCGACACATTCATCTACTCACATTCCATTCAAACCCAAATTCGTGGCTTGGTGGTGGCCCGCCTCGCACTCAAAAGAAGAAGGACCAAAAGTTCATTCCGTCAGCTGCGTCGGCCGAAAAGAGGGAAACATAAAGGTAAGTCCAATTACTATGAGTTTTTATCAAAAATAGCCCACATTTACCATATACTTTCATAAATGTCCGTTTTGATAAAAAAGTTCAAAAATAGTCAAAAACTCACGTAAATAGACTAAAATGCCCCCAAAACCTAATAAGCAAAAGAAAATCAAAATCTGAAGAGGATATTCCAAAATAAATAAATATATTTTTAATGAAATCATTTCAGAAAACCAAAGCTACATGGAGCAAAACCAACGGTTAAAAGAGCCAACAAAAGGGGGATCCCCCAAACAATTACAAACAAAGAAAGCCGTGCAATAACGCAAGGGCACCCATATACAACAAACCAGGGCAAGGTATTAGACCAACGAAGAAAGTATAGCTATAAAGTGAAGAACCATGCAACTACAAACAAAAAATAAAAAATCCTTTTAAATTTTCTGCTTGTAGAATTATTTTTTTTCCTCACTAGTAAAATTTAATTCCCTTTACTTGAATGTTTATTTTCAAAATCCATAGATAAAATCAACAACTATAACTTTAATTATTGTTTGGCAACCAAGAGTATGCACTAGTGATGCACAGTTGCCAAAAGAATTCAAATATTTGAAGCTTTACAATGTGGAGTCCTGCCGCAAGTAACTTGGTGTACTTGTCTCCTTATGAATCTGCTGCACACACGAAGGGTAGAGGTCTGCCAAACAATTGGTAGAATAGGGTTTTGCCTTTTAGGTTATGTGGGTTTGAGTTTTGAGGGCTTTTTTTTTTTGGATCAAGTAGAAACTTCATTAGATAAACTTTAACGTCACAATCAAAGACATCAACAAGACATCTAAAATATCAATCCCAATAGGGCAACAAACTAACTTGCTAAAAGCAAAACTAACGCGGACAAAAGCCACACTAAAACTAATAGCCAACATAACCACAATTAGCTATAAGCCCAAACAAAGCCTAGAAACCCAACATAACCAAAACCCTAAATCAACTCATGAGTCTAAACAAACCCTATCACCACCACCTGAAGAAGCGCCGTCGCGGCTACACCCACCACCGCATCCGTAACAGATCTGGGGAAAATATGATTTCCCGCGATCTACCTACACATAAGAGCGAACAAATAAATGAAAACAATAACTTTGCCAAAGAATAATTGGGTGATTTGCAGCAACTTCAGTAAAAAAACGATGTAGAATCAAATTTAAAGAACATGAGTGACGTTAGAGAGCGGATTTTAGGAGTAGGATTTGATTGAGAACATAGACTGAAAGGAGTGATAGGGAACTTCAATCTAATCATGGCTTAGAATAAACCACCATAAGAGGCTTTTTCTTCAAACTGCCCCAGTGGACTTATTCACTAACCTAAAAGGAAAACACGAGAAGAGAAAAGGAGGAAGAGGGCAGTGACGCTTCTTCCTCCTCCCCCCTCTACGGAATTTTCCTTTAGGACTCACAGAGGGAAAGAGCGGCTAGGGTTTGGAAAAAACTCGTGAATAGTGTTGAAGGCATTTTGAGTCTATTTACATGAGCTTTTGGCTATTTTTGAAAGTTTTTATCAAAATGGATATATATGAAAGTATGGGGTAATTTTTGGCTATTTTGTATAAAAACTCAATTACACTATTCACATGAATGGTACATGTCCTTGCAAATTTTTTTTGATGCATTCTCACCCATTGTCATGGTAATCAAGAGTTACCACTATTCACATGAGATATAAGGAGATGAATTTGTATAGATTTTGGTGTGGGAAGTGAAAAACATGGCTATGTATTTATAGAAAAAAATTTCTAAATTTTTTTTCTTTCAGTTTTTTTAATATCTAAATTGGTCGCTGATGTTAGTTTGCCCAGATAATAGCCCATTCAATTCTGGCATCTGGGCCTGCCCAATTTCATGGGGCCCACTTCTTATCATGACAATTTTTTAGAAGCTTTAGTTTTCACACACAATATAGCTTCCTATTTACCAATAGTAATTCAATTTCAGCTAATTAGGATAAAGCCAGAAGCCAAAATATAGTACCTACTTTTACCAAAATATAATTAAAGAACATCAAAATTACAACATGTGCCATTATGCCATTATTATCAAATTTCAATATTCAGTTTTAAACCAAAACTTACAGTTGTCAAAACGACATCCAAAGACCCAAAACTGAACCAAAAACGACATCTACTCAAATTGAATCCTAACCCCTTTGCTTGACCTTTCATCTTCACATTGAGAAACCGCTTCAATTGTTCACACTATTCTCCAAAATCTCAGATGATCGTTCGCGTCAACGGCGACCACCAACGATCGAAGCTGACTCTTCATTCTCTCTTTCGGTAAAAAATCATTAAAAAAATCAACTCTCTAATACCTACTGTTCATTCTTCAACTCTCTAATAGACCACCAATATCAATGAAAATGCAAGAAACTTTCTTCTTCTTTGTCTATTTCAGAAACTACATTGCATATTCTGCACCCTACATAAGAGTTTTAGGTATTTTACCTTCTAGATCTGAATGAGTTTATGCTTGCATGCTTGAGTTTTTTGGGTTAAGAACTAATTTTAGTTGGACATTTCAACAAACACATAGAAGGAACACTAATTTTGGTTGGGCATTTCATGCATTGTAGTTTATGTTCCGGGTTTTGATTTTGGTTTTCATTGTAGTTTATGTTTTGTTCATTTTTCATCCTCCATTATGTTTGGTTTAGTTTAAGTTGCTTTTAGTATAGTGCATTATAGTTTCTGACTTCATTTTTTAAACTTGTTGACTTCCAAATTTAGGATAGTGCTACATTGTAGTTTATGTTCCAAATTTAAAACCTCTAAAAACTAAAAAATCACCAAAGAAAGAGAAAGAGTATCAAATATATCTGTTTTCTACACTGCAATTTCCGAATTAGTTTGTAGTTCTTTAGGATTTAGACTTTCCTGATCTTTCCATTTCATGTCAAGTTGATGTATAGTTTCTGTTATGTTTTGTGTTTTGGTTTGCTCTTATTATATTTCTATTATGTTTGATGATGTTTTGCGTTTTGGATTGTTCCTTTTAAAAGAGGAATAGTACCAAATATATATGTTTTCTGCACTGAAGAAAAAGGAAACTGCAATGCCGTTTCCAGTTTAGTTTGTAGTTCTTGTTTTGACTATGCTGATCTTTCAATTTCATGTCAAGTTGATGTATATTTTATGATATATTTTGTGTTTAGGATTGCTCCTATTATATTTCTATTATGTTTGATGTTTTGCCTTTTGTATTGGTCCTTTTAAAAGAGGAATATCATCAAATATTTCTGTTTTCTGCATTGCAAAAAATGAAAACTGTGCAATTTCGGTTTATGCAATGCAATGAACCACAAATTGCATTGCAGTTTCCGTTTTCTATTTTCTGCTCAACTATTTATACTTCTTCCTTGTAGTTTACCTCTACTTGTCCTAATAGTGTTTTCATCCCTTCTTGTTTCAGATCACAAATGGCACAATAAATGTCACCACAAAAGAAGGAAGCTTAAAACCAACGAAAGCCAAGAATCAAAATAATGGCTCAAAAGACAAAATCAAAGCCAAACTATAATAGGAAAACAAAGCTCCCGGACTATGTCTAGTTTTGGTGCAACGTCAATGCTTTCAACCGTATCATTACAGATGTTAAAGACAAGCTCAATTAAAGACAAAAGAAGCTGCTCAAGAAAACCCCTTTCTAGAACTTGATTGAGCTGTTTTACCACCAAAGAATTGACATGAATAAGTCGGACCTCGACTTAGTACAGCTACTCAAGAAGTTTGATCAAGATACAAAGTCCTACAAATTTGGCACCAAATCATTGCAGATCACAGCCATTACAGTGACTGAGATTCTAGGACTGCTAATTATTTAACGTCCAAATTACAAAATAGCCAGTACCTTCACAATGAGATGCATAAACACTCCAACTAACTTCTTATTCGAACAAACATCAATCACCCGGCTCTTATCATTGCTAGCATATAAAAAATTAAATTCTACTTCAAGAGCATACTTGCACAATTTCAACCGGAACTCCTCTACATCATCGTCAAACTTCTGCCCTACATGATGTATGTACGTCTCCCACTCATTTGACAACAAAGGCTTAGCACTTGCTCTCTTCAACCTGCTCAAAAATTCACTTCCGTCTTCCAAAGTACTAGAACACGACGACTCGCCCTTTTCACATGCTATCAACTCCTTATTTCCACAAAAATCACCACTATACTCACTGCTCCCGCATAAATCCTTAACTAAAATATTCACACTCTTCGAATTTGATATCGACAAATATGACATCAACATGTCTAAATCACTATTCGTTTCTAGTAAACAACTCGAATAACCAGGCAGCGAATACCGTAATGTGAAACTACCCAACTGCAAACCTCTAAACATTAGACATAAAGTCTTCGAGACATCAACCATGGATAACTTTTCTGAAATTGAAAACATAATGGTTTTCGACTTATATGTGCACTTGGCTATCACAAAAACCTTCATTAGCCTTGAAAATGCAAAAAACAATTCAAATCAGTAAATAATATAGATGAGCAGCTGTAATATTCCTATAGACTTGCAAATATTAGTCTGAAATAGAATTATGAAACAAAAAACTGCACTGCAGTTTCTAGTAAAAAATTGCAACAAACGAAAACTGCAGTGCAGTTATGACATAACATATGCTCAAATTTGAATAGAAACCAAAAGGAAAAGCCATGTTCAAAGTCCTAAAACTAAGTTGAAAACACATTTAAGTGCATAAGTAGTTGTAACATTGTCATACACTTGCAATGCAGTTTATGAAACCAGTGTAGTTTTTGCTAAAAAACTGCAACAAACAGAAACGACAATGGCAGAAAATAAAAAAACTTCGTATAGAAACCAAAAGGAAACCACGATTAAAGTACTAAAGTACTCATACCTCAACACCTAGGACTGCTAAAATTCTCTTCAACCAAACAGCAGCTCAAAATCACTCTGAAAACAAAATGAAGAAGATAGGGTTTAGCATTGAACGCCACAAGATCGCGCCGCAAACCTGAGCTCAAAATAGCTGAACAAAGGAGAACATAAATCGACTAAAATGACCGTCATTCTGAATGCAAACCGAACTAAAACGTAGTTGAAAAATGAAAATAGAAAGATAAAGAAAAATGAATGAAAACCTACCAAAAAATTGAAGCTCCAATCGCAGAACAAGAACCAGAGCTCCAAAACCTTAAAGCTGAATGAAAACGAAAGAGAAACCAAGACCAAATCGCATGTAGTTTAAACATTCAGGGGTAAAAGAGTCATTTACTTTGTAAGGTTTAAAGATGGGCCAGACCTTTTAAGAAGAAAGGTAGAATTGTCTTTTCAATTTTTATTTTTAAGCTGGCCCAACAAATCTGGGCCTCCTTTTTGGCATAATCTAAAATAACAATTCTTTCCTAGGTATTAAAACCCAAACCAAAATACCTAATGTCTCAAATACTAATTAGTAAAGTTAATTCTGTCTAATACCTAATTTTTCTCAATTTTTTCTTGGTGGAGGTAGTTTTTGGAGCCTTAAAAGGGGATGAGTGGAAGTACTCTGAGGGGCTTATAAAGCCGTTAGGTAAGAGAAGTAACTCATGCACTCTATGCCTTAGAGCACTTCCACCCATGGTACCATGGCAAAGGGTAAGGGCAAGTAAGGGCAGACACTATTCATATGAAAGGTAAAAGAATGAAAGAATGAAAAGGTGGAGAAAGAAATTCAAAGAAGGAAATATATGAAGAAGAGAGGAAGAGGCAGAAGAAAGTAATATATGAAAAGATATAGAGGAAGAGAAAGGGTAAGAAATATGTGGAAAAAAGAGAAAAATAAAAATGCAACAAGAAAAAATTTATGGTTCACCAAAAAGAAAAAGAAGTAGGGTTAAAGTCGATATTTAGTTGGGTATAAATGGGAACTAAGACATTTGAGTATTAATTGAACTAAAATATCTAAATATTACTTGGAGTTACTAATGTGATATGAATATTAATTAAACTTACTAATAATTTTGGATATAAATGAACACTTAATTCTAAAACTGACAATTTGAAAATTATTCATCATACATGTGTGTTGATACATATACAAACTTCAATGAGTGACGAGGAGGGTACAAGTTGGGTGGTGTGTTAGCATGGATTGGAGAAAATGATTATGTATTGTAATGTAGTACATATAAAGCGCAATAACAAACAAGATGCAACATATATACAATCGTACAATTAGACTATTAAAATAAAAAAGCACAAGCATGAACTTTAAACTTGAAAGTTCTCACATACACAAGCTTAAACAAGTGATGGAGTTGGTATAAATTGTGTGCTATCTTCATTGGTGCCCCATTAAAGGGAAGTCTCACGGAGCTATATGAGATTGAAGAAAATTGTTATCCCTAAGAGCATCTATAGTGGGGGGTTGTATAATAAGGTGTATGTTAAATATACATAATTTGTGATCGGAATCACCTGCAATGGGGAGGTGTAAATGATTGTAAATTTGCATCACAACCGTGAGATGCAAATTTAGATGCACATGTGCTTCCTTTTTTACATCCCTTGCAGGTGGGCCCTATATGAGAAAATGTGAGAAAATGTGGACAAAAGTGAGCAAAATCAATTATACATCTTCCCCGTTGAAGCAAAAATCACATTTACAACTCTAGGAGACGTGAAGGGGATGTAAAAGTGACTTTACACCCACGAAAATACAACCTCACTGTGAATGCTCTAACAAGAAGGCCATTGGTATAAACAAATGAGCTTAATTAGTTTAAAATGAATGGTAATTAAGGGTATAAATTAATGGGTATTTATGATATAGATGATAGTTATTAGTTAATCTCTCTTTGTCAAAAAAAGATATTTTAAACTTTATTTACAATGACTGTACAAGTTTTAAGTGTAACGCGTGCTAATCAAATCAAAATAGTTGAGACCTGAGAGAGTAAGAACTCCCAAGTCTACAAAGGCAACCAAAATTCTACCAGACCCAGAGTCGCAGACTCACACTCAGACCCCCCGATCCAGAAAACGAAAAGCAAACGAAACAGAAACACTGAAATCAGATCCAAAGACCCATACGCAGTTCCTTCCTGAAATGGGTTTTGCAGCGCTTGATCTTGGAGGTTCCATTTGAAATGCAGCAGAATCTGTTTCCCTTCGGCAGCGTTTTGGGAAATCCGTTTTTGTTCAATGGCGATTTGAGCGAGGGCTTGGAGAGTCCTGGGGTTTTGTTCTTGGTCCCCTTTTTGTTGTTCCAAGGTGGTGAGATGGATTTGTCTAAGGTCGGCGAGAAAATTCTGAGCTCCGTTAGGTCTGCCAGATCGCTTGGCCTTCTTCCTTCTGCTTCTGATCGCCCCGAGGTGATTGAATTTCAAGTTTTGCTCATAATGCAGCTTTGCTGCATTCCAATTCGATGTGTTTCGTGTTTGGTTTGATGCATTTTGATTATTTCGGACTAAAAATGAGTTCAAATTATGTAATTAGGTATTTTAATTTGACAATGCTTAATCCAAGTGCATGGATATTGCTCTAGCTACTAATAGTAGTTTATTGTAATTTTAATTGTGGTTTTGTGGCAATCAAGCAGAGGTTTAAGTTAAATGAGTAACATTTTAAGAGCAATGCTTCTTAATCTGACGGTTGTAGTTAATTCATTGTTGAAAAAGAAAGAAAATGGTTGTGTTTACTGCGAAATATAGCTGCTTGGTACAGGCCTACCATTTGTTTTCTGTCATAAATGTACTGATAGTATTAGAAAGAAAAGCGTTGTTTTGACTCATGTGTTGTTTATCTTCTCGAACAGGTTCCTGCGCGAGCTGCGGCTGCTGCAGCTGTTGCTCGTGCTATTGCCGGACTGCCTCCACACCAAAGGTTTGGTCTCTCATCAAGCTCTCAAGAACTGAGCTCAATATATGGAAGCACACCGCAAGGTCCAGTAGTGGAGGAGATAGAGGAAGAATTTTATGAAGAGGTGCTACTTATGTCAATATGGTTTCAATGTAGGAGTGCTTATGACGTGTACTGTCCTTTAATGTTAGGATACTTTAGTTTTTTTCTAAGTCATTGACATGCTTCAAATAGCAGAAAGGTTGCTAATATGATCTCCTTTGTGTAACAGACAAATTTTCTTAACAACCACAACAAGATAAATGCTAATTAAGTTCCTGTTAAAGTTTTTCACTTATAAAACATTGGTGTCAATAAGGAGGCTAGCCTTCATGAGATTTATATTGCTGGAACTTCTTCACATGTTTGATTGATTTACTACTCTCCTTGATGATGCTGACAATCATACATTTTCATTTTTTAAATATAAGTTTAGTCATGTTATAGTGGCGTAAGAAGCTGTTTCCTTAACATTATGCAGTTGATGACAAGAGGGAGCAAATCATTGATATGCATGACAACTTGGATTTGCTATCTCCAACCTTAAAAATGCTTCGTAGTCCAAATATGTGTTCTCCACACGTAAAATTTGGAATTCTGGACTTGTAATTGCCTGAAATCTGCACATATATGATGTGTGGAAAAGAAATTAATTTTATCATAATTCTGCCACTCCATTCTCTTTTTCTCCTTGATATTATGACCCTTTCTCTTTCCATACACCTTAGAAGTCAGTTAGGGCACAAACAAAATGAAGGAACCATTTTTACGGAAATTCATGCTACTCATTGAGAGCATCTACTGTTTTATTATATATTCTTTGGTAGTTTTTATCTCCATTCTTTTGCACTGTAATAAACTTGATAAAGCTCCACTTCTTGACTGATTGTTTACCTAAGTAGTTACTGTTTCTATGTGGATTAAGTTTTGAATTATCTGTCTAAAAGGCTTTTGTTATTACCTGTATGCAGGATTTTGATCCAGTTAGACATATTCTGGAGCATATTCCATCTGAAGAAAATGAACTGACTTATTTTGAGAGACGGGTATTTTTCCAGTTTATCAATCTCTCCCCTAATTAACAAATTTCAGTTTCTTCATTTTGTTCAGCATGTATGGAAGCTAAAGTGTTTTTCAGGTTCCAATGTATAATTCCAATGTTTTGTTTGCACCAGGTCAATTAGTTTATCAACATTTTGTTAAATGGTTTCATTATTGCCTAAATTTCTGCATAACGTGAGCACATTTTCTTGAAATCCTTGTTTCAATCTTGTTTGAGAAGGTTTAATCATTTGTTATTTTGCGGCAAGTAGTATACATGTGATGCCAAAGTCATTTGGGAAATTATTTTCACATGTTGGTGTTAGTTACATATGCATAACCGATCGACTGCCTCCATTTGCAGTTAGTTTGCTCCGCCATGCTCAAATGGCAAAAGTAACCTGTTTGATGATTTTAACCAATTGCTTTCTGCTAATTAACAAGGTTTTGAACCAACCAATGCTTTTGTTAGGCTTATGTGCTTTGTGATGACTTCATTCTGTAATATTGTCAGATTCGTTACTTAGGTTTGATGAAGTAAATGAGCCTCGTGATATAGCTTGTGTCAGAAGTGACATGTGTATTGACATTTTTTAGGATCTGTGCATGCATAGCCTTTCATTTTTCTCTGATAATCATACTTCCTCTGTTACATCAAGAGCACTCCAATATAATTGTCTTGCTTTTGATGGTGTTTTCACTTATTTTTAATCGACCTTGTACATTTGCGTGTCCTTGTGTAGGTAATTGTAATGCTTACAATGCTGCCCCATCTTTTGTGATTATAGAATAGTCATTGTCTATTTTTGAATTATTGTGGCATGAATAGTTGATATGTAATATTCAATTCTACTGGTGAGGTTCTTTCAACTTTTTGGTTTAACAATATTTTCTACCATCTAAAATTTTCCTTATAGGCCACTCTTAGATTAGCACAACTGGATAGAGTAGCAGAACGTTTATCCCGCAATGTTATGGAACATCACGAAGTTATGGGTAAGCATTAATTAGAATCTCTAAACCTGTTCTGCAATTTATTGAAGTATATTTAAGGAAGTGTCTTTTTATTGATTTATTGGTTGCACTCTCTGTTGACCTGGGGCTACTTGGTGGGCTCAATATAGTTTATCACCGAAGTTTAATTACAAAATATTTCAGTTTCAAATGAGATGTTGATACTTACTTTTGGCCAGTGAAGGGGATGCATTTAGTCAGGGAATTGGAGAAAGACTTGAAAGTTGCAAATGTCATCTGCATGGTAAGTCCTTACAGGATGTGTGATATGGAATGTGGTGAATCTGAATTTTCCATAGTGATTATTCAATATAACTCCTTTTATATGTTTGATTTGGATTTTTATTTACAGTTTTCGTAATTGTATGTGCAGAATGGACGACGTCATCTTAGCTCATCAAGGAATGAGGTTTCTAGGGATCTCATCGTGAATTCCAATTCCAAAAAGAAACAAGCTCTTCTGGTATTTTCCTTACTTTATGCATGGTAGCAGTAACAATCTTTTATTTGACTTTAGCTTTCTGGTTTTCCCAATTTTGTTGGATATTGTACTGAAACACCGATTTTTAATTTTACTGAAACTGTCGATGTTGCCGAAATGTCTTTCAGAGAACACTGGAAAGATATTGCTTCGTCCCCTTTCGAGTATCGTCAACCCCATTTTAGGGATATTTCGGCAATATTGGATAGTTTTAAAAACCTTGCATCATAGTCACTTCGCGCAAGTAGTTTTCATTGCATGAGCATAACCTGACGGATATGGTTTCATTTGAAATGCAGGACATGCTTCCTGTGTTAACTGAGCTTCGTCATGCATCGGAAATGCAAGCAGAACTTGAGAATCTTGTTGAGGAAGGAAATTACTGCAAGGTGTGTGTATATATCTGTTCTGGTTTCAGTTTATGGTATATGTGCTCAAGTTTCCAGTTTCATTTTCATGTTAAATATATAATCTTCTTAATTAAGTGGCGCTCCTAAGGTATTTGCTTAAATGCTCCTCACGTTTTCAGGCCTTTCAAGTCCTGTCTGAGTATTTACAGCTGTTAGATAGTTTTTCAGAACTTTCTGCAGTACAAGAGATGAGTCGTGGTGTAGAGGCAAGTATTGAATTACTATTAAGAAGCATTTTTGGTCAACAGATTCAATAATATTGCATTACTTTTCTGTATATTTAAATAGTTTAAGGTTTTTATTAAGCAGTATGTCTTCACTGCTGATACTGAACTTTTCTGATGCCAATATTTTTTACTAGGGTTTAAAAGAGTCTTGAGTTTATGGCTTACCTATTTCCCCATTGAGAGGCTACTTGATTAGAATCAATTAGATTAGAATATAAACCAAATAAACTGTATTTTGATACTAGAGCAGGAGATCCTCAGTGAGAATTCTTGCAATTGCAACCTCCCAATATAATTTGAATATGTGCTTGGCTCTAGTGCTGGATAGACAGGCATTGCAACCTCCCAAATTCCCAATATAATTTGCAACCTCAGTGCGAACCCACATGGGAAGGGCATGTTAAAATTTAAAATAATCGTCGGCCACATCTCTACAGGTTAAGTTTCTGGGAATATTGGTAAACCAACAAACTTTATCATGCTTAGCATTTTGTGCATAAAAAGAGGCGGAATCCGGAACTCACTTGTTCTTGCATTGTTCATATGCATGCGGGATGTCGTGGCAGTTGGTTGAGGTGGCAGGGTTAATTGGGCCTTAGTCACCCTCAAACATTCTTTGTGAAATTCATTTATTTTGATGGTGGAAGGAGGGTAAGAATTTTTGTGAAATTTTGCAGGACTAGCTGGTTCTTGGGTAATTTGGTTGGAGAGAAATAGGTGAATTTTTAAGAATTAGTCTTTTGGGGAAAAGTCAGGTTCTGGCATCCTTGTGCACTTATCTTTCTCCAGATTTTAGGGATCTCTCATTTTCTGTAATTTTGTTAGATTGGGGAGCTACTGTAGGGAGTTTCTAGAGTTGTCTTACAATGTGAGGGGTGCAATTTGTTTTTTATGAGAGTTGTAACATTTTGTTGGTGGACCTCTTGTTCATTGAGCATTGTTCTGTGTTTTTGTGTTTCTCTAATAAAATTTTGTTTCTCACTAAAAATAAAATAAAAAATAAAAAAAAAGACTTGGCATTTTATTTTTTTCATAACATGGATGCAGGTTTGGCTGGGAAAAACTCTTCAAAAGCTGGATTCATTGTTGCTAGGAGTGTGCCAGGAGTTCAAAGAGGAGGGCTATATAACTGTCAGTGGTTTTTTTCTGTGAACTGGATCATTAATTTCTTTCAAATGCTGCATAGATGAAGTTTTGAATTTCTACTCAAGTCTCTTTACATGAAACTGTGCTTATTTTACGTTGATAGTCCTCATAACTTACATATCCTTTTAAGTCATCATTGTCCCTTATGCAATGATGATATGATATATCGTAGATAATAGCGATCCCATGGTTCGGTTTTCGATAAAAATATCTACTCTCTTCATCGTATTTTAGGAGATCAGTAGAATATCACGTATACAAGAGGGATGGATCAACTATTCATGTACTTTAGAAACTTCTTTCCCTTTATTTTATGTTCTGCTCCAGTCAGGGAACGTAGTATTTTTGCTCTCACCCTATGTTCTGCTCAGTCAGTCTGAGTTTCCTTTGCTTTGTTCCATTTCACATCTGAATTGAGAAACAACCTGTCTGATCAAATCATGTAGTGAAGTAAAGCAAATCCCGCACTCCCAAGTGCAATTTATCCCTTGTGTTTTTATGATGGGTAAGTGCATGATGACTTTTTGGAGTGCCAATAACAGTTCCCTAATTTAATTGGAAAAAAGAAAAGGCTAAACTAGGGCTACTATGGAAGACAGCAAACAGAAATAAAATAAAAGCTATCAACAAATTTAAACATCCATAAGAAAGGTCAAATCTCCAATGGACTGGATGGGTTAAGAGAGATGTGCAAAGAATAGCATCATTAAACATAAGTGGTTATTTGCTCAAGCTAGTACTGGAGCTTTCTAGTTAATGTAGGTACACCTTGCAATTCTATGGCCAATTACTGAGCATGCACAAACGCACTAGTATTTTGAAAATCATCATTCTTCTCTTTTTGTTCAAGGAAAAGTTTTAGTTGAGGGATCCATCGTATTACACTGTTTCAGTTTTATGCAATTTTTATGTTGACTTGATACAGTTTTCAAATGCTGAACAGGTGGTTGATGCTTATGCACTAATTGGGGATATCTCTGGTCTTGCTGAGAAGATACAAAGTTTCTTTATGCAGGAAGTTCTCTCAGAAACCCACTCTATATTGAAGAATATTGTGCAAGAGGTGTGCTGATATAGTTATAACTTATCTGTAGAATAGTACATGTACATAGGTACTGAAGTGCTAGGGTAACAAACATAAAGATGACTCCACATACTTGTGGATTTATTTCTTAGAAATTTTGTTTTGTTTTTGCCCCTATAGTGTGGAAACATCAAAGTTTGTACTGGGATAAGTTGATGAATAGGTATTACAGAAGTCTAGGGGTATGCAATTAGGACACAGGGGAGTTTCAGATAAGGCATTGTTCTTTGGTAACAACTCTAGGGACGCTGCAGTAACAGGTGGCTATGGAAGGCTTTCTGATGATGGGTTTACAAAAATGGGTTCTTAAGATTAACTCGAGCCAAGCAACATATCAAGCTAGGGTGGCTGGATTCAGGTAGAAGGGTTGCAGGGTTGAAGGCAGTGAATAAAAAGCAGAGGTTATTTGAGGAAATATTACAAATTAGAAGGAAGCCTGCATTCAATCCAGGTTCTCTTGATATAGCTGGGCATTTCAAAATCACGGTTAAGTCCGGTCTTGGGGAATTGTGGGTAGCATGAAAGTTCAGTCTTATCATTGCAAAGGTAGAAGATGAAGAACGGGGTTGAAGGGGTACACTTGGGAGCCAAAAAATGATTAGGGCGCCTGTATCCTACAGGGTGACAAACAGAAAAATTTGTATGGGGGTTGTGAAGACATTGTCTTGGAGCAGAAATCACCAGATCTCTCCTTAAAGCCTGTTGTACCACGAGGGTTCACTGTTGTCCTTGTCTGTTCTTAAAACTTTTCTGCAGTCTGCACAGATTTGTCTGCTATGCCAACTATTAAGTTGGGAAGTAAGAAATGAAGATTAGAAAAGGGATAGAAGGATTGGTAGACCCAGAGGGCCTACTTAATGAAGGGGTAATACTTTGCTGAGGAAAAGTTAGTATGTACTTATACAGGCACAAGAATTAGAAACGTTGGGAGAGGGACTGAACCTCGAGATTGTTGGTTGTGGGAAGCAGAATAGAGGATAACTTACCCAGCTCAAGAGAGATATGTTGCTAAATGTAATGGCCCTAATTTTACAAAGCCCAGACCAGTAGCAATTCTGATGGCCTCGTCAGAGGCTGGGTATCGGCCCGATCCGTGAGAGATTTTAACAACACAGGCTTGGACCTAGTCTGATGCGAAATTATTTGTTGTAATTTCAAGGCAAAGCCTCAAAGTAGATTCATCTGGGGCAAGTCTAATAATGTTGCGATGTGTTCCAAATAAGAAGACCAAGAACGTGCACATCCCCTCATTGCTCTATAGCCTAGGGATGCTCATTTTTTCTGCATTGCTCGTTCACCCTTAAACCTTGAGCAAGGCCGTTGCAAGTGCTTCAAATTTGTATTATATGTGCTTTGAATTTGTATTATATGTGCTTTGGATAGAGATTGTTATTCCTTGTTGGTGGAGGAGTTTTTAGGGGCTAGTGCAAATAAGAAGGTCAGTACTTTGAGGCGCTGTGCAGTTTTGGCAGTTTTTTGGATAGAAAGAAACAATACAATTTCTGAAGATAAGAACAAGATGGATTTTCTTTTGGGCTGGAGTATTTTTGGCATATCCTTGTGGGCTTCTTTGTCAAATTTTTTAAAGAAGCAGTCCATTTTGTTTGATCTATCTTTTATTGGGGGTACATTGGTTTGATTGTTTTGTTTGTGCAGTTTATCGTAGATTTGTTTGGCTTAAAGAGAGTACCTATTTTTATTTTCTCTATAAAAGTTATGTTTCTCTTTAAAAAAAAAAAAAAAAAAAAGATGGTAAGGTTTGTGGTGTTTATTTTAGAGCTTTATTGTTAGAGGACGTTTAAAGATGACTAATTCATCTTTGCAGGATAAGGGAGTTCACATGCAAAATAGTCGGTACGTTTTTCTGTATCTACCAGTGCTTGTATCATAATGTAACAGAGCTCTACATCAGGTATGCTTGCTAATGCATTTCTATTTGATTCCAGACTTACCTACAGTGATCTATGCCTTCAGATACCTGAGCCTAAGTTTAGGCAGTGTTTGTTAAATACGCTAGCTATCCTATTCAAGTTGATGTGTTCATATCATGAAATCATGGGATTTCAGCTGGGTAATAAGGTACACTTTGATTCACCGTTTTAACATGTTCATATTCTTATTTATATGTTTTGGTAATTTATTCATTTTTTGGTTATATATTTGGTAATTTATTACATGTACTGTTTGTTATTTTTCCAAAATTTTGAATAATATTAGTTGGTACTTCCTCTAGGTTATACCATTGGCTAGTTGAGTATATCTGATTGTATTTTTAAACCCCTTGTTTACAACTTCACCTTTCCTTCAGAAAGTTTTTAAATATACAGTACTGTCTAATCACTTTCTGTTTTCCTTCTCAGTTATGACTGAAAAACTGTATTGGAATATTCACTCAAATGTATTAATGTATCAATTAGACAATAGATCAACTTATTTTTGTCTGTTACTACTTTTCTTCTGGATACTAGAAAAACCTGTTTTTCTTTGTTCTAGGATGCAGCAAGTAAAACTTCAAGCATGACGCATAAGGAAAGTGAAATCTCTCAGACTCCAGGAGGGGTTCAGCAAATTTTGTCTCCTTGCTCTTCCCAAAAAGTTAATGGCTCTCTCTTGGAATCTGTAGATATAATGCACGATTCATCTTATTTAGAGGAATCTACAAATACCAGCTCTTCAGTCGAGTCTACTGGAAACACATCTTCGCTGTGTACTAGTTCTGGCGATTTAGTTGATGAGGCTAGGAAGGATGACAGTGCAGCATCAACAAGTGGATCCCCATGGTACCAACTGCGGAAAGATGCCACAGCATTTGTTTCACAAACCCTTCAGAGGGGACGCAAAAATCTCTGGCAACTTACAACTACTCGTGTATCAGTCTTGCTTTCTTCTGCTTCAGTTTCTTCTGCTAGCATACACCAATTCTTGAAAAACTATGAAGATCTGAGTGTCTTCATCTTGGCTGGAGAAGCGTTTTGCGGATTTGAAGCGACTGACTTCAGGCAGAAGTTAAAGGCAGTTTGTGAAAATTATTTTGTAGCTTTTCATCGGCAGAATATATATGTAAGTTAACTTCAGAGGCTTTGCCCTTCAAATAGTTGCTATGCCATGTGATGGTTGATATCTTCTTCTTGTTCCTTTTTTATGTTCTATCTAATTATTTATAGAAGGGACTGCTTACTGGTTAAGAAATTATAAATTGTTATGAACTTGTGATCAAATTAGAGTTGTGGACTACACACAGCTTTCACATGCGTGTTTGTTCCATTCATACAATAATATTTTAATCCATATTCCATATTCCTTTACTTGTCCAAAACATGTACATCACATTAAAGATAAAACACTATTTAGTTGGCATGTGTATCACTGGTGCTCAACCATGGTTGTCAAATCACATGTGTTCCCCTGTTGTGTACAATTCAAATGTGTTATACTCCGCACAACACAGTCCAGATGCACTTACCTATAATGACAATGACACTTCTTTTTTTTTTTCAGGCGCTTAAAATGGTGTTGGAAAAAGAAATTTGGTTGATAATGCCACCGGATACGGTACAAGAAATTACATTTCCTGGGCTTCTTGGTGATGGAGCACCTCTAATTGTTCCATCTGATGGTAACTCTACTAATGCCAGGGTTCTACATTCTGACAAGTCTACCAAACTGGTTGATACTGGTGTGAAGAAAAGCGGGTTCTCTAATTGGCTTAGAAATGGAAACCCATTTTTGCTAAAGCTGACACATACTTCCAAAGAAGGTCTTAAATGGAATGGTGCCATTTCTGGTGAAATTGATGGAAATTTTAGTGAAAGGCTTGGTGATAAGGTCTCTCCACGAAAGAGTGATGGAAGTCATTCAAATGGTGCTAATTCTGTTCTGGAAGAAGAAAATGAAGATCTTCTTGCAGACTTTATTGATGAGGATAGTCAACTCCCAAGTCGAATTTCCAAACCCAAACTCCTGAGAAATCAATCCTCACATTATAATGATGGAGATATAATAGCCCAAACTGGATCATCTATTTGTCTTCTAAGGTGAAATGCTCTTTACTACTGTATAGTTTTTAGCTCTTTCAGATACAAAAGCCTGAATTATGTTATTTTCAATGGATGCATAATCAGTTGATCTATATGTTCTTTTACGTATCAGGTCAATGGATAAATATGCCAGGCTTATGCAGAAATTAGAAATAGTTAACGTTGAGTTCTTCAAGGTATCTTCTACTTTATGTGTACCTTTTTTCTCTCTTCTGTCTTTTTTTTCCTTCCCTTGTTGTGCTTATTGATAAATACCTATGATGAGTCTATTTTCCTAATTCAGTATATTGTTGCAGGGGATATGCCAGTTGTTTGAGGTTTTTTTTCATTTTGTATTTGAAACATTTGCTCAGCAAAACAGCAATTCAGGTGGAAAAGGCTCACCTGACCCTATTAATTGTAAGTGAATTTTTTTATATTTGCTTCATACTGCATTGTTGTCTTTATCTGATCCTCTACTGCTTTTCTAGCTTTCAGTTATTTGTTTGCATTGTCCTATGGCAAAGTATTAGTTTAGATATGTAGATTACAGCTACTTTCACTTTGTGATGCGCACTGGAAAATATTATCATACACAGATCGGCTGAAGACAGCATTGTCCAGAATACAACAGGACTGTGACCAGTGGATAAGGGCCCCATCATCTTCACCCACATCTTTGAATTCAGCATTTGCACACACAGACATAACACCTATGAGTCCTCCCAGTACAAACTTTGGTAACACACCAGGAACATCCGTCGGTCTCAAGGTATTCATTAAAAATCTTATGGTCCTTATCGATCATCTTTTAGATAGAAAAATAACCCGTAACTCTGTATTCCAACTTTTTGAGTTTGATGTGCTTTACTTTTCCATTTATTTGCATGCCCTAAAGTTCAAAAGTTGCAGTCCACACTTTCTGGAACACGGATTTCCAGTTTACCATATGGTCTACAGAACATAAATGGGTCGTGGTGCTACACTCGTACAAGACGTTTCACTTACAATGCTGTTTGAAAAACTTAAATCTAGTTTTCTTTTTAAAATCTCGTTTGGAGCTTTGTAATATTGCCGTTTTAGCTATATAATTTCGTAATCTAATGAAATTCCTTATTTAATTTTCTATTATGCTATTCCGCGATGGCATGGAAGTTACCAGAAGTTCAATAGTCTCATTACTTTAATTAGGATTGAAGTTCATATGCAATGTAAATGTGCTTTAAGTTGCACGACCATTATGTTGCAGGAAAGATGCGCAGGTGCTGACACCATCTCACTTGTTGCTCGAATGTTGCATAGATCCAAGGCTCATCTCCAGACAATGCTTCTTCAGAATAATGGTGCTGTAGTTGAAGACTTCTATGTGCATCTGGTAGGTTACTTTTTTATTATCTGTTGGAATTTTTCAGGAGTTTCCATGGTGGTTTGGCAACTTGTTGAAATGATGTGATGTGATCTTAGTTTAACTTGCCATACTTGATTCAATGAACATTTGGCTAAGAATATGTAATATAAGTATGAAATGATTCATATCACCATTGATTCTCATAAGTTAATATCTATGTGATATGGATGATTATACGAGGGAGTTGTATTTGGATTGCAAACTGGTGCTCCTTAGAAACTTGCCAATGCACTTTTTACAGTCATAAAATGAAGCCAAATTAAAAGACACATTTTGGAATACAAAAGCATGTGCACACTTGCTGGATACTTATGGATACTATGCACCTAGAACAGGTTGATGCCCATTTAACATTTGTATTTTCTTTTTGTACTAGACATGCTTGTGTACTTAATAATAAAATTTAAAGAAAGATATTGATTGCCATTCAAGCATAATAATCATTCATAAAACTTACGATATTCAAGAAGATCATCCAACTTAAATGTAAAAAGCCAATAAAACGAGACAATTCTGCCTCTTATTTCTCCTGTTTTTCAAAATTTTCAAAGACCCCATGCCTAACGACATCATTTGGGCTGGGGACACAGAAAAAGGCTTGCGAGGCATAAGCCTCTTATGCCTTCTCCAAAGAGTGCTGTGAGGAGTACACTATACCTGCACTATGAGATATTACCAGCATAAGCTCTATGGCTACCGGCTATGTTTTTCTATCTTTTGTGTTTTCTTTTTTTGCTTTTCAGTTGAGGAATGAAATGTTTTGACAAACCATTAATTTTCTTGATGACAATCAGGTAGATGCTGTACCGGATCTTATAGAGCACATTCATAGGACAACAGCAAGACAACTGCTCCATATTAATGGGTAAGACCAGATAATTCATGGCTAGGTTGGGTTTTTTTTTCCCAATTGGTGTTCCTTTCTGTAGATAAATCGAAAACATTTTTTTATAAATACAAATTTCCCTATTCTCTTGGTCTCTACTTTGTCTTTTCACCATGTGAAGATAAAGTCCTAGTTGTAATTATATGATGGAAACAAAAACAAAACAAAGAAAGAAAAAAAGTTGAAGTTTCCATTTTGATCAACAATAGCGCCATATTGAGAAACTGTCATATATTTACTCCCATTATGATATGTTTGCAAGAAAGATATTTGTTCGGGTTTAGCATATTCTGGGCTATTATCTATGTTTTAATATTATCTAGTCTTTGGTAATGGAGGTGGATTATCTATGTTATTTACCATAAAGTCTCTTATGGATAACCATATTCTGCAGTTATGTTGATCGGATTGCCAATGCAAAATGGGAAGTAAAAGAGCTTGGACTGGAGCATAATGGGTTAGTTTCTTTAGATGTTATCTTATATTTATTTGAAGTTTCCATGTTTCATTTTTGTGATCTTGTAGCATGCTATTGACATTGATCTTTCAGATTTGTTATTTATGCATGTTATGCCTTCTTTGGGTCAGCTAGTTCTTTGCGCATCAAACATCTATGTGTATGCTAAATGAGGATTACGTGTTTGGAAATAATGGTTCTGTGGTTGCAATTTAGATCTTGGATGATAATCAAACTTCAATGATGCTAATGGCTCTTCAATATGGGATCTTATGTTTCTGAAGGTCTTGATTTTATTTATGGCATTCTAGTTAATTATTTTTGAGACATGTTGAGTTTGGGTGCTTGCTTAAATATATCATTTCCTACAAATTCAGAAGTCTGAGAATATTTTTTTCACTGACCATAAATTATTTTAGCCTTACAATTTAGGTTGAATACACTGTTCCTCTTTCCTTGTCAGTCCTTGACTGTGTTGGCCGTCTATTTGTATGCGCAAGAGTTTCAAATTTGTGACAGATTCTTGCTGGAATGCCTATCTTCTTCATGTTCTCTCTCTAGTACCATTATTAAGTGTTCTGACATGAGTTGTTGCCTTCAATAGGTATGTTGACTTGTTGTTGGGAGAATTTAAGCACTATAAAACAAGGCTTGCTCATGGGGGAATTCGCAAGGAGGTAATAATTGGCAATTAAATTAAATTTTCTAGGAGCTACCAGAAGAAAATTGAGAAATTGCTCCTCTTTTCCTATATGGTTATGGCCAACTTTTATAGCTATTACATGAGATGGTTTTTTTGGTCAAGTATGAGATGTTTACTTTGTGCAATATATGTTAATACCATTTGTTGATTGTGTCATGTTGGTATGGATGTCTGTTATTTTATTTATTGGAGTCGGGCAGTGAGGAATGGGTTTGGATGGTTAATGGGATGACTTGATTGTTTCTCTGCCGGAAGTCGTGAAATCTTTGGTTCTGTTATGCCATTCTGCTGTATCTAAAGTTCCTTTTTTTCCCAGGAAAAAGATAATAAGTCAGGGATACATTGTATCTAATGCTCTGAGCTTTGTGACATGACAGAACTCCAAATATTAAATTTGTATCTCTTTATTGTAATGAATCACCACTTCTTTGGCCTATGGGCATTAATTATCTGGTCTAAAGTAGGCGTGTATTTTAAGGATAAAAATTTGATTTGATACTGTACATGTAGGTTCAAGATCTCCTCTTAGAATATGGGCTTAAAATTGTTTCCCAGACTCTCATTGAAGGCCTCTCACGTGTCAAGAGGTGTACGGATGAAGGGCGGGCTCTCATGTCATTAGATCTTCAGGTTCTTTTTCAACTTTGGCAGGATTTGTGCATTTCAATTCTCTCCTCTTTTGCAGCTTAATATACTTCAGGACTCCTTTATGCCTTTCAGGTTTTGATCAATGGCCTCCAACATTTTGTCTCCATGAACGTGAAGCCCCACTTACAAATTGTTGAAGCGTTCATCAAGGTAAGCTCAACCCTGGACTGCGTATTTAAGATCATATGGAATTATGTTGATTAAATTATGGAGATAAACAAGTAGAATTTTTTTTTGGTGCCAATGGGGGTCTGCAGACTAACTGTCACTCTCTTTCTACTCATCATCAGGCATACTATCTTCCAGAAACGGAATATGTGCACTGGGCACGTGCTCACCCGGTAAGAAATTTCATTTCTGTGGACATATTCTGGCTTTGGACACATAAATTATCTTACATTATGAATATTTTCCTTTTCCTTTGCAGGAATACACAAAAAATCAAATTGTTGGGTTGGTCAACCTTGTTGCCTCTATGAAAGGTTGGAAGAGAAAAACCAGATTGGAAGTGCTGGAAAAGATTGAATGAGCATGTAACTTTGGATCACTGTGGTAGGTTTAATCATATAGAACCTCACACTTGTTGCTTGTCACTCTCACGTTTGCACTTAATTTTTTTCAATGAGCCATGTATATTTTAATTTTTCTTCATGATGCACTGTAAATGTTGATCCAGGTTGTATATCTTCCTCGTGTCTCAGTTTGTGTAATCTATTGCCATCCCATGTAGGGACGATTAAATGTATTTTTTGGATCACTTGAGTCTTGAAATAATGGAGATATATCAAGAGAAAAGAAAATACAATTGGAATCATAGGCTTACTTTCAAACTAGTTACCTACTTTTGAGCACATGCTTTTGAATTTGCTCTGTAGAATCGATATTGGTATAAATTTCTATGCAGTTTGAAAATCTCTCTCTTTCACTCACTCTCTCTCACCTGATCCCCGTACCCTTGCAAAGGCAAAGATACATTATTCATATTTGGTCAAAGGTTGCGTCTGGTTCATGAAAAAAGGGGCTTGGAAATGAGAAATGATTTGATTTCCCTTGTTTGGTAAGTTCATGCTTGGGAAATGATTTCATGACACATGGGAAAATAGGGGAGAATATAATTCTCCCTCCAGCTTGGGAAATGATTTCCCTCCTCATGGGAAACCAAGACAAGCATTAATTACAACTTTTTATGACCAATGTACCACTATTAACAATTAAAATACCATGGCAAACATGAATTATACTTTTTAATATGCTTTCTGATTTAGGGATATAATTAGAAAATTAAATAAAATATATTTACAGTACCTGCATTAATCAAACACGAAAAATGAAATAAAATGATATTTTCTAATTATTTTTCTAGTATTGTCAAATATGAGAAATGAATATTTGATATTCCTTCCCATGGGAAACTTCATAGAGATTGATTTCCCATCAATTCATTTTTGTGAACCAAGGAGTGATTATACCTAATAAGCCTATTCAAGGACAATAGGAGAATTAAAAAAAACCATTGATGTCTACCTAATGATTAACAAGAATTTTAAAAAGGAGAAAGAAGGGAGAGTGATCAATTATACGTGATAATTACATAGGAAAAGCAAGGAGAGAGACGGGAGGGGTGTGGAACTGAACAAATGATTAAAAAAAGTTTACGTTACCCTACTTTTTGGTATCACAGGCCTAAGAAATAACATGTCCACAGCGAGGCCATGTTGTCAAACCATATCAATGATTTGCTACCTCTTGTTGTCAACTGCACAATTTGTAGATGTGTGGATTTAAAGTCAAAAAACAAAGAAAACAAATAAAAAGGACACTGTTTTTAAAAACAAATCTAAAGTCTAAACTAACGATAATCAACTACAAATAGTCTATTGGATTTGTGTCCGCTTGGTTGAAGGTTTAGGAGCTGGGAATGGTTTGAAACGGCATTCTCATGGGTTTGAAATTGCATTCTCATGTTTGGTAAGTGCACTATTGGAAATGCAATGATGAACTCATGGGTATGAACTTTCCATATATGAGGGAATTTCAAACCTTTGGCTGAGTTTGGGAATTTTTCCCCCCACATGAGAAAGCATTTAATGTAAATTTTTATGACTAAATTACCCTTGTTCTATTTTTAAAATACCATGTTTTACCCTTCCAAAAACTCTTTGTATTTATTTCTTTTTAATATATTTTTTTAAAAAGTTAAGGGTATTATTGGAAAATTGAATAATTTTGCATTCCTAATACTACACAAACCGAACATGGGAATGAGATAAAATGACATTTCTTGATCCCCATTTCCTAACATTTCTGAACATAGAAATGAACATCTTTCTTTCCTATCTCATGGGATTAGACATGGAAAGTTCAATCCGCGAACTAAATGGCCAGAACCTTATTTGAGAATGGGAAAAAAAAAAAAAAAACCAAGAAGTTTCCCAAGAACTACAATTCCCAAGAAGTTCATTCCTAAGAAATTTATATGATAATGAACTATAAATCTTATTTTCTGATGAGGGTTGAACATAATTAATAACTCAATGAAATAAGGAAACACTTTTGTTTTGAATCAAACAACTAATCAGAGTAAATGTTCAACCATATACCAATTAAAAAATGGAAAATTAAAAAATAAAAACTGCACCAGCCTCCTCTGAAAACTAAAAATAACTAAAACCCTGCCTTTTGCAATTTTTTTTATTTATGCCTTTGTATCATTTGCTTGTGTGTGCCCCACACGGTTATTAGTTTTGCTTGTTGACTCAGCCTCTGCTGATCCTTTGTTTCTTTCTTGTTGCTTACGAAAATCTAGTAGTGAAGCTACAATCTTGTTGTACACACAAAGTAGTGTCTCTGTCTGTCTGTCTGTCAAATTATTGTGTTTTTCTTTTCTTTTCTTTGCTAGTAGAAGAAGCAGCGGGTGATTGTGTAATGTCAGCCACCATGTTCAATGCAATGCAGGGCTGATCCACAGGTACCTGTAAATTATATTCAATTAAATTACCCAAGTGAGTGAAAATCACAACACTTACAAAATCTTAGAACTCAGCAAAAAATAAATTTAACCAAAAAAAAAACTTAATGGTCTCTGAGCAGAGCAGGTCAGAGTCTGTCAGTTTCCAAACACACACGAGTGGTGCAATACTACTGACTGGTCAGACAGACTTCTCGGTTGATTGCATGGACTGTCAGTCCATTAATATAGGAATAGGAATAGGAATAGGAATAGGAATAGGATAGATAGGGTCCCATTTCTTCCACTTCCTTTATTTAATGTTTCAACTCCATTGTCACTATGCAAGGAAGAGATAATGATATCCATTTCCCCACACCTCCAAAACCAAATTCTGCTTTCGCTTTCAAGTGTATCACATTTTTTCTGTTTGATTGAGTAGTGGTAGCATGAATCATGCTCACACACGGCTGATGCTAGTCGATTGAAAATTATCTTAGTAATTGAGTGCATGATTTTTAATGAGTTTTATATCATGTGCTCATACATGATCGACGCTAGTTAACTGAAAATTATCCTAATAATTAAATGTATGATTCATTATGAGTTTTTTATGTATTGACAGTGTTACGTTAAAACAATTTTTTTTGTTTTGGAATAAGGACTACAAAATAATTTAAAAATAACAAAACGAAAATTACTTATTTTGAAGAAAATAGAAATATCCTTATGAGAAAAACAAGTCATTTTTGCATGGAAGTGTTATTTGAGTACACATTATTATTTGGGTATTTCCACCCTTAAACCTCACTGGGTATTAATGGGTAATTTGTGGTTGCTTGTGTTGTCTGGTACGTTTTTTGTTTCTCTTGGCTTGTCGTTTTAGTGTATGGTTAATAGATCACTGTCATGTGGAAGCATCAGAGTTACAAAGCTAACTGTTGCTGGCCAGTATGTTGGGCATTTTCTTTAAAGAGTTACATTTAACATGCTCTGTCTCCATCATGCCATGGTAGTTTCATCAATGTAGCTAAGTTGAAATCTCAACAAGTGATTTTGTATAGGAAAATACTTCCTTCCCTTCACTGTAAGTAGGAATTCCTAAATTCTTCCCAACGACAATATGACATGTGTGTAGAAGTTTTTCTTTGTGTTTTTTATTAATTATTTTTACAATGTGTAAAACCGAAATTTGTAAGGAGTATCTCTTTCTAGAGAAAGAGACAAGCGCTATCCTTTTGCATAGTACTCGTCATAATAATGAGGTCCCTTCTATGCAATTTATAAAAAAAAAATCTATGAATTGTTATGAGATTTGAGGAGTTTGAAAATACATAAATCTAAATAATTGGTACACCAACATAAGGGCACACTCAAATGCTTAATGCAGCACATGGCCAAATCAGTTGCTACATTTGCACATGCTTTCATTATAAATAATATTGATATATTTAAGCAAAAGTGAAGTTTTTGACATTCACATGTGCCATGGCATATCTTTTGAATCGATCTCTACCTTTTCTTTTTTTCTTTTCTTTTTTTCTCTCTTAGATTATTACATCTTATGTTGAGGTCTGCACAGTATTTTTATAGCATTATTTACCCATCTTTTGTTTACCCCAAAAGAAGAAAAAAAACATGAATAATAATTTACCTTCCCAAAATAATGATCGTTCTTTTACTTTTCCTAAGTTTGGGCAAGTGTGACTACGATGCGATGATGTTTATAATAGGTATCGATGATAAGACATGACACTGATAAGACAGAGAAAAAGTCATTTTCATGTGCTGGTGGATAGTTTTCACTTACAAAGTGTCCTGCTCCAAGAATCCAATAGAAGTGTAGGTTTTTGTAAGACCTAGTGAACCCTTTGGTGAATCTATCATTGCCACAGTAGAGAGGGCTTCTACTCTTGCTCAAATAATTTTGAAGTCCTTCCCATCTGAAAAGGCAAATGGAAAATCAATTGAACACACAAATAAATAAACCAACATGAGAGAGAGAGAGAGAGAGAGAGAGAGAGAGAGAGAGGGAGGGAGTTTTTACTTGAGCTTTGCAACCCATGCTTCAGCCCCCTTGGTTGCACATATGACATCAACCTACAACATTTACCAACCAAATTATACCCAATTCATACTATAATTAAAATATAAATTNGTAAGAACCCAAAACAAAATATCTAAAAAGAAATAAAATATCTAAAAAGTAAAGAAATAAAATATCTAAAAAGTAAAGAAAATATCTTTTAGCGAAAGGACCAAATTGCCCTCGCATATTTTAATAGGGGAAAATTTGACTTTTTCATCGAGAAAGAATTTGGGAATTTCGCTTGCGCCAATGCGTAGAGCGCGGCGAAAGGAGTTCGTAGACACGGAGTAGACCCGAATCGGAGCAGTAACGAAGAAGATATGGTCTAAAAATCGCGAGGGGCAAAATGATAATTTGGTCAAAAAGTCAGCTTTTTATAGCTCTCTCTCTCTTCTCCCTCGTCAGCTCCTTCTCTCTCCTCCCGCAGCAACCCTCCCGCGACCTTCCTCCCTTCCCGACGTCGCACCGGCCGCCTCGCTTGGAGCTGATCTCCAAGACCGGTGCCAAACGAACCAGCACACGACGGCCGACATTTCCCTACCCACCTCCGCCGCTGCCGTGGTCAGAATCGGCCGGAATCTGCCATGGAAGCCGACGGTTCGTCCGAATGCCACCCGAACTTCCAGTTCGAATATCTCCCTCATTTCTTCACCAAATCTTTCGAGTGAGGCACCGAGGTAGTAAGAGACCTCAAGGGGTCGAAGTAGCTCGGACCATCTGTGAGTGGACCTTCTTTCATAAATCAGATTTCATGAATGATTGATGTGCTTTTATATAAATAAGTTTTATAAATGAGTTTATATTGATTTTATATAAATAAGTTTTTAGAAATGAATTTATTTGAATAAGTTTCTTTATTTGATCTTGAGTAAATTTTATTACGATTCTGAATTTGATCAGTACAGTAACAGTTTTATAAATATGTGCTGCTTATTTAAAAGTTATAGAAACAGAGTTTGAGGTTGAAATCAGATGAGACAGCAGCACAATTTGAGATTTCAGTTTTAAAGGATTTTAAAGCTTTTACTGCAGATATTGTTTACTCGTTTTTTTAGTAAATTCAGTCGAACGAAGTTTTAAAGGATTTTGAGCTTTCTTTTATTCAAGGATGATTTTCAGCCATTTTATATTGGTCTCTCAGTAATTGCACATGTGTATTTTTGGTATTTTTAAGTATACCAGTTCTTTGATTCTTCCAGGCAGTAATATCTTTATATCAGATCGATTATGTAAGTTTCTTTATTAGTATACTAATTCATGCTTATAGAATCTTTTATATGGAGATATAGTTAAATTTTCGATGTATATACATCCCTAGTTATTTCAAAATGGGGGAATTATATTCTAGCTTGATTTTAAGAATCTCACTTTTTGTCCACTCACAGCTTAAAACTTGTTTTTCGCCCCCAGGTTGTAGAAGTGCATAGGATCCACCACCGGGCCACTCTTAACCTCCACGCTTCCAAAAGTTGTAGAAATTTTTCCTGAAAACCCGTGAACTTTAGAAAATTGCTCTGATATCGAGTTTATTGGAAAATTTGAATCTGGCAAATTTTGGTTTATCCTATTCTGGCAGTTGGGTGGAAATATTTGAGATTGTTTACAGGTGAAATTTTGGGACAAAATACATAAGGCAGAAGTATCGTAGAGTGAAGACAAATTTAATTTAATTTTAATTTTTTGTAGAAAAGGTCCATTCG